>NC_134094.1:12666640-13266640 GCF_000715075.1 Nicotiana tabacum | reverse complement strand
CATTGATCAATAATCAGTCAATCAACTAAGAGTCTAATCCCAATCCCAATCTAGTTGGGACCAGCTATTTGTATTCATTCCGATGAACGACGGTTCAAATTACAAGTAATAGGAATGGTGTACTCATGGATCAATAGTAGCTCTGAATTGGCGAATGAAGAAAGAATGTGATGAATGTGCACTCAATTTTGCAAGACAACAATGTCATCAATTGGAGGCTTTAAGAATGAGAAATTTGGTGGCAATTTAATAAGAGGCTCATTTCCAGTTAGCCTCTGGAAGGCAAGTCCAAGTGCATACCCGAGCGCTCGCCCAACAGGAACTGCTACAGCATTCCCAACTTGGCAATATCTACACCAAATGAAAAACACGATGAAGAAATACTTGTAAAAGGTATAAGATATAAGGAATAACTTGAGTAGTTTGACTCATATGATCATGTGAATGACATCAAACCAAAATATGTTGGGAGGAATCAATTGCTAATGGTTAACTCTTTACCACTTCTTCATTTTTAATGGTAAATATTGTTAACTCTTTACCACTTTTGAGATGTACACATAAGAGAAGATCTTGGCTGCAATTACTTCAATAAGATCCAATAAATTACAACAGTGACTAAGTTCATTCCACAATTTAATGTTAGTGCATTAACAATTTAGTAATAATTCGCAACACCCCTTCCACGTAGCTACTTTTCCCATTTGAACATCATTCTCTTGTATTTTGGTCTTGTCGAAAGGAGAAAGATTATGCAACACAACTCAAAAAATTGGTTTCAAATATAATAAAAAACACAGAGATATTTCTCTCATAGAGACGAACACTGCATTTATATATGTTTTCTTTTCATTGCCTTAAGATCTTTAATTAGTAAAGATAATTACTTTCATCAGAAAACAAGATACCTTTCCTTGGGAGTGCCAGAAAACCTATAGAAATCTGGAAAACCTTGCAATCTTGCATACTCTCGTATAGTAAGAACACGATCCTGCTCTGGGTGTAAGACCGCCTGAAAAATATTGAAAGCTCAGAAAAGCCTACAAGTTCTATATTGCATATTTTATTGTAAGAATAACACCTAGACTAAGGGTAAATTTTACAGTAATCCGACCAACTATGTTGTACGGGGCTGAGTGTTGGCCAGTCAAGAACTCCCATGTGCAGAAGATGAGAGTATGAGATGAGGATGTTGAAATGGATGATTGGTTTTACCAGGAGAGATAAGATTAGGAATGAAATTATTCAGGACAAAGTGGGAGTGGCCTCCGTGGAGGACAAGATGCGGGAGACGAGGCTAAGATGGTTCAGGCATGTTAAGAGGAGAAGGGCTTGAGAAGAGATCGAGGTAAGCCAAAGAAGTACTGGGGATACATGATTAGGCAAGACATGGCGCTGCTCCACCTTACTAAAGACATGACCCTTCATATTCTTAGATTTATATTACATTATGTTGTTTAGTTCGCCTCAGTTATCGTATTTCCTTGTTACTAATTGGTACTAATTCTTTTTCTCCTCTTTTTCTTCTCTCTTCCTTTTCTGCTTTTTCCCCTTCCTCTTCTTCTTCTTCTCCTCCTCCCTCTTTTTCTTGTTCTTCTTCTTCTTCTCACCTTCTATGAGCCGAGGGTCTATTAGAAACAGCCTCTCTACCTTCACTAGGTAGATGTAAGGTTTGTACACACACTACCCTCCCCAGTTTTTTGTTGTTGTAATAACACCACAAAGTACATGGGCACGATGATTAGGAAACGTCACTAAAGTAGCTATTGTTTCATCCCACCACAATCTTGCATATGGCCTACAAATTCAACAAGGATTTAGTATATATATTGGATATTATCAATTAAAGGGAGATATAAGAGCAAGCATAACAAGCTTCTAAGGAAACTTGCATTACCTTTTAGATTTTCCATGTTCAAAATTGAAGGCACAATCAGGAACCTACATTTCACAAGAATGATTCATATTAGCATGAATGACACGTTATTACGATAACTTACAAAATTCATCATAATAAAGTCAGTACTTTTTAACAGAACAATAGTAACAAATAGCCTACCATGGGCTTTCCATTTGGTAGCACCTTTGGATCTTCTGTATCACGACGAGCCACATTATCCTTTCCCACAATTACACCAGGGAGGTCCCTGAAGTTTTCTCCCTACAATGGAAATATGTTAAGGGGCAAACATCTGAAAAACTTATTTTCAGTAACACAACCACCGTCAAACCTTTTTATGTGGGACGAGACAAACTCGTAAGTAATCGTCTTCTGCTAATTGGCAAGGCCGATGATCAGACAAAACAGGATCTTTGGTTTCCGTATCTCTAGTTGATGAACACCCCACTATCTCTGAAGGAGTAAGAAGGAACCATTTCCACATGTAAAGGATAAGCATTCAGCTCATAGACACTAGCATGAATAAATTATGAACCTGAATTCATTCCATAATTTTAAGTATTAGACTAAAATTTGAGAAACTATATTATGAAATCTACTAACAACAATGGTTACATAGTATTTTTTAATACTATCAGAGAAACAAACATCTTGAAGCCAAAGTGTCAGATAAACTGGGAGAGAGGGAACATCAGTTTATTTGTTCGAAGTTTTTGAGTAAGTCTTTTCATGCCTAGTGAAGAGGTCAAAGGATGAAAAAAAAGGCAAGTAGACCATGTACCATCTTATGGTATAATTCGTTGGACGTTCATATATTCTTCATTTTAACAACTGTTAATCAATTCTCTTAGTTTCGGATGACGGTTACTTGAACATAACTCTCTATCATACACCATGAGATATTTGGAATGTGAACCAGGAAGCATTTCAACTTTTTCATAGAAATGACACCAAGTAGCCACTATAAAGTGTTGCTATTTAGGAATTATCCGGTGCGTCCTGAATTTCAATTTTTCAGTTCAATTTTTCGGGACAAAAGTGTTCTGGATTGTCCTGAAGTTTGGATTTTTAGTTTAAAATTTCAGGACAAAAAAAGTGTTGGCTAATCTCTAAATAGCATTCCTGAGAATGGCTATCTCTGCACTTGCCCCTCAAATTTCAGCTCAACATTCCTTGAGAAATATGTAGCGAAAATCAAATTCCTCATATCATACTAGAGTATGGTGTTAGCATTAAGATTTTGGCATGCAAAGTAGCAAATTTTACTAATGTGTGCAGTGTACCTAAAGCACCATTGTTACACCGTAAAATGTAGATAATATGATTATCCAAGTATTTAAGCAATTGTAATACCATTGATCATCTTATATTCACTTAAACAACTTTAAGAAGTCACCCTTTTTAACAAGATAGAAAATTAGAGTACTAAGAAACTCATATTGGACACCACCCCATAAATTGCGAGGGCCATAAAGCTAATATGTTGTTAGTTTGTGTGTGTTCTAAATCGACAACTGCTTTAGATACTAAAATTTGATGCTAAATTTTTCAACTTTTAAAATCTTACCGTACCCACATTGCATATTCACATCATGTGCCCAAAGCCTTAATATTTAATTCTCTTTATACCATTCCTTAAGTCTTTGTTCTAACAGCTTGAATCATTTCCTCACGCTTCCAACCAAAAGTAGCCACCCCCAGTCTTCAAATCACTCATCAGAGTAATGTTAATTTAAAATGCTGAGTCTTAACATTGCATATTCACATCATGTGCCCAAAGCCTTAATATTTAATTCTCTCTAGACCATTCCGTAAGTCTTTGTTCTAACAGTTTGAATCATTTCCTCACACTTCCAACCAAAATTAGCCACCCCCAGTTTTCAAATTACTCATCAGAGGAATGTTAATTTAAAATGCTGAGTCTTTGACAGAAAGAGCAATATACATACACAAAACACACAAATAAGAAGAAATTGATTTAGAAGCCAATACAATCAAATAAAAGTTCTTAGAAAAATATTAGAGAGCAAGTAATATGAAGAACAACAGCCATTCAAATTAGTTGCAGCAAGTTAACATATCCCATATGTTGAACTTTAAATTTCTTGTACATGATTCTTCTTCCTTCGCATTTCTCAGGTAATAAAGGCCTCTATCCGTTAGGTGGTACGAGTCGTTATTACCAAGGCGTGTATTAGAACTTGTTTCTTAAGGTACGCAAAATCAGCTCGGTCTTGTTACTGATAGGAACAGTTTTCTCTTAACCAAAGTAAACATTTGTCACTCTATTTTTAGAATTTTCAGACCAGATCACAAGATTGCAATTGTTGCATTTGATTAGAAATCAATGCAAACAGAATAGCAAGAGAAAATAGCCCGAGTCCAATAAAAAAGGCTTTAGCACTAATGTTTGAGAGAAATTACCATGTTTAGGTAATCTTATGTATTTCTGGAACTCCGATTCCGCGGGCATCTCATATGGCATTTCTTCACGAGTTTCATGCCATGTAACCTATAAAAGAGTACATCTATTATTCCAGTAAAAAGATATTTATAAATAGATACATCTATTAAAATGAAAAAGGATCTCTAATAAACACAACAATCATACAGCTGGAAGATCAGATATAGCATCACGAAGAACAAGGGCTTCCTCAAGGTCACCGCGTGGTTGTCCTTCATCATAAGCAACAGTATTCCGCTGCAAGAAGGAAATCAAATGTAATAAATGCAGCATCAATATGAAAAGCCCGACTTACAGAAAGTAGAAAGAATGACACAAGTTCTCAGGTAATATAGGCAGTAAATGTAAAGGATACCTCAAATTCAGGTGAGGGCCAATATTTAACAATCATGTCATGCGAAGGAAGTGGAAATGGGGGCAATTTCTGAACAAGAGAAAGAATAGTTGAGATTACTTGAACATCGCATAGATGTAATCACCAACTATGGCCCAGTATATCAACATGAATTGAGAATTTTCTACCAAATCCAGTGTAAGATCTTTACTGTTCTTTTAGAGAAGAAATAACCTTTCCTTTAGAAATAACTATTCCTTTTATTCAGGGGCGGACCCACGTAGGTTCAAGGGGGTTCAATTGAACCCGCTTCGTAAATATTTTTTACAATTTTTATGTGGAAATTATTTTTCGAAGAAACAAACCGGTAAAAAAATACAGCAGTTGAACCCCCTCAATCAAAGTTGTGCCGTGGTCAGATGGTTCAAGCGGGGTCAACTCACCGAATGGTCGCGTGTTCGAACCCAAACTTCAGCACGTTTAGGTGTTTTTTCACTTTTACAAAATGCAGGCAGCTAATCTGGCCCTGCATCTCTATTTTCACATGCACTAAACTAGAAAATTTCATGTTTTCTCGTTATACATTTTATCTTCGTCTTCCCATAGTTTTGAAATTTCTATATGAAATTATTAATGTAACTTAGATCTTTTTTTTTTTGGGTTAACAGTTAGTGCAAGTCAAATTAAAAATAATAAATAAATAGATTTTAGTATTTTAATATAGATCAAACTTATGTTTGTTACAGTAAAATTTGTAAAAAAATTGAGTTCAATAAATTATTAAATTGTAAAGGTAGAAAAATATTTTGTTTAGGTTTTGTTAGAACCAAAATAAAGAGCACTAGGTAAACTTTGTTGTTTGTTAACTCAATTTCGCTTTTATTGCCGATTATTTTTTAGGACTTCTGTATATGTTTGAACCCGCTTGTATAAGAATCTGGGTTTGCCACTGCTTTTTTTCAGTAATTCTGATGACAGCAGGCTAATGTACCATTTTTTTAATATGTTTACTGAATATACTCACCTCACTCGGAAGTGCACCCCAAAAGAACACTCGCAATCGAAATTGTGGGAGACCATAACAACCAGCTGCCATAGTTCCCAATCTTGCTTGGTATCTCATATGTACCAAACGACTTAAAGCACATCTTCCAAGAGATGCTTTATCAAACCTCAATATGTCAGCCACATTTTCCATCAACACATATTTAGGCCGTAAGAATTCCACGACATCCATAAAAATAATAATTTGACGGTTTTTCTCATCAGACAATGGGTCGTCAACATTTCTGTGGCGATTGTATCCACTAATGCCCTGGCAAGGAGGACCCCCACATATCATATCAATATCACCCTGCAAATATAATTAATCAGGACGGGAAATTAAACAGGGATAATGATTCCAGTGCCATTTAGTGGTAATCATTGCAAATGCAATTGAGGAAGTAACTTACTGGTAGAGGCAAAATTTTCAATTGTTTCCCCCTTCTAACAAATTCTTTTATGCTGTCTTGGCAATTTCTGAGAAAAAAATAAGTGAATTGCACATGAAATTGAGGATGTGATGAAAATGCATAACAAAATGTTAAGATCTTCTGAATTTTCTTAACCTCAGAAACTCCTTTGTTTTCTTATTTCAACTTCTGGGAACATTCAGTGTGAAAATCAATTGGTCTGTTTCTTTATATTTCAAGCTGATAGTACTTCTAAGATTCTTCCAAAACCAAATATGATAAAGGAGAGTGTTAAGAGCTTGGATATTCAGAAAGAGAAACAGTGCTTCTAAATTAACTAACAAAATTTTTCGAGCAGCCAAAAAAGAAAGATACTAGTAAAGTATGGAAGAAACAATATTTAGCAAGAAACAATATTAAACAATATTGTTTAACAACATATAACATCATAGAACACAATAATACCAAGTTATTTCTGGTGACATCTGGCTTCTCAATCTAACTATGTTGCAGGAATCTCCTTTCGCCTTATACAGATAGAGGATCAGAGAAGTTGAATCATTAAGTGACAAACTCGTGTTAGTGAGCAGCAGCAAGGACTGCTAGAATATGAACTTCAAATGAGGAACTTACTTGCGGAAATAGCATACACCCAATGTCATGTATGTTATCTTAGCATGACAAAGACAAAACATACGAATTTCCTCGGAGGACCGGTATGAATTCTCAAGTAACATAATGATGCTCCAGTATCTCATACCAGAAATTCACCGTGGTCATGGTGAAGCTTCAAAGAAATGAGGAAAGGGGCAGAGTACCACAGCAGTTGCTGTAGTCCCGCTGAGGTCACAGAGGACGTGTAAAAGGAGAGGGAGACCAACCACCACAGCGGCGGTGAAGAATCAAAATGAGGATCACCGCGGTCACAGTGGGCTTCGCGTAATACAAAAAAATTTAAGAGCTTTTGTGTCTACTTGCTATGTTTTGCACTGTACTACAAAAATCGAGCCCTTAAACGTTTTGGCCATTGAAAAACAAGACTATAATTCAAAGAGCTATTCTAGACGAGATTTAGAGACCAACTTCAAGAGATCTCTAAGATTTAAGGTATGACCTAACTCTAAATTCATGATTCCGCTTGAATTTCATTATGGATGCTGAAAATTTAATAAAATAAATAAATGTGTGCTTTCTCTGACAGCTTAAGATTCTTTGATGAGATGGTCATACAATTCAATATCGCTGCAGGCAAGCAAAGATACTGGGTTCAAGTTTTACCGGACCAATAATTTTTACGTGTTTGGCCCATAAAAGAATAAGACAAACCCACACGTGAGGTGACTTGTTGAAGACGTAATGAAATGAATAAAAGTGTGCTCTCTCTAAATCTGATATGTTCGCACAATTCAACAATGGGTTAATGGAAACCGTGTTTGCCATCCAAGTTCAAGATTGAGATATTGGATGAAAACTAATGATTAGGGTTCTAGCACGTATTTGAAACCCAATAGGTTGTATACCACATTTCTAGGTTTTTATCCCTAGGTGTTGGAGAATTTATTAGCATTGGTTGGAGTAGAGTCCTCGAAGAAACTATAGGCAAAGAGTTGGAGATAAATTAAAATAATAAATTATTTTTAATAAATTATTTGATTTTATGCATAGTTTATGAAAGTTTTGATGATTCAAGCTTTTCTTCATAATGGTGGTACCCCAGCCAGCTTGCATGAACCTCGACTAATTCGCGCAGGTACTTGCTACCTCCCACCATTACAGGTACCGGGTAACCATGTCCACCAAGGCTTAGCCATATTGGAAGAGATAATCGAGTGTTTTTGTTTTCACTGGAGTTTGAACTAGAGACCTCATGATTCTCTACCCACCCTTTGGTGCTTGATGATTCAAGCTTTTACAAGTACCTTGTGTGTGTTTTACAAGTTATGCATGTATGGGACAAGTTCCAAGTTCATCAGTATTCTTACTATTGCCCCATCACATGTTAAAGATTAGGCATGTCACCTTCTAATCTACCCAGCACTTCAGAAGTCTACTATAACTGTTTAAAGTAATTTTTTTGTAATAAAGATATAGATTATTCTTCAAAGACTTGTATCATTTCATGTCAAATAGTTCAGGCACAAATATAAAGAAATAGAAAGATTCCAACCTCCAGTGTAAGGAACTACTGCAAGTACTTTTTATCATCAGCTTTCTAAAGATATTGAGCATGCCTAATGTTGTCAAAGTGGTTACAAAGAAAGCTTTGATGTTGTCGTAAACATAAACAGGAAAACACATGTCTCCACTCGAATAGGTTTTACTTTTAGATGAGATAGTTACACAATTCAATATAGTGGCAGAGTAGGCAAAAGTTCTAGAACAAGTCTCATTGTCACCCATAGAAAAAATATTTTCATGTGCTTAGCCAAAAAAAAAAAAAAGAATAGGCTCATATGTGAAGGGCCATGTTTCAAACTTTAAAACAAACAAATAGAAGTGTTCCTTCTCCGACGGTTTAAGCTTATAGATTGTCATAGAATTCAACCAATTCTTATCAGCACCACCATAATCTAAAATATAGGTTACGATGAATATCTCGCAAAAGGAAGAAGATATATGGAGAGATAGCTAATAACTACCTTCACATATGCACAATCTCCGATATTGAAAGTGAAACCAGCAACCTTAGCTTGAGCATAATGGCATTCCACATTGAATATGATTTCATCTTCTTCACCAGCGCTACAATAATGAGAAAACATAACGTTAAGGAGTGAAAACGTGCTACAAGACCAAAAAAAGGTAGAAAAGGGCAACATTTTTACCACCGGAAAGGACAAGTTCATATAGTATCACTCACTTTAATTTCCAGCCTTGACGCTTCGTTTTTCGACCCTGCAATTGCCAATGTACATGTATATTCAGAAAGAGTAAAGTTTAATGACATGTTGCCAGACAAAGAACTAAGTTATTGCTTAGATATCCAAAATAGTTCAGCTAAATCACTGAGAACACAACGCAATAAATTATATTGGCAAATAAATAATAGTTAGCTTATAGGAGATTATAGAAGGTTCCGGTAATTATTCAGCTCCTTTGGCAAGTCCTAGAGCCAACTACTTATGCATCCTATAAAATCTTATCCATTGCACTGAAATTTCTACGCACGTCCTTCCTATAAAGAACCAGGATTGAGAAGTGTACATCTATTATTCCAGTAAAAAGATATTTCTAAATAGATACATCTATTAAAATGAAAAAGGATCTCTAATAAACACAACAATCATACAGCTGGAAGATCAGATATAGCATCACGAAGAACAAGGGCTTCCTCAAGGTCACCGTGTGGTTGTCCTTCATCATAAGCAACAGTATTCCGCTGCAAGAAGGAAATCAAATGTAATAAATGCAGCATCAATATGAAAAGCCCGGCTTACAGAAAGTAGAAAGAATGACACAAGTTCTCAGGTAATAAAGGCAGTAAATGTAAAGGATACCTCAAATTCAGGTGAGGGGCAATATTTAACAATCACGTCATGCGAAGGAAGTGGAAATGGGGGCAATTTCTGAACAAGAGAAAGAATAATTGAGATTACTTGAACATCGCATAGATGTAATCACCAACTATGGCCCAGTATATCAACATGAATTGAGAATTTTCTATCAAATCCAGTCCTTTGAGGTATGAATTCGTCGGAAACAATACGGATGAAAGCAAACTGATGTATCCATTCAATTCAATTTACAGTATAGTACGAAGAAACATCACTTCAATTCAATAAAGCTGAGAAAACAGAAATGAACAATAGCAGGCGTCCTACTAAACAAGTGCCTTCAATTCAATGGAGTATCCCTACTTAGACTCTATCTAATAACCTAAGCTGTCCAAACAAAATTAAAACCAAAATTATTAGGGAATAGCAATGTCATCCGAAGTCTTCTTCAGCAACTGTCTATCCAAGATGAATGTCATGACCGGCGACCTAAGACAAACAATATCAGTTAGCAAAGAACGGGAGGAAAAAAAATAGCAAAGCAGTGACAATAGGAAACAAGATACCTACTAACATATCATTTGAATGGCCACTATGCAGCTAGCAATTGTAGACACCATAGATCGGAAAATGGAGTCAGCCCCAAAATTCTTGTATTTGACTAAGGCAATTCAGCCAACAAGATAAGCCTGCTTTTGTCTACAAATTCGAATTCTCCCAAAAGTGCAGAACATCTCACCCGGCCAATACTTAAAGCAAGAATGAATCCAATTGCATCTATAACGATCACAATATACAACAAAAAATTTAGTCTTGCACGTCAAGATCTTTGAGGTAAACAAGAATCCCACGCCCCCATTTATACTAAAAAGGAATAGTATAACACCGACAACAAATTTGATCACATCATCCAGTTTCTTTCTGAGTTTTCTGTCGTCTTCTCGCATATCTTTGCATGTGTCCTTCAAAATTTGGAAAGTCGCTTTATCTTGGGACGTCTCTATGTAATCTTGCAGATTTCTAGGTGACGCCACATCTCGAGAAGCAATATCGGCCGGTAGTCCAAGATTTAGATGGGCAGGGGATGACCATGGAAGTATCGACGGAGTTTGAGAATTGTACCCGAGAAAAGGATTCTGCTGTTGACGAGCACGACGGGTTGACAGCCTTGGGCTATGAGGGCGGCTGAAAAAATTTGCGATTCTGTGCCAGGTGTGGCTGAGACGTTGACTGAGAGAGCGATTGCGTTGATTAGGACTCATTGTTGAGAGATTAGGTTCCGCGGACATTTAGGAAGTTGAGTAAGATTAATATAGAGAAATAATATTAAAAAAATGTATTATAACGGTGGATATTGTTCCGCTTCTATTATTATTATTACAGGGGTCCTTAACCGGGACGATCCGGTTTACTTTCTTATAGGGGCCAGTTCGAATTTGATCCGTTAATCAAAATATGTTGATCCGATCTGGACCCGTAACTTGTAACCCCTTAATCCGGACCCTATTGGGCCGAATTTAATTTAATTAAAAAAGTTTAAAACTAATAAATGATAATAATTTCAAACTTTATACATATATACGAACTTAAAATTACTACATGTCCTGGAAGCCAATTGGAATAAAAATGAAAGAAAAACCATACTTTATTAACATTAAAACTTAAGAAATATATGGAATTCGAATATTTCTATAACTAATAGTCTAAAATATATAGAATTCGCCTATTTCGACAAGACGCCTCATAGTGTGTGGTACTATATTCTTTATTCAATGTTTGAATTCAATTTTTTACCACTTGTCTAAATATATATGTGAGCTGGTCTGCGCTGGTTGACCCGTGGATCAGCTACCGGTTCGGGTCCGGTCCGGTTCAGTGGGTCAAAATATTATTGCTCGGCCCAACCCTTTAAATTAATGAGTTGGTTCGATTAGGATTTTGTGGGTCATAGGCCGGTTAAAGGGTCAATTTTAATAGGTTATGTGGGCTGGTGCGTGGGTCGACCGGCCCATTTGACATGTCTAATTATTATACAACAACAACAACATACCCAGTAAAATGTCACTAGTGGGGTCTGGGGAGGGTAGGATGTACGCAGAACTTACCCCTACCCCGGAAGGTTAGAGAGGTTTTTCCGGGAGACCCTTGGCTCAACAGAAGTGTCAATAAAATCAGAAAAGAAACGAAGGAAGGAAAAGATCTGTAACAACAAAATAAGCAAAAGAAGTAATAATATCATCTTAAGAGACACCAAATAAGTGAAAGGGAGTGCAATAATACAATCATATGCAAAACAACAAAATAGTGTGAACACAACATAAACCGCTAACAAACATAGGCAAAACTCTATCAGACTACCCGGTATAAAGAGGAGAAAACTACGAACTACCCCCTAGCCTACAACCTTAATGATCGACCTCCACACATTCCTATTAAGAGACATGTCCTCGAAAATCTGAAGTCGCGTCGTGTGTTGCCTGATCACCTCACCCCAATTCTTCTTAGGCTGGCCTCTACCTCTTCTCGTGCCTGCCAAAGCCAACCGCTCGCACCTCCTAACCGGGGAATCTATTGTTCTCCTCCGCACGTGCCCAAATTTCCTAAGCCTCGCTTCCCGCATCTTGTCGTCCACGGGAGCAACGCCCATCCTCTCTCGAATATCTTCATTCCTTACCTTATCTAGTTTAGTATGCCCGCACATCCATCTCAATATCTTCATCTCGGCTACTTTCATCTTCTGGATATGTGTATTCTTAATTGGCCAACACTCAGCCCCATATAACATAACCAGCCTAACCACCGCCCTGTAGAACTTACCTTTGAGTTTCGGTAAAATATAAAATCGATTCTAAAGAAAACGTATCCCCCTTGCCTGTCTTTGGCTTGGTTAAAGGCATAGTAGCACAAAATGATAATCAAGTTTGTGTAAGGAATGATGCTTTCTCTGAAGGTGCACGTTAAGCATAGTTAGCTAATGTACGCACGACTACGATGGCTCGACGGAAATCACAAACAATTGCATCGCCTACAATATCGGAGGCGGATCAAAGAGGTAGATTGGTAACACCGGAATCAGGGTTACCACAAATGATAGGCCAAATGCAACTAGTTCACTAGATGACTGGAATGGGAAGTGCACCAACCGCCATGCAAGCTTCAAATTGTGTTGAAATAGAGAAGCCCTGTGACGACCCGGTCGGTCGTTCCGAGAGTTATAGCCCCGTTTCTCCCATTTCTGCTTCTTTAGGTGCTATTCGGCTATATTGTATGGTGTCGGGTTGGTTGGCTCGGGTCCGGAGTGGCTTTGGAGTGAAATGAGACACTTAGTCTCTTATTAGGAAGCTTAAGTTGGAAAAATCAACCGGATGTTGACTAATGAGTAAACGATATCATATTTGGATTTTTATGGTCCGGTTAGCTCCGTTAGGTGATTTTGGACTTAGGAGTGCATCCGAAATGTAATTTGGAGGTCCGTGGTAGAATTAGGCTTGAATTGGCGAGTTAGAAATTTGGCGATTTTGGTCGGCAGTGGAAAATTAGATATCGGGGTCGGAATAAAATTCCGGAAGTTGGAGTAGGTTCGTAGTGTCATTTGGGACGTGTGTGCAAAATTTGAGGTTATTCGGACAAGGTTTGGTAGGTTTCGGCGTCATTGGCGGAATTTGGAAGTTTAGAAGTTCTTAGGCATCCGAGGTTGATTTGGTGTTGTTTTGAGTGTTCCAAGAGTTTGACTAAGTTCGTATAGTGGTATAGGACTGGTTGGTATCATTGGTTGAGGTCCCGAGGGCCTCGGGTGAGTTAACGGATTGAATATTTGAGTGGAAATGCTGTTTTTTTTGGTGTCTTGAACTGTTGGTGTTTTTCCGCACCTGCGGATGGGGAGCCACAGGTGCTGAGAGAGGGTCGCAGATGCGGAAGGGGCAGGCTAGAGCTTTAGCGCAGGTGCGCAGGTGCGCAGGTGCGCAGGTGATGGCTGCACCTGCGAGCCCGCAGGTGCGAGGCCTGGCCGCAGGTGTGGAAGCTGGACGGATTAGTGAGTTTCGCAGATGCAGTTGTTTGGACCGCATGTGCAGTCGCGCAGGTGCGAGTTTGGGGCCGCATGTGCGAGATGCCTGGGCAGAAGGTATATAATCCACACTTCGCAAATTTTAGCCCATTCTTCACCATTGTTAGTCGGTTTTTGAGCTTTGGACAGTGATTTTGGAGAGGAATTCGAGGGCTATCAGTGAGGTAAGTCGCTTGAGCCCTAATACTCGCGTTTATGGTAATTTTCCACTGTTTAATCATGTAATTAGTGGGAATTTGGGGTGAAGTTGAAGGGTTAGGGATTGAGTTTTTGGAGAGTTTGAGGTGAGGATTTGAGGGACCAAACGGTGTTGGAATTTGATAAATTTGATATGGTTAGACTCGGGAGTGAATGAGCTTTCTAGTTTTGTAATTTTTGTCGGGATTTTGAGACGTGGGCCCAGGGGCCGGGTTTTCATCAATTTCGGGTTTTGGCTTAATTTTGTAGTTTTTCTTGTGGAATTCGTTTCTTTAGCATATGTTGATGGTATTGTACTAGTTGTGGATAGATTCAGAGCTTTTGGTGACCGAGTCGAGGGGCGAGAGCATTTCGGAGTAGGATTCTACGTTGTTAAGGTAAGTAACAGTTTTAACTCTGGTTTTGAAAGTATAAACCCGGAGAATTGATATCATGTGATTGTTTGGAGGTGACACCCACGCTAGGTGACAGGCGTGTGGATGTGCGCTGTGAGGGATTGAGACTTGATCCGTACCGTGAGGCTATGAGGCCTAATAGCTTTTATTTGTGTTTGTGCTTCCATGTCTGTTAGAACTTGACTGCCTTCATGTTAGAGATCATACTTAGGCTTTATTCATGCTCACAATAGTTATACTCAGTCATAGTAATTCTTGTACATATTTACCTCAGTCTCTATTATCTTTTGTTGATACACTGTAATAATTTAATTTGGACTGCTTTCCTTTATTGATTGGAAACTGTAAGGCTAGAGAGGTACATGACTGAGTGAAGCTGAGGGCCTGTTGTGAGGTATTGTACTTTAGCACGTGAGTTGTCTGTGCGGATCCAAACTGTTCTATAGCACGTGAGTTGTCCGTGAGGATCCAAATATGATATGATATCACGTGAATTGTCCTTGCAGCACGTGAGTTGTCTGTGCAGATTAGCGTTTGGGCTGTAGGAGCCCCTCCGGAGTCTGAACACCCCCTAGTGAGCGCAGATACCTATTGAGCGTGTGCATTGAGGGCTGAGGGATTGAGTGACAGTGCTGTGAGGTTTCATCTATTTTTGTTGTTGCTGCATTTATCTGCTAATTGCCTTGTAGTAGTTGAAAATTCATGAAAATTTACCTTTTACTCCTGTTTATTCTTAACTGTGAAAAGTTATTAAATGAATTGTTCTGCTTAGATCGTCACTACTACTCAATTCCTTAGTTATTTCTGTTACTTGGTGAGTCGGTTGTACTCGTACTATACCCTGCACTTCATGTGTAGATCCAGGTGTGTTTGAACGCGACGATTATTGAGTTCAGACCATCAGAGTTTTCGGAGACTGCAAGGTAGCTGCTAGCGTCTGCATGACCTTGTTACTCCTTCTATTTCTCTTTTTGGCTTGTATTAACAGTTAGACAATTGATGTATTAGTTTATGGATTTAGACGCTCATGACTTGGTGACACCCCAATGTTTGGGGCTCATTTTTCATTTTTCATTTTCAAATTCAAATTTAGTTTTGACTTTTATGGAAACTTCTAATATGGAAAATCTTTACTTAACTCTTATAATTCAATTGGTAGTATTTTTGGGATAAATAGGCTTGCCTAGTATCACGATAGGCGCCATCACGACAAGGTTTAGATTTGGGTCGTGACAAGTTAGTATCAGAGCCTAGGCTACATAGGTCTCACGAGTCATGAGCGGGTTAGTAATGTATTGCGGATCGGTACTGAGACGTCTGTGCTTATCTTCGAGAGGCTGCAGAACCCTTAGTAAAATTTCACATTTCTTGGATTCTTGTCGTGCGTTCTGTTTATCCTCGTAACTAAACATCTTTATTTTATTCTCTCACAAATGGTGAGGACTCGTGCTACCGGTCAGGAGGGACATCCACCAGTACCACCAGCTCGGGCGGCGGTAGAGGCCGTGGTAGAGGCAGAGACATCGCCAGCGCAGCAGCTGGGGCAGCACCTGCAGATCCCCCAGTTGTCCCAGATTAGGACCAGGTCCCCATGGTAGATGTTCCAGCAGGACCAGCTCAGGCACCACGTGCGCCTATTGTGATTCCTGGCCTTCAGGAGGCCCTGGCCTAGATTCTATCAGTGTGTACGGGCCTTGCTCAGGCGGTCTCAGTTACTACGACCGCAGCCACTTCTCAGGACATGGGAGCCACCCAGACTCCCGACGCTCGCATGCCGGAGCAAGTTGTTTAGGGACTTCAGACACCGGTGGCACCACCAGCCCAACCGATTGTAGCGGCTCAGGAGCATGTAGTTCGTGCAATGTCGGAGGATGATCAGCGTGGGCTGGAGAGGTTTGGGAGACTCCAGCCTCCACCCTTCAGTGGAACAAAGATAGAGGATGCCCAGGATATCTTGGACAGGTGCCAGAGGATACTCCGCACAGCTGGTATTCTGGAGACTTGTGGGGTATCATTCACTACATTTCAGTTTTTTGGGGCTGCACTCCGATGGCGGGAGACTTACGAGAGACGTAGGCCTGCTGGCGCAGCACCCCTCACTTGGCAGCAGTTCTCCGTGAGGTGGTTAAAGGAAATAGATCCCAGGAACAGGGGATGCAATTGGAATATTATCCACCAATTTTGAAGAAAAAGTGAAGATTGTTCGCCTAAATCAAGTAGAGGTCGTGGAGCAAACCTAGAAATGGAAAGCAACACTAATTGGGTATGTACTGGGTGGAACTCCCTCTTTTAAGGAAATGCTAAAATTTGTGTATGGTGTGTGGAATTTCATCACAACACCTTAGGTATTTCTTCACGATGATGGGTACTTTATATTTAGATTTAGTTCTGAGGAAGATAAGAACAAAATTATACAGTGAGGGCCATATACATATCATAATAGACCCATGATATTTAAGCAACGGGTACCTAAATTCCAGATAAGTAAAGAAGTGACTCGCATTGTGCCAATTTGGGTCATATTTCCAGGATTACCAATTCAATTTTGGACTAAGGAGAATTTGGGATGCATAGCCAGCTATCTAGGGAAACCTATATGTTCAGATAAACTCACAACAGATGGGGATAGGATTTACTATACGTGAATGCTTTTTGAAATGGATATATCTCAGGAGTTACCAGATGCAATGCTTATAGAGGAGGCAGATGGAAAATATAGAGAACAAGCCCTTGATTATGAATGGAAACCTTCATTTTGTGAGGGGTGTTTTCAAATAGGACAACATGCTGACAATTGTGAGAAGGCTTCACCAGTACTGCAATAGAAGCAAACCAGTGAACACAAAGACAACATGGATAAACATCAGAGGCAGATGAAAGCAGATAAGCAGCAACAGAGAAAATAGCATGCTGCCCAGTGGAGAGTTAAACCTGTTGTTGCGCAAGCAAAAGAGCAGGAAAAGTAGAATTCTGAGCAAACACAGAAACAACAGGAAGATCATACTAGTGCAGAGCAAACTGCTGAGCAAGAGGTGGAAATGCAGCCACAATAAAAATCTAGAGGGAAGCAAAAAATGAAAGCTCAAGGACAAATTCAACAGAAGGGACCCCTAACTGATGCTGATTTAGAGAAAATACCGAGAACAGTACTGCTACATCATAAGGAGTTTACAGAGGCTATTCTTGAGGTATGGAACCAACAAGTTCAGGGGCATACTATGTACTCACTTTGGCTGAAACTACAGAGGCTAAAAGACAAAACACAACAAATGAACAAGGAGATAACTTCACTGGAGAAGAAACTTGGCAATCTCAGGATGCAACTGCAGAATACCCAATGAAAACTTGATGAAGATCCATTTAATCCACAATTAATAGCCAAGGAAAAGGAATTGCTTATGCAGATTGAAAGATGAGAAGGAGTAAATGAACAAGTACTTAGATAGAGATCCATAGCAATGTGGATAAAAGCAGGAGATCAGAACACTAAATTCTTTCATGCTCACTTAAAGGCCAGACAATCAAGAAACAGAATTGTATCTATTTGCAATGATCAAGGGCTTAGAGTGACAGAGCCAGTATTGATAGAACAAGAATATAGAGGTTTCTTTCAAACACTATTGGGCACTTCAGCTACAGAACTTCCTTGCATTGATCTCGATACAGCTAGGAATGGGCATTGTCTAACCAAGGAGCGACAAAAACTACTCAATGCACAAGTAACAGAGGAAGACATTGACCATGCCCTCAAAGACTTGCCAAATGATAAGGCACTAGGGATAGATGGATTTCCAGTTGAGTTCTTCAAAGCATACTAGTATGTTATTGGAGGAGAGGTTAAACGAGTAGTACAAGAGTTTTTCATTTAATGGAAAACTATTGAAAAGTGTCAACTGTACAACAGTAACACTAGTGCCTAAGGTTGCTAGCCCCACTTCTGTCAAAGAATATCGACATATAGCATATTGTTCCACTATGTACAAGATCATCTCGAAGATCATTACAGCAAAGTTGAAGTTGGTGGTGAATTCCATTGTGGGACTTTCTCAATCAGCATTCATTAAAAGGAAAAACATATGATAATGTCATCATTGCCTTTGACCTGGTCAAGGGATATACTCAAAAAGGGGTCTCACCAAGATGCTGCATTAAAGTGGACATAAGAAAAGCTTATGACTCAGTCGAATGGCCTTTTTTAAAGATGATACTGCTAGAGTTTGGAATGCTTGTGAAGTTTGTGCAGTTGATAATGGAGTGTGTGACCACTGTCAGCTACTCCTTGCTACTGAATGGGGGCTTGACAGCTAAATTCCAAGGAAAGAAGGGGCTAAGACTAGGAGACCCAATGTCTCCTTACCTGTTTGTTTTGGTGATGGAGTACCTGAACAGGGCTTTGAGGAGTTTGAAGTTCAATCCACACTTTAACTACCATCTAAGGTGTTCCAGAAATAATGTAACAACCCAATCGGTCGTTTTGACTTTTAGAACCCCGTTCCCTTAATAAAAATTCTCGTATGTGCTTTAAATAATTTATGACTTGCGGGGATGGTTGGTTCGGGATTTGGAAGTGTTTGGGTTGAAATCGGAACATTTGGTTATTTAAGATGGCTTTAAAAGGCCAAGTTTGACTTCGGTCAATATTTTGAGAAAATGATCCCGGAATAGAATTTTTACGATTCCAACAGCTCCGTATGATGATTTTGGACTTAGGAGCGTGTTCGGAATTTTATTTGGAAGTCCGTAGTTAAATTAGGCTTGAAATGGCTAAAATAAGAATTTAAGATTTGAAGCTTGACTGGAGAGTTGACTTTTTGATATCGGGGTCGGAATCTAGTTCCGAAAATTTTTATAGCTCTGTTATGTCATTTATGACTTGTGTAAAAAATTTGAGATCAATCAGAGTTGATTTGATAGGTTTCGTCATCGAATGTAGAAGTTGGAAATTTTCAGTTTCATTAAGCTTGAATTGGAGCATAATTCGTGGTTTTAGCATCGTTTTATGTGATTTAAGGTTTTCAATAAGTTCGTATGATGTTTTAGGACTTGTTATGATAATTGGTTGAGGTCCAGAGGGCCTCGGGTGAGTTTCAGATGGTTAACAGATAAAAAATTTGACTTAAAAAGTTGTTGCAATTTTTCCTTCTGCTGGATATTTTTGGGCTGTGATTGAGCCCAGGTATCGAGCCCAAAGTCGACGGCCCGAGGCGAAGCCAGGGATGAGGCTCAGTATCGAAGACAAGATCGAAGGTCCAGCTCGAGGGACATGATCGAAGGCAATGCTCGGGGGCCCTGATCGAAGGCAATGCTCGAGGGCCATGATCGAGACCCAAGATCGAGGGTCACAATCGAAGGCTCATGCTCGATGCCATGATCAAGACTATGATCGAAGGACCAGGCTCGATGCCATAATCGAGGCCATGACCTAGGGTCAGGCTCGAGCCTGTGATCGAAGTCACGATCGAGGCCTAGGCTCGAGGGCCATGATCGAAGCCACGATCGAGGCCCAGTTCGAGGCCCAATTCCGAAGGCTGCCTGTGCAGTTTTATAAAAAGAAGGCATTCGTCTCATTCGCCATTTTTAACAAATTGGAGCTTGAGCAGAGGCGATTTTGGATAGATTTTCAAGGAAAGACATTAGGGTAAGTGATTCTAACTTGGATTTGGTCTATAAACACAAATATATTATTGTTCTCATCATTTAATTAGTATTTTGAGATTGAAATTTGGGAAATTTTTAGAAATCTCATAGAAATGAATTTTTGAGCTTTCGGTATCAATTCAGAGTCGGATTTGAGTGAAACTGGTATGGTTGGACTCGTAATTGAATGGGTTATAGGATTTCGTAACTTTTTCCGGATTCCGAGACGTGGGCCCCATAGACGAATTGATTCCTATAAATTTTAATGATTGTATCGAATTATTTTGGCTAGATTCGAGCTAGACAGAGCTGGATAATCGAGAAAAGGGTCTACTAGTGGATTAAATTGGAGCAAGACGAGGTAAGTCTCTTGTCTAATCTTGTGAGGGGAAAATTACCTCATAGGTGATTAAATTAAATAGTTATTGCTAATTATGGGGGCTACGTACGCACGAGGTGATGAGAGTCCGTGCGTAGCTACTATTAATGCTAAAGTCCGGGTAGTTTAGGACTCAAAGCATGAATTACTTGTGTAAATTATATTCTTTGTTTAATTAATATTATTTGATATATATATATATATATTGTGAATTGTTAGATAAAAAAAATTAAAAGATGGAAATATCATATACTTATATTAAAGGATGAAAATCTCATATACTTGATTTTTGTTTTCTGTTTAAATTAATTAATTGCTAAGAGAAATTGTTCTTCCTCCTGAATTTATCTTATAACAAATATACTCTCATTCCGGAGGTACATAAGAAAATGTCCTGCTTTCTTGTGGAGTGGGCCGAATGCCTCGGCAGGATAGATGCATCTATGGATCGTGTCGCACGTCCCTTGGCGGTGTACACGAAACTCTGAATCGGGCCGTACGACCTCGGCAGAAATCATGCTTAATAATAATAATAATTACACGATACTTGGACAGTTTATTACAGCTTATAAAGCTATTTGATAAATTGAAAATTTATTAAAATTGAATTGCAGCTTGTAAAGCTATTTGATAAATTGGAATTTATATTGAAATTTAAGGATTTAATTAATAGATTAGAAATTATTTGAATTGAAAGAATTTAATTAATATATTGAGAAGTATTGGAATTGAAGGAATTTAATTACTTCTGTTAGTTCAATAAAATTATTGTTAACTTTGTGAATCACGTTGATATAAATATTTCTATTTTCATGATTATTTAATATTATTGACCCATAGTGAGTGTCATAGTCGGCCATTTCGTCTCTACCTCTTCGAGATTAGGCTTGATATTTACTGGGTACACGTTATTTTCGTACTCATACTGCATTTGCTGCACATTTTATTGTGCAGGTACATATATGTATAGCGGCCTTGTGGGCGCAGAGGTGTGGTTAATAATTGTGGGGACATAGGTGAGCTGCATTCTATATTACGATCCGCAGCTAACAGAATCTCTTTCAGAGTTATTATATTTTCCTGTCTAATTTGTATTCTGGACAGATGCTGTATTTTATTTTAATTCCCTAGTAAATGCTCATGCACTTGTGACACCGGGTTTTGGGAATGGTTGTGAATTGTTTAGAAATTTAGTTGCTAAAAATATTTATCATTTACTCTATGAGTTTTATCTTTACTATTTCATTGAAGAATTTTTTATTTCAAAAATACTAAAATGGGTAATTAAGTTAATTGATTATGGTTGGCTTGCCTGACAGTGGTGTCCGGTGCCATCACGGCCTTTTTGGATTTTGGATCGTGACAAACAACATCACCCACATATGCTTTGCTGATGATTTGATTATGTGTTGTAGAGCAGATAAGGTTTCTATCAACCTGCTACTCGAAAGATTCAATCATTTCTCTGAGGTGTCAGGTCTCAAGGCTAATATGGAGAAGAGTGCTCTATACATTGCTGGTGTTACAAGGAAATTCAAAGAAATGATTTTAGAAGAGATGCAATTCACACTAGGGGAGCTACCATTTAAATATCTTGGAGTACCATTATCTTCAAAGAAATTGACTATTCAACAATGTATGCCATTGATTGAGAAGATCACTGCTAGGATCAACTATTGGACTGCCAAATTTCTCTCATACAGTGGAAGACTTCAACTACTTAAGAGTGTGGTATTTGAAATGCAGACATACTAGGCACATGTGTTTCTATTGCCAAATAAGATCATCAAACTAATAGATATAGCATGCAGAACCTTTATGTGGACAGGAAGCAGTGAACCATCTAAGAGAGCCTTAATTTCATGGGACACATTTTGTATGCCATTCTCAGCAGATGGACTAAACGTTTTGGATATTTACTTATGGAATAAGGCTGCCTTGTGCAAACTGTTGTGGGTAATAAGTTCAAAGAAGGACACCCTGTGGATCCAATGGATCCATAGCTTCTACATTAAAGAGCAAAATGCCATGACAATGGGTACTCCTAAATATGCATGTTGACTTATTAGGAAGATTTTTTATATCAAGCACTGGGTTCATTGAAAAGAGCCCAGCTGCTGAATTGAACAGTTAATAAGCAAGGAAAATTCAGCATCAAGCAGCTATATATTGCGATGAGACCTCAGTATCAGAAGAGTCCTTGGAAGATATTAACAACAATATCCAAAGCAATTCCAAAACACCAGTTCATACTCTGGTTGACATTACATCTAAGATTAGCCACAGTTGATCGATTAAGGAGATGGGGAATATCAGTAGCAAGCGACTGTGTACTATGTGGAAAGAATGTGGAGGAGACAATGGAACATATGATGTTTGTGTGTGATTACTCCAGAACAATATGGGCTATATTATTGCAGTGGATATGAGAAAAACATCAAATTGGTAGCTGGGAAGAGGAAATTGAATGGATAACAAGGAGGACTGCTAGCAGGATTAGAGGTGATATTGTAATGACTCAATCGGTCATTTTAACTTTTAGAAACAAATTTCCTAAAATAAAACTCCCCGACCATATTTTTATTAATTTATGACTCGCGGGGATGGTTGTTTCGGGATTTGAAAGTGTGTGGGTTGAATTCGGAACACTTGGTTCCTTAAGTTAGCTTTAAATGGATAAGTTTGGCTTCGGTCAACATTTTGAGAAAATGACCCCGGAATCGGGATTTGATGGTTCCAATAGGTTTGTATGATAATTTTAGACTTGGGCGTATGTCCGAATCGGGTTTTGGATAACCCGGGAGTGTTTCGACACTTAATAGTAAAAATCAACTATTTGAAGGTTTAAAATTCTTTAAATTTAGTTTGGGGTAGGTTTTTGAGTAATTGAAGTCCGTTTGGAATTCCTAGTATCGAAATAGTTCCGTATAGTGATTTAAGACTTACACGCAAAATTTCATGTCATTCCGAGTAGTTTAAGTATATTTCGGCGCATTGGAAGTAAATTGAAGAACTTGAAATTCTTAAGTTTGAATCAATTTGATTTAGGGTATGATTCTTAGATTTGATGTTGTTTTATGTATTCCGAGAGTTCGAGTGAGTTCGTTTTATGATTTCAAACCTGTTGGAATGTTCGGGCGGGGCCCCGGGGGTCCCAAGTGTTAATCGGACGAGGCTCGGACCAAGTTGGAAGTTGGGAGCCAAAACTGAAGCTCCCAGCTACTGTCAGAATCGCACCTACGCTTGGCCAGCAGTAGGTGCGACACTCACCGGTGCGGAAGTAGCACGCAGGTGCGAACCTCGCAGATGCGAGTTTTTGTGCGCAGAAGCAAAAAAGAGAAGGGGGCAATCGACCGCACCTGCAGAGAATTTGCGCACCTGCGAACGCGCAAGTGCGAAGAAGGGTGCGCAGAAGCGACCTTGGCCCAGGCGAGTGAAATTCGCACCTGCGAGGATTTTCTGCAGGTGCGAAAGCCGCAGGTGCAGTACACGGTCCGCAGGTGCGAAAATGATTATTGGGCAGAATGTGTTAAAGATTGGGGCTCAGTCATTTTGAACCAATTTGTTTCCATTCTTGGGCAATTTTGGAGCTTTTTGAGAGGAGATTTCAACTAACAACTTGGAGGTAAGTTAATTCTACACCCTTTGAGTTAAATACATAGATTATGGGTAGATTATAACTAGTAAATCTTAGAAATCAAAGGTTTAGATGAAAAACCTAGATTTTTATAAAAATGAGATTTTAACCACGAAAATGGTTATGGAATTGGATAGAAATTATATATTTGAGTTCTTGAGATTATGGGTAACGTTTTCATCCAAAACTTTTCCAGAATCCGAGCACGTGGGTCCGGAGAGAATTTTAGAAATTTTACCATTTTGGATAAGGTAATTTATTTAATAGATAAATTTCGAATTGTTTAGCATATATTAATTATTTTATATAACTTTTGAATAGTTTTGGATTTTTCGCCATCGAACCGAGAATTTTACGCGACGCGATAATCAGAAAGTGGACTTTGAGACGAGGTAAGTTTCTTGTCTAATCTTGTGAGAGAGAAATTATCCCATAGGGATTAAATTGAATAATTATTTCTAATTGCGGGGGCTACGTACGCACGAGGTGACGAGAGTCCGTGCGTAGTTACTATTAATGCTAAAGCCCGGGTAGTTTAGGACTCAAAGTATGAATTACTTGTATAAATTGTATTCTTTGTTTAATTAATATTAATTGATATATATGAATATATTGTGAATTGTTAGATAAAGATATCATATGCTTGATTTTCTGTTTAAATTAATTAATTGTTAAAAAAAATTGTTCTTCCTTCCGAATTTATCTTATAATAAATATATTCTCCTTCCGGAGATACATAAGAAAATGTCCCCCTTTCTTGTGGAGCGGGCTGAACGCCTCGGCAGGATAGATGCATCTATGGATCGTGCTGCACGTCCCTCGGCAGTGTACACGACACTCTGGATCGGGCCGTACGTCCTCGGCAGAAATCGTGCTTAATAATAATAATTACACGATACTTTAATAGTTTATTTCAGCTTGTGAAGCTAATTGATAAATTAAAAAATTCTTAGAATTTAATGAATTATTATTCCTGCTTGTTAAGGAATTAATTGTTATTCCTGTAAATGAGATTTAATTGATAAATTGAAAATTATTTGAATTGTAGAAATTTAATTAATATATTGAGAATTATTGCATTTGAAGGAATTTGATTATTTCCGCTGGTTAAATAAATTATTATAAATTCTGTGAATCATGCTGATTTAAATATTCTAGTTGTATTTCAATTATTATTATTGACCCATAGTGAGTGTCAAAGTCGGCCATCTCGTCTCTACCACTTCGAGATTAGGCTTGATACTTACTGGGTACACGTTGTTTACGTACTCATACTACACTTGCAACACTTTTTGTGCAGGACCTGAGGCAAGTACTAGTGGGGGACCTATCGTCTTACACCCACGTTATCCAGGGGCATAGTGGTGATCTGCCTTTTTGAGCCGTTCTCCAGCTACTAGTGTCTCTTCTTGTATTTTTCATTCTGTCTATTTTTACTTCAGACAATATTTGAGGTTTTGTATAATCTACTAGATGCTCATACACTTGTGACACCAGGTCTTGGCACACACATTGGTAGAATTTGGTATTTTATTATTTTCTTGGTTTTAAATTTGGTCAATGTATGCTTAATTTATTAAGTTGGCTTGCCTACCTGTAGTGTTGGGCGCCATCACGACCTATAGGTGAAATTGGGTTGTGACAACATGGTATCAGAACACTAGGTTCACGTAGGTCTCACAAGTTATAAGCAGGCCTAAAAGAGTCTTGCGGATCGGTATGGAGACATTTGCACTTATCTTCGATAGACTATAGGGTGTTAGAAAATTACCTTTCTTCATATTCCATCGTGCAATTGATGTGGTTCTAAATATCCTTCTCTTATTCTCTCTCAGATCGTGAGAACGCGCTCGAATGAGGTTCCAGGCCAGGGAAGAGCTACTCCCCCAGTTGCTAGAGGCCGAGGGAGGGCTCCAGCCCGTAGTAGAGGGCGAGGACGTCCCAGGATTGTTCCAGTTATGGCGCTAGTGGGTCCAGCAGAGAACCCCATTGTTGAGGAACAGGATGAGATGCCTGTGGCAGAGCCAGCTCCAGTGGATTTCACATCTGCACCGGGATTTCAGGATGTCATGGGTCGTATGCTGGGTTCATGTACAATATGACTCAGACCGGTTTATTTCCGACAGACCCAGCCACATCTCAGGTGGGCGGGGGAGCACAGACCCCTACCGCGCAGGCTCATGGACAAGCAGTTGTTGTATATCAGACCCAGAGTGCACTACCCGTGGGTGGAGCCCAGCTAGTGGCAGCAGCTACACCTTAGCCTAGGCCAGCTGTAGCCGCTGATCCTCAGAAACTATTGGACAGATGGACTAGACTACATCCTCTTGTCTTTGGGGGTGAGCCACATGAGGATCCACAGGACTTTATTGATCGTTGCAGGGACAGACTGCACAACATGAGGATATTGGAGTCTCGTGGGGTAGACTTTGCTACTTTTCAGCTAGAGGGCAGACCCCGTAGATGGTGGCAGTCTTATGTTCTTGGCAGACCAGTAGATTCTCCTCCCATGACTTGGGACAGGTTCACTCGTATCTTCCTAGACTGGTATATTCCACCCTTCCAGAGGGAAGAGTTGCGGTTTCAGTTTGAGCAGCTCCAGCAGGGTCAGATGTCAGTGGCCGATTATGAGGCGAGGTTTTCTGAATTATCTTTCCATGCACTTATGATACTCCCTACTGAGGCGGAGAGAGTGCAGAGGTTTGTAGCTGGTTTACATACTTGTATTCATGCCACTATGACTCGAGAAGTTGAGATGTGTACTTCTTATGAGCTAGTCGTGGAGATAGCCCGGACGATTGAGGGTGTGCAACAGTGGAGCCCAGAGCAGATTATGAGAGATAAGCGGTTCAGGTACTCTGGAGATTTTAGAGGTGCTCCGTTTGGGGGCGGAGGTTAGATTGTGAGGGGGCAGTCCAGCAGACCCCCATTTCCAGCACCACCACCTCCTCGGGGTACTCCAGTGATATACTAGAGAGTTCTTACCGCCCACCAGCTATTCAGGGTCCTCCTAGTGGGTATTTAGGTCCCCAGGGCCAGACTCTTATTCAGTAACCCATCGCACCAAAGAGTTGTTATGAGTGTGGGGATCCCAGTCACATGCGGAGGTTTTGCCCCAGGCTTCGGGGTAGACCAGTACAGCAGGGTTAGTAGCCTATGCTTACCAGACCAGTTGCTCCACCAGTAGTCCGACCACCAAGAGGTAGAGGACAGGTGGGTAGGGGTTGTCCTAGAGGTGTAGGTCAGCCAGGCGGAGGCCAGCCAGTTGGTGCTCTAGCTCAGTTCTATGCTTTTCTGGCTAGACCAGATGCAGAGGCCTCAGATGCTATGATTACAGGTATTATTTCTGTTTGTGGCAAATATGTCTCAGTATTATTTGATCCAGGATCCACATATTCATATGTGTCATCTCTATTTGCTCCATTCTTAGGTATTTTTCGTGAGTCCTTGAGTACTCATGTTTATGTGTCCACTCCTGTAGGCGATTCTGTTATTGTGAACCGGATCTACCGGTCTTGTATTATTACATTATGTGGTTATGAAACTAGAGCAGATCTCTTATTGCTCGAGATGATCGATTTTGAAATTATTCTGGGTATAGACTGGTTATCTCCATATCATGCTATTCTAGATTGTCATGCCAAAACTGTTACCTTGGCTATTCCATCTTTGCCTAGGCTGGAGTGGAAGGGTTCGTCGGTTAGTTCATTTAGTCGGGTTATTTCTTTTATAAAGGCTCAACACATGGTTGAGAAGGGTTGTTTGGCTTATCTAGCCTATGTTCGGGATACTACTGCAGAGACTCCGGCTATTGATTCAGTGCCTGTAGTTCGGGAATTCTACGATGTATTTCCTTCAAATCTTCCAGGTATGCCACCTAATCGGGATATTGATTTTTGTATTGACTTGGCTCCAGTTACTCAGCCTATATCTATTCCACTATATCACATGGCTCCGAAAGAATTGAAAGAGTTGAAAGAACAGCCTGAAGAGTTACTAGCCAAAGGGTTCGTCAGACTGAGTGTATCGCCTTGGGGTGCTCCAGTATTATTTGTGAAGAAGAAAGATGGCACAATGCGAATGTGTATTGACTATCGCCAATTGAACAAAGTTACTATTAAGAACAAGTACCCGTTGCCGCGTATTGATGACTTATTTGACCAGTTGCAGGGTGCTAGGGTGTTCTCTAATATCGACTTGAGGTCGGGGTATCATCAGTTGAAGATTCGAGATTCGGATGTTCCGAAAACTGCTTTCCATACTAGATATGGTCATTATGAGTTTCTGGTAATGTCTTTCGGTTTAACTAATGCCCCGACAGCGTTTTTGGATTTGATGAACAGGGTATTCAGGCCATATATTGATTCATTTGTCATTGTCTTCATTGATTTCATTTTGATCTACTCGCGCAGTAAGGAGGAGCACGAGCAACATATGAGAGTAGTGCTTCAGACATTGCAGGAACAAAAGCTATATGCTAAGTTCACCAAATGTGAGTTCTGGCTAGAGTCTGTAGTATTTTTGGGGCATATTGTATCGGGCGAAGGTATTAAAGTTGATCCCAAAAAGATTGAGGCAGTTCAGAATTGGCATCATCCCACTTCGGCGACTGAGATCAGGAGTTTTATGGGTTTAGCAGGTTATTATCGTCGGTTCGTGGAAAGTTTTTCATCTATTGCAGCACCTTTGACCAAATTAACCCAGAAGGGTGTTCAGTTCCGATGGTCCGATGATTGTGAGTCAAGCTTTCAGAAGCTCAAGATAGCATTGACTACAGCACCGGTGTTAGTGTTACCTTCCGGTTCGGGAATGTATACAGTGTATTGCGATGCTTCACGCGTTGGTTTGGGTTGTGTATTAATGCAGGAAGGGCAAGTTATTGCATATGCATCACGTCAGTTGAAGCACCACGAGAAAAATTATTCGGTACATGATTTGGAATTAGCTGCGATTGTTCACGCTCTTAAGATTTGGAGGCATTATCTTTATGGTGTGTCTTGTGAAGTTTACACTGATCATCGCAGTTTGCAGCATTTGTTCAAGTAGAGGGACCTAAATTTGAGGTAGGGTAGATGGCTGGAATTACTAAAAGATTATGATATTACTATCCTATATCATCCAGGTAAAGCAAATGTAGTTGCAGATGCCTTGAATAGAAAGGCAGAGAGTATGGGTAGTTTGGCTTTCATTTCAGCAGAAGAAACGCCATTAGGTTTGGATATCCAGTCCTTGGCCAACAAACTTGTGCGACTAGATATTTCAGAGCCCAGACGAGTTCTTGCATATGTTGTAGCTCAGTCTTCACTATTTGAGCAGATCAAGGCTCGCTAGTATGATTACCCACACTTAATGGTTCTTCGAGAAATGGTACTACGAGGTTGTGCCAAGAAAGTTACTATTGGTGCGGATGGTGTTCTGCGACTCCAGGATCGTCTGTGTATTCCTAATGTGGATAAACTGAGGAAAAAGATCCCGGAGGAGGCACACAGTTCTCGGTATTCTATTCATCTAGGTGCTTCGAAGATGTATCGTGACTTGAGGCAGCATTATTAGTGGCGACGAATAAAAAAGGACATAGTTGAGTATGTAGTTAGGTGTCTAAATTTCCAGCAAGTTAAATATGAGCACCAGAGGCCAGGTGGCCTACTTCAGCAGATGACTATACTAGAGTGGAAATGGGAACAAATTACTATGGACTTTGTAGTTGGGTTGCCACGGACCTTGAGGAAGTTTGATGCGGTTTGGGTGATTGTTGACAGGTTGACCAAGTCGGCACATTTTATTCCTGTTGTGACTACGTATACTTCAAAGAGGTTGGCCCAGATTTATATTCAGGAGATAGTTCGGTTGGACGGGGTGCCAATTTCTATCATATCAGATCGAGGCCCTCAGTTTACTTCACATTTCTGGAGAGTAGTACCGAGTGAATTAGGGACCCGTGTAGAGCTCAGCATAACCTTTCACCCGCAGATCGATGGGCAGTCAGAGCGGACAGTTCAGATTTTGGAGGATATGCTCAGGGCATGTGTGATTGACTTTGGAGGTCAGAGGGATCATTTCCTGCCTTTGACCGAGTTTTCTTATAATAACAGTTACCAATCCAGCATCGAGATGACTCCATTTGAGGCTTTATATGGCCGTCGATGTCGTTCACCTATCGGATGGTTTGAGCCCGGTGAGGCTAAGTTATATGGTAATGATTTGGTAAAGGATGCCTTGAAAAAGGTAAAGTTGATTCAGGAGCGACTTCGTACAGCACAGTACAGACAGAAGAGTTACACGGATCAGAAAGCGCGTGATTTATCAATTATGGTAGGTGAAAAAGTTCTCTTGAAGGTTTTGCCGATGAAGGGAATTATGAGATTCGAGAAGAAGGGCAAGTTGAGCCCAAGGTTTACAGGCTCATTTGAGGTGCTGAGACGAGTTGGGGAGGTCGCTTATGAGCTTGCATTGCCTCCCAATCTATCGGGAGTTCATCCGGTTCTCCATGTATCTATGCTCCGGAAGTATCATGCTGACCTATCACATATGTTAGACTTCAGCACAGTTCAGCTAGATAAGAGTTTGGGTTATGAATAAGAGCCATTTGCCATTGTTGATAAACAAGTTCGCCAGTTGAGGTCCAAGAGGATTTCTTCAGTAAAGGTCCAGTGGAGGGGCCAACCAGTCGTGGAAGCGACTTGGGAGGCCGAGGAGGACATGCAGAGTAATTATTCACACTTATTTAGCACTCCGAGTATTATTCTAAACTCGTTCGAGGATGAACGTTTGTTTAAGAGGTGGAGAATGTAATGACCCAACCGGTCATTTTAACTTTTAGAAACACGTTCCCTAAAATAAAACTCCCTAAACATGTTTTAATTAATTTATGACTCGCGGGGATGGTTGGTTAGGGATTTGGAAGTGTGTGGGTTGAAATCGGAATACTTGGTTTCTTAAGTTAGCTTTAAATGGACAAGTTTGACTTCGGTCAATATTTTGAGAAAACTACCCCGGAATCGAGATTTGACGGTTCCAATAGGTTCGTATGATGATTTTGGACTTGGGCGTATGTCCAAATCGGGTTTTGGATAACCCGGGAGCGTTTTGACGCTTAATAGTAAAAAATAACTATTTGAAGGTTTAAAATTCTTTAAATTTAGTTTGGGGTAGGTTTTTGAGTAATTGAACTCCGTTTGGAATTCCGAGTTTCGGAATAGTTCCGTATAGTGATTTAAGACTTGCACGCAAAATTTCGTGTCATTCCGAGTAGTTTAAGTATATTTTGGCGCATTGAAAGTAAATTGAAGAACTTGAAATTTTTAAGTTTGAATCAATTTGGTTTAGGTTATGATTCTTATATTTGATATTGTTTTACGCGTTCCGAGAGTGCGAGCGAGTCCGTTTTATGATTTCAAACCTGTTGGTATGTTCGGGCGGGGACCCTGGGGGTCCCGAGTGTTAATCGGATGAGGCTCGGACCAAGTTAGAAGTTGGGAGCCAAAACTTAAGCTCCCAGCTACTGTCAGAATCGCACCTATGCTTGGCCAGCCGCAGGTGTGACACTCGTAGGTACGGTAGTAGCTCGCAGGAGCGAACCTCGCAGATGCGAGTTTTTGTGCGCAGAAACGAAAAAGAGAAGGGGCCAATCGACCGCAGATGCAGAAAATTTGCGCACCTGCGAATGCGCAAGTGCGAAAAAGGGTGCGCAGAAGCGACCTTGGCCCAAGCGAGGATTTTTCGCAGGTGCGGTACACGGTCCGCAGGTGCGAAAATGACGGTTGGGCAGAATGTGTTAAAAATTGGGGCTCATTCATTTTGAGCCTATTTTCTTCCATTCTTGGGCGATTTTGGAGCTTTTTGAGAGGAGATTTCAATTAACAACTTGGAGGTAAGTTAATTCTATACCCTTTGAGTTAAATACATAGATTATGGGTAGATTATAACTAGTAAATCTTAGAAATCAAGGGTTTAGATGAAAACTAGATATTTTTAAAAATGGGATTTTAACCACGAAAATAGTTATGGAATTGGATAGAAATTATATATTTGAGTTCTTGAGATTATGGGTAACGGTTCCATCCAAAAATTTCAAGAATCCGAGCACGTGGGCCCGGGGTGAATTTTAGAAATTTTACTATTTTGGATAAGTTAATTTATTTAATAGATAAATTTCGAATCATTTAGCATATATTAGTTATTTTATATAACTTTTGAATAGTTTCGGATTTTTCGGCATCGAATCGAGAATTTTATGCGACGCGATAATCGAAAAGTGGACTTTGAGACGAGGTAAGTCTCTTGTCTAATCTTGTGAGGGAGAAATAATTATTGCTAATTGCGGGGGCTACGTACGCACGAGGTGACGAGAGTCCATGCGTAGATACTATTAATGCTAAAGTCCGGGTAGTTTAGGACTCAAAGCATGAATTACTTGTGTAAATTGTATTCTTTGTTTAATTAATATTAATTGATATATATGAATATATTGTGAATTATTTGATAAAGATATTAAAGAATGGAAAACGGATGGAAATCTCATATGCTTGATTTTCTGTTTAAATAAATTAATTGTTAAAAGAAATTGTTCTTCCTCCCGAATTTATCTTATAATAAATATACTTTCCTTCTGGAGATACATAAGAAAATGTCCTCCTTTCTTGTGAAGCGGGCCGAATGCCTCGATAGGATAGATGCATCTATGCATCGTGCCGCACGTCCCTCGACAGTGTACACGACACTCTGGATCGGGTCGTACGTCCTCGGCAGAAATCGTACTTAATAATAATAATTACACGATACTTTAATAGTTTATTTCAGCTTGCGAAGCTAACTGATAAATTAAAAAATCTTTGGAATTTAATGAATTATTATTCCTGCTTGTTAAGGAATTAATTGTTATTCCTGTAAATGAGATTTAATTGATAAATTGGAAATTATTTGAATTGAAGAAATTTAATTAATATATTGAGAATTGTTGCATTTGAAGAAATTTGATTATTCCCGCTGGTTAAATAAATTATTGTAAATTCTGTGAATCATGCTGATTTAAATATTCTAGTTGTATTTCAATTATTATTATTGACCCATAGTGAATGTCAAAGTCGGCCATCTCGTCTCTACCACTTCGAGATTAGGCTTGATACTTACTGGGTACACGTTGTTTACGTATTTATACTACACTTGCTGCATTTTTTGTGCAGGACCTGAGGCAAGTACTAGTGGGGGACCTATTGTCTTACACTGTCACGACCCGAAATTCTCACCTTCGGACCGTGATGACGCCTAACATTTCACTTTCAAGGCAAGCCAACGTTAGAATAATATTAACTAATTTTTAAACAATATTTAAATTATTAATAACAAAGAAATACACGCGGAAGTAATGTCTGAAATATAGTGATTAATCCATAAAAACAACGGTGTCTAAATACCATCCCAGAATTGGTGTCACAAGTGCACGAGCTTCTAGAATAAATATAAATAAAGGTATGAATAAAATGAAGTTGTCTGGAAATAAGCACACAGCTAAAGTAAAATAGACGGAGACTTCAGAACTGCGGATGCCATGCAGTTATACCTCAAGTCTCCTCTGGTAGCTGAAATCCGAGCAAGTCTATGGTACACCGCTGGGACCAACTCCAAAATCTACACAAGAAGTGTAGAGTGTAGTATCAGTACAACCGACCCCATGTACTGGTAAGTGCTGAGCCTAACCTCGACGAAGTAGTGATGAGGTTAAGGCAGTTCACTTACATTAACCTGTACGCAATATTAATAACAACAACAAATAATAAAAATGAATCAGGTAACTCATTTATAATAATTGAAGCCAACTCAGCAGTCATAATCCATTATTATTTCAACCAATTCTGTTGCAACGTGCAACCCGCTCTCACAACATATTCACATTCAATTCTGTTGCAGCGTGCAACCCGCTCTCACAATATATTCACATTCAGTTCTGTTATATATTTATTTCAATCAAGTATATATAGACTTTTTAATAAGTCTGTTGCGGCGTGCAATCCGATCCCCCAATATTGACTTTTAATAAGTCTGTTGTAGCGTGCAACCCGATCCTCCAATATGGACTTTTTAATAAGTCTGTTGTGGCGTGTAACCCGATCCTCCAATATGGACTTTTTAATAAGTCTGTTGCGGCGTGTAACCCAATCCTCCAATATGGACTTTTTAATAAGTCTGTTGCGACGTGCAATCCGATCCTCCAATATGGACTTTTTAATAAGTCTGTTGCGGCGTGCAACCCGATCCTCCAATATATCCATTTCAATCAATTCTTATAGAAACAATTTTCCTAATAAATGCAACAGTTAATATAAAACTATAAGACAACAATCATACAATAATTATGAAACAAACAATGACAAATAGCAATTTATTATGGGAATCAGGGAGAAAATAGGCAGTTTAATATTTAATATGCTAAATGTCAAGTAGCAATTAATACACATAATTCAAATAAGATGTAACAATTAATGCAGGAATTCAAGAATTAATATTTGACAAAGAATAAGAGAGAAATAATTATTATAACAATTAATTCATGATTTAAAATAATTTATGATTTTTTAAGTAAATATGCGAACAATTAATTTGACGACGCATAGACACTCGTCACCTCGCCTATACGTCGTTCACATGTATTTCACATAACAAATAATTTAAGGGTTCTATTCCCTCAAGTCAAGGTTAACCACGACACTTACCTCGCTTTGCAAATTCCAACCAATTACTCAACCATAACTTTTCCTTTTAAATTTGTCTCCGAAAGCTTCAAATCTATTCACAAACAATTCGATATATTCAATACTAATCATAGGAATTAATTCCAAATGAATTTATAATTTTACGGATAAAAATCCGAAATTTCATTAAAATATTTGACAGTGGGACCCATGTCTCAAATCCCAAAAATAACTCACAAAATTCGAATACCCGTTCTGCTACGAGTTCAACCATACAAAAATTGTCCAATTCTGATATCAAATGGACCTTCAAATCTTAACTTTTCGTTTTTGAAAGATTTTATAAAAATCTAATTTTTTTTCATCTAAATTCGAAATAAATGATGAATATAGACATGGATTTGTGAAATATAATCACTTTTGGTTATAGAACACTTACCCAATTGAAAGTCGTGAAAATCCCCCAAATCCGAGATTTGAAACTCAAAAAAGAGTAAAAATGGCTAAGACCCAATTTTATGTATTCTCCCCAGCATTTTCGCATATGCGGGCTATATTTTCGCACCTGCAGTCACGCATTTGCGAGAAAAATCTCGCATTTGCGAAGTAGGGCTGCCAGGCGAGGTTCCGCATCTGCGGACATTTCTATCGCACATGCCACGTCGCAGAACTGATCAAACGACCGTAGAAGCGGTCTCTTCCGCAGAAGTGATTCAGCCTTCGCAGAAGCGGTCGCGCATTTGCACCCCATTTCTCCGCAGAAGCGACGCAACTGGTCAGTGCCCAGGTCGCAGAAGCGACCAGCTTCTCACAGATGCGGTTGCACACCTGCGATCACCATTGCGCAGGTGTGATTACACCAGGTTCTGCCAAGAACCTCCTGCTTTCAACATGCTCTAAACAATCCGAATTTCATATGAAACTCACCCGAGCCCCTCGGGACCTTATCCAAATATCCCAACAAGTCCCGTAACATAATACGGACTTACTCTGGGTCTCGTATCACGTCAAACAATGCTGAAATTATAATTCACACCCCGATTCAAACTTTGAGTTTTAAACTTTTTAATTTGCAAACCTCGTGCCAAAACATATTAAATGAATCCAGAATGGCACACAAGTCATAAATGACATAACGAAGTTGTTCAAATTTCCAGAATCGGATTCTGGCTGCGATATCAAAAAGTCAACCCCGTGGTTAAACTTGGAATCTTTAGCCTATAAATTGCTAGTTCCGTTAAATGGACATAACTTGAGCTTGGGACCTCCAAATTAAATTCGGGCATACGCCCAAGTCCCAAATCACGATACGGAGCTACCGGAACTGTCAAAATATTGATTCGGGTCAGTTTGCTAAAATTGTTGACCAAAGTCAACTCAGTTGAGTTTTAAAGCTTTATTTCACATTTTAATCCATTTTTCACATGAAAACTTTTCGGAAAATTTTACGGACTGCGCACGCAAGTCGATGAATGATAAATGGTGCCTTTTGAGGTCTTAAAACACAGAATTACTTATTAAATTTAAATATTATATTTTGGGTCATCACATACACCCACGTTTTCCAGGGGCATAGTGGTTCTGAACCGTTCTGTAGCTACTAGTGTGTTTCCTTGTATATTTCATTCTGTCTATTTTTATTTCAGACAGTATTTGAGGTTTTGTATAATCTACTAGATGCTCATACACTTGTGACACCAGGTCTTGGCACACACATTGGTAGAATTTGGTGTTTTATTATTTTCTTGGTTTTAAATTTGGTCAATACATGCTTAATTTATTAAGTTGGCTTGCCTAGCTGTAGTGTTGGGCGCTATCACGACCAATAGGTGAAATTGGATCGTGACAGATATGCTAGTATTTCTATTTGCAGCAGTGGTATACCACACTTGGACAGAGAGAAACCAAAGAAGATTCCAAGGAATCGTACTAGAATTGAATATCAAAGGGCAGAGTGAATCAAAATGGCACAAAGAATTGGAAAGGTTGAAGAATTTTCCTAGTTAGAATGAGTTAATTGTAAATGTAGCAGGAAATGTTTTATCTGTTTGGTCAGAAAGTTATTAGAATAGGGTCTAGCTCTAGAGTCCAACTGAGCTTGCGGATGTAAATACTTATACTTGGTTAAATAAAATTTTTGACAATTTAACCAAAAAAGGCATAGTAGCATTAAAGGCTAAGAACTTTGAAAGGAAAATTGCTTACTTGAAAACAAATATACACCATCTATAATCAATTTTCAAAAAAGCATAGATATTGTCATGAACTGAAAATATTATGCAAGACTCAAATATTTATTGCAAATTATTGAGAACTAGTCTTATGGTATGCCCTTTGCGCGTGTAACTAAGTCGGTGAGCAGATGACTTTGTAGAAAATTGTATTAGTACTATTAAATATAATATGTTTGTAATAAAAAAATAAACTATATTCCTTAAAATATAGCATATAGTTTTAGTTGAAAAGACTTATTTATAAACTCTTCTGTGTTAACTTTTCTATTTTTCTGGTTATCTTTCACCGCCAATACTATTATTATAAATACAAATTTAGGTATCCTAATTGTCAACTTGAAAAATAATTATAATTATACGACGAATTTGAAAAATAATTGATTTGAATTTTTAGACTTAATTATTTGGCCTTAATATTAACACAACTAATTTATGTTTTGTCCATTTAAATTCTTAATATTAGCTCTTCCCAAGTTTTAATATTTAATTGTAACATGAAAGGGATTGCAATTATGTTATATCTTTCAAATAAAAAATAATTATATAAGTTAATTAAAATTTAATTTATTTAAAGTACTGAATGCTAAATTTCTCTACATAGTTTTTTTTGAGGATAAAAGGTACTTATATATTAATAATAATAACTAAGTATAACGATCCGACCAGTCGTTTTGAGAATTTGCACTTCGCTCAGTTGTTTGAGGGCATGAGTAGCTCCGAATGATGTATTACGACTTATGCAAATAGTTGATTTTGGTTTTCAGGTTATTCGAATTGATTGGGAAGAATGATTCTCAGCTGGAAGCCTTAAATTTGAAAGGTTTGACCAAGTTTGACTTTTTAGAATTTGATCTCGGATTGGATTTCTGATGGTTTCATTAGCTCCGTTGAGTGATTTTGGACTTAGGAGCGTGTCCGGATTGTGATATGGAGGTTCGTGGTAGAATTAGGCTTGGATTGACGAAAGTTGAAAATTTGGCAATTTTGGTCAGCATCGGAAAAATTTGATATCGGGGTCGGAATGAATTTCCGAAAGTTGTACTAGGTTTGTAGTGTCATTTGTGACGTGTGTGCAAAGTTTGAGGTCATTCGGACGTGGTTTGGTAAGTTTCAGCGTCGATTGTAGAATTTGGAAGTTTAGAAGTTCTTAGGCTTGAATCCGTGGGTAATTTGGTGTTTTGATGTTGTTTTGAGTGATTCGAAGAATCGACTAAGTTCGTATGGGGTTATATGACTTATTGGTATTATTAGTTGAGGTCCCGAGGGCCTCGAGTGTATTTCGGGTAGTTAACGGATTTGGTTTTGGAGTTGAGAGCTGCTGTCCCTGCTGATTTCTGGGTACCCACTTGTCACCTTGCGTACACGGCTTTCACATAACAAGATATTACAATTTACTCAATTCCTAAGGGGTAGTTCCCCTCCCTCCCCTCCCACAAAGTTAAGCAAGACACTTCGGCCAAATCAATACTCAAATTAGTTTTTCATTTACAAATTCACCTCCGCTCGACTCAATCTAGCCAAAGACGACTTAAATACATCAAACAATGCAAGAGAAAACAACTTCAATTAACAAAGTTATGATCTTTATACAATTTGCAAAAAGTCAACAAAAGTCACCCCTCCTCGGCCCGCACCTCGAAACCCGATAAAATTTACAAAACCCTGAACACTCATTCTGATACGAGTTCAACCATATCAAAATTATCACATTCTGATACCAATTCGTCCTTCAAATCATCATTTTACATTTTGAATATTTTTACAATTTCCTCAAATTTTTCTTTAGATTCTCATAAATTTTGATGTTAAATCTAAGGTATAATCACAAAATATAATTGAAAATTGGTTAGAGGCACTTACCCAATGATTTGATACGAAAATCCTCTCTCAAAATCGCCCATTCTCGTACCTAGGGTTCAAAATATGATAAAATGAAGCAAAAACCCGAATTGCACGGTTCAAAACAAGCTGCAAATGTTCGCAATTGCGAAGAAGCCTCGCAAAACCGAAGAAGCCTTCGCAATTGCGAACAAGAACATGGGTGGAAAAGGTTGCATTTGCGACAAAAAGTTCGCAATTGCAAACTGGGCATCGCAATTGCGACACACTAGAAACCAGCAGTTACCCCGACACGGAAATAAACATAACTCTCTCATACGATATCCAAATTCAACGATTCTTTTTGTTATGGCTCCGTAATTATGCTACGGATCTAATGATTCAATAAAATCTGAATTTGGAGCTCATTTACTCAATATGGTACCGTTTATGCTTGACGAAACCACGACGAAGCATAAAAAACAAGCGCAACATAACCTAAACCTATCCGAAACTCACCCAAGCCACTCGAGACCTCGTCCGAATATACCAACAAGTCCCGTAATATAATACGAACTGCTCCCGCAATCCGAACACCAAAATAACCTCTAGAATCATGAATCAGACGCCAAAACACATAAAAATCACAATGAACTTCAAGAGCTTCTAGAATCGCAACCGAGCGTCCGAACCATATCAAATCAACTCCAAATGATGCCAAATTTTGCTGTCAAGTTCCAAATGATGAAACAGACCTATTCTAAGTTCCGCAACCAAAATTCGGACCTGATATCCTTAAAGTAGAACCATGGTCAAACTTGGAAAAATTCTTAAACCTGTAAATTGCCAACTTCCGCCAAATGATGCCGAAACCTTTTTAGAAACATCCAAATGAAATTCCGGGCATACGCCCAAGTCCAAAGTCACCTTCCGGACCTACCGGGACCATCGAAACTCCATTCTGAGGTCAAATACTCAAAAAGTCAAACCTTGGGTCATTTCCTTCAACTTCGAGCTTCTCAAATGAGAGTCACTCCTAAAAACCCTTTCCAAACCTCTCAAAAATCCGAACTGATGATGCACTCAAGTCATAATATACTGTGTGAAGCTACTCGTGACCTCAAATTGCCGAGCCGGACACAATTGTTCAAAACGACCAGTCGGTCGTTACATTTCGACCTACTCAACTTGAAACCTTTGGACTCCAACGTTTATCTCCAAACTTTAAACCTAGCGTTAACACCCCCTCGCGTCTCGTCAATCAGTATTATGATATCAGCAAATAACATACACCTTGGCATCCTCCCTTGTATGTGTCGTGTCAGCACATCCACACTAAGGCAAACAAAAGAGGACTACGGGCCGATCCCTGATGCAACCTATCTCCACAGGGAAATGCTCCGAGTCTTCTGAGGGGTGCAAATAAATGCATTTACAGCTTAAGTAGTTCCATGTCAGACTCCTCCACAGAAAAGTTAGATCATAAAGTAGAGACACTCCAGACACATGTTATGAAGTTTTGACCAATTGCATGAGACTAAAAATAAAGGGGGAAAAATCTGCATGTTCCATTTTATATGACAACTTTTAGTCTTTGGTCTCTTACAAAAAGGACATATTTCTCTAAGTGAAAACTCTTTAACTTAAATTTCCCATTTTACTTAAATGATATGCTCTTATATTCATAGAAATGTCATGTCATTCAAAAAAAAATGGAATGACACGTTTACAACAGCAAGTTCTAAGCGTGTTTTTGGTATGTACCGAAATTTTTTTTTTTCTTCGTCTTTTGTAAAAAATATTGTGTCCACTCAAATGATGTCATGTAAAATGAAATGAAGGAACAGTTGTTTTCGGCTGCACATGGCCAGTAGACGGAGACTATTTTGTGATTTGGTGACCTCTACCACCACAAGAAAATGATGAAGGGATAGAAAAGGTGATAAAAAAATTAAGAAAACTGCAAAAATGAAAATATTGAAATGCTAAATGTCACAATGCAAACTCAGAAAAGGAGGACTCAGATAATAATACTTTAACGCAAAACAGAGGCCGGAACAAGACTTAGATAAATACTTTTAACGCAAATAGTAGTGCTGGAATTCTTCATGCGGAATGTCGCTTGTATTTGCATATTGAAAGAAATTGCAGCTTGTAAGGCATTTATTCTTCAGGATAGATAAAATACCCAGACTCTAATATCATTATGAAGAATGAAAAGAAGTTTTAAGAGAATGTTTTGCCTCAAAAGAAGACATAAGAATAACTAATAGTGATTGGAAGAGACAATGAGCTGGAATGGCCATAAGGAAATTACAAGAAATGTAAAATTATTATAACAATGAAAATTGGTTGGGGAGGTGACATAAGACCATAAAATGTTGCGATACCAAAAAAAGATAAAGATTAGGAATGAATATATTAGGAGCAAAATGGGTGTGACTCATGTGGAAGAGAAGTTGAGGGAATCGAGGCTGAGATGGTTTAGTTATGTGAAGAGGAGAGACGTTGATGCTCCGGTTAGGAGGTACGAGAGGTTGCCCGTGGCGAGTCAGATGAGGGGTAGAGGGAGGCCTAAGAAGAACTGGGGTGAGGTGATTAGGCATGACATGACTCTGCTCCAACTTATCGAGGACATGACTGTAATGACCCAACCGGTCATTTTAACTTTTAGAACCCCGTTTCCTAAAATAAAACTCCCCGAATATGCCTTTATTAATTTATGACTTGCGGGGATTATTGGTTAGGGATTTGAAAGCGTTTGGGTTGAAATCGGAACACTTGGTTCCTTAAGTTAGCTTTAAATGGATAAGTTTGACTTCGGTCAACATTTTGAGAAAATGACTCCGGAATCGGGATTTGATGGTTCCAATAGGTTCGTATGATGATTTCAGACTTGGGCGTATATTCGAATCGAATTTTGGATAACCCGGGAGCGTTTTGGCGCTTAATAGTGAAAATCAACTATTTGAAGGTTTAAAGTTCTTTAAATTTGGTTTGGAGTAGGTTTTTGAGAAATTGAAGTCCGTTTGAAATTTCGAGTTTGGGAATAGTTCCGTATAGTAATTTAAGACTTGCACGTAAAATTTCGTGTCATTCCGGGTAGTTTAAGTACGTTTCGACGTATTGGAAGTAAATTGAAGAACTTGAAGTTCTTAAGTTTGATTCAATTTAGTTTGGGGTATGATTCTTAGATTTGATATTGTTTTACAGGTTCCGTGATTTCGAACGAGTCCATTTTATGATTTCAAACCTGTTGGTATGTTCGGGGCGGGACTCCGGGGCCTCGAGTGTTAACCGGACGAGGCTCGGATCAATTTTGGAATTTTGAAGAAGAGCTGAAGCTTCCAGCTTCTAGTATGATCGCACTTGCGCATGGTCAGCCGCAGGTGCGAAGGGGAGGATCTGCCCGGCCATCGCAGATGCGAAGAATTGGGCGCAGAAGCGGACGCGCATGTGCGGTCCTTTGGGCGCAGGTGCGGAGCCATCCAAGAGGAAAAATCTTGCACCTGCGAGGCTTTTCCGCAGGTGCGAAAGCCGCAGGTGCGAACACCTTCCGCAGGTGCGAAAAATCTGTCTGGGCAGAACCTTAAAATGGACGAAGCTCAGTCTATTTTTGTTCATTTTTCTTCCATGTTTGGGCGATTTCAGAGCTTTTTGAGAGGAGATTTCAACTAGCAATTTGGAGGTAAGTTAATTCTACACCTCTTGAGTTAAATACATAGATTATAAGTAGATTATAACTAGTAAATCTTAGAAATCAAAGGTTTAGGTGAAAAACTTAGATTTTTATAAAAATGAGATTTTAACCACGAAAATAGTTATGAAATTGGGTAGAAATTATATATTTGAGTTCTTGAGATTATGGGTAACGTTTCCATCCGAAAATTTTCAGAATCCAGACACGTGGGCCCGGGGTGAATTTTAGGAATTTTACCATTTTGGATAGGGTAATTTATTAATAGATGAATTTTGAATTTTTGAACATATATTAATTATTTTATATAACTTTTGGATAGTTTCGGATTTCTCGGCATTGAATCGAGAATTTTACGCGATGTAGTAATCGAAAGTGAACTTTGAGACGAGGTAAGTCTCTTGTCTAATCTTATGAGGGGGAAATTACCCCATAGGGATTAAATTGAATAATTGTTGCTAATTGCGGGGGCTACGTACGCACGAGGTGACGAGAGTCCGTGCGTAACTACTATAAATGCTAAAGTTCGGGTAGTTTAGGACTCAAAGCATGAATTACTTGTGTGAATTGTATTCCTTGATTAATTAATATTAATTGATACATATGAATATATTTTGAATTGTTAGATAAAGTCATTAAAGGATGAAAATCTCATATGCTTGATTTTCTGTTTAAATCAATTAATTATTAAAAGAAATTGCCCTCCTCTTGAATTTATCTCATAATAAATATACTCTCCTTCCGGAGGTACATAAGAAAATGTCCTCCTTTCTTGTGGAGCGGGCCGAACGCCTCGGCAGGATAGATGCATCTATGAATCGCGTCGCACGTCCCTTGGTAGTGTACACGACACTCTGGATCGGACCGTACGTCCTCGGCAGAAATCGTGCTTAATAATACTAATTACACGATACTTTAATAATTTATTTCAGCTTGCGAAACTAATTGATAAATTGAAAAATTCTTGGAATTTAATGAATTATTATTCTTGCTTGTTAAAGAATTAATTGTTATTCCTGTAAATGATATTTAATTGATAAATTAAAAATTATTTGAATTGAAGGAATTTAATTAATATATTGAGAATGGTTGCATTTGAAGGAATTTGATTATTTTCGCTGATTAAATAAATTATTTTAAATTCTATAAATTATACTGATTTAGATATTCTAGTTATATTTCAATTATTATTATTGACCCATAATGAGTGTCAAAGTTGGTCATCTCGTCTCTACCACTTCGAGATTAGGTTTGATACTTACTGGGTACACGTTGTTTACGTACTCACACTACACTTGCTTCACTTTTCGTGCAAGAACTGAGGCAAGTACTAGTGGGGGACCTATCGTATTACACCCACATTATCCATGGGTATATTGGTAAGCTGTTTTTCTGATCCGTTCTGCAGCTACTAGTGTCTCTCTTTGTATTTTTCATTCTGTCTATTTTTATTTCAGACAGTATTTGAGGTTTTGTATAATCTACTAGATGCTCATACACTTGTGACACTAGGTCTTGGCACACACATTGGTAGAGTTTGAGTTTTATTATATTTTCTTGGTTTTAAATTTTATAAATGTATACTTAATTTATTAGTTGACTTGCCTAGCTGTAGTGTTGGGCGCCATCACGACTTATAGATGAAATTGGGTCGTGACAACATGGTATCAGAGGACTAGGTTCACTTAGGTCTCACAAGTTATGAGCAGGCCTAATAGAGTCTTGCGGATTGGTACGGAGACGCCTGTACTTAGCTTAGAGAGGCTATAGGGTGTTAGGAAAGTACATTTCTTCATGTTCCATCGTGCAATTAATGTAGTACTAAATATCCTTCTCTTATTCTCTCATAGATGGTGAGAACATGCTCGAATGAAGTTCTAGACCAGGGAAGAGCTACTCCCCCAGTTACTAGAGGCCGAGGTCGAGGGAGGGTTCCAACCCGTGGTAGAGGGCAAGGACGTCCCAGGGTTGTTCCAGTTATGCCGCCAGTGGGTCCAGCAGAGCATCCCATTATTGAGGAGCAGGGTGAGGTGCCTGTGGCAGAGCCAACTCTGGTGGATTTCACATCTGCACCGGGATTTCAGGATGTCATGGGTCGTATGTTGCGGTTCATGGACAATATGACTCAGGCCGATTTATTTCTGGCAGACCCAGCCACATCTCAGGCGGGCGGGGAAACACAGATCCCTATCGCGCATGCTCATGGACAGGCAGCTGCTGTATATCAGATCCAGGGTGCACTACCCATGGGTGGAGCCCAGCCAGTGGCAGCAGCTACACCTGAGCCCAGGCCAGCTGTAGCCGCCGATCCTTAGAAACTATTGAACAGATGGACTAGACTACATCCTCCTATCTTCGGGGGTGAGAGACATGAGGATCCACATGATTTTATTGATCGTTGCAAGGATAGACTGTACAACATGAGGATATTGGAGTCTCATGGGGTAGACTTTGCTACTTTTCAGCTAGAGGGCATAGCCCGTAGATGGTGGCAGTCTTATGTTCTTGGCAGACCAATAGATTCTCCTTCCATGACTTGGGACAGGTTTACCCGTATCTTTTTGGACAGGTATATTCCATCCTCCCAGAGGGAAGAGTTGCGATTTAAGTTTGAGCAACTCCAGCAGGGTCAGATGTCAGTGACTGATTATGAGGAGAGGTTTTCTGAATTATCTCGCCATGCACTTATGATACTCCCTACTGAGGCGGAGAGAGTGCGGAGGTTTGTAGCATGTTTACATACTGGTATTCAGGCCACTATGGCTTGAGAGGTTGAGATGAGTACTTCTTTTGAGCGAGTTGTGGAGATAGCCCGGAGGATTGAGGGTGTGCGTCAGCGGAGCCGAGAGCAGATTATGAGAGATAATCGGTTCAGGTACAGTGGAGAGTTTAGAGGTGCTCCGTCTGGGGGCAGCAGTCAGTTCATGAGGGGGTAGTCCAGCAGACCCCCATATCCAGCAACACCACCTCCTCGAGGTGTTCCAGTGCGACCTTATCTTAGTGCTATACCAGAGAGTTCTTACCGCCCACCAGCTATTCAGGGTCCTCCCAGTGGATATTCAGGTCCCCAGGGCCAGACATTTAGTCAGCAGCCCATCACACTGAAGAGTTGTTACAAGTGCGGGGATCCCAGTCACATGCGAAGGTTTTGCCCTAGGCTTTAGGGTAGACCAGTACGACAGGGTCAGCAGCCTATGCTTACCGGACCAGTTGCTCCACCAGTAGTCCGACCACCAAGAGGTGGAAGACAGGTGGTTAGATGTCGTCCTAGAGGTGGAGGTCAGCCAGTTGGTGCTCCAGCTCGGTTTTATGCTTTTCCGTCTAGACCAGATGTAGAGGCCTCAGATGCTGTGATTACATGTATTATTTCTGTTTGCGGCAAAGATGCCTCAGTATTATTTGATCCAGGATCCACGTATTCATATGTGTCGTCTCTATTTGCTCCATTCCTGTGTATTTCTTATGAGTCCTTGAGTAATCTGTTATTGTGTCCACTCCTGTAGGCGATTCTGTTATTGTGAACCGAATCTACCGGTCATGTATTATTATATTCTGTGGTTATGAAACTAGAGCAGATCTCTTATTGCTCGAGATGATCGATTTTGAAATTATTTTGGGTATGGACTGGTTATCTCCATATCATGCTATTCTAGATTGTCATGCCAAAACTGTTACCTTGGCTATTCCATCTTTGCCTAGGCTGGAGTGGAAGGGTTCGTCGGTTAGTTCATTTAATCAGGTTATTTCTTTTATAAAGGCTCAACACATGGTTAAGAATGGTTGTTTGGCTTATCTAGCCTATGTTCGGGATACTACTGTAGAGACTCCGGTTATTGATTCAGTGCCAGTAGTTCAGGAGTTCTCCGATATATTTCCTTCAGATTTTCCAGGTATGCCACCTGATCATGATATTGATTTTTGTATTGACTTGGCTCCAGATACCCAGCCTATATCTATCCCAACGTATCACATGGCTCCAAAAGAATTGAAAGAATTGAAAGAGAAGCTTGAGGAGTTACTAGCCAAAGGGTTCGTCAGACCGAGTGTATCGCCTTGGGGTGCACCGGTATTATTTGTGAAAAAGAAGGATGGAACAATGCAGATGTGTATTGATTATCGCCAATTGAACAAAGTCACTATTAAGAATAAGTACCCGTTGCCGCGTATCGATGATCTATTTGACCAGTTGCAGGGTGCTAGGGTGTTCTCTAAGATCGACTTGAGATCGGGGTATCACCAATTGAAAATTCGAGATTCGGATGTTCCGAAAACTGCTTTCCATACTAGATATGGTCATTATGAGTTTCTGGTAATGTCTTTCAGTTTAACTAATGCCCCGGCAGTGTTTATAGATCTGATGAACAGGGTATTCAGGCCATATATTGATTCGTTTGTCATTGTCTTCATTGATGACATTTTTATCTACTCGCGCAGCAAGGAGGAACATGAGTAGCATATGAGAGTAGTGCTTCAGACATTGCGGGAACAAAAGCTATATGCTAAGTTCTCTAAATGTGAGTTTTGGCTAGAGTGTGTAGCATTTTTGGGACATATTGTATCGGGCGAAGGTATTAAAGTTGATCCCAAAAAGATTGAGGCAATTCAGAATTGGCATCGTCCCACTTCGGCGACTGAGATCAGGAATTTTCTAGGTTTAGCAGGTTATTATCGTCGGTTCGTGGAAAGTTTTTCATCTATTGCAGCACCTTTGACCAAATTAACCCAGAAGGGTGTTCAGTTCCGATGGTCCGATGATTGTGAGTCAAGCTTTCAGAAGCTCAAGACAGCATTGACTACAACACCAGTGTTAGTGTTACCTTCCGGTTTGGGGATGTATATAGTGTATTGCGACGCTTCACGCATTGGTTTGGGTTGTGTATTAATGCAGGAAGGGTGAGTTATTGCATATGCTTCACGTCAGTTGAAGCCCACGAGCAGAATTATCCGATACATGATTTGGAGTTAGCTGCGATTGTTCACGCCCTTAAGATTTGGAGGCATTATCTTTATGGGGTGTCCTGTGAAGTTTATACTGACCATCACAGTTTGCAACATTTGTTCAAGCAGAGGGACCTACCTATATTTGAGGCAGCATAGATGGCTGGAATTACTAAAAGATTATGATATTACTATCCTATATCATCTAGGTAAAGCAAATGTAGTTACAGATGCCTTGAGTAGAAAGGCAGAAAGTATGGGTAGTTTGGCTTTCATTTCAGTAGAAGAGAGGCCATTAGCTTTGGATATCCGATCCTTGGCCAACATACTTGTGCGGCTAGATATTTCAGAGCCCAGCCGAGTTCTTACATGTGTCGTAGCTCAGTCTTCACTATTTGAGCAGATCAAGGCTCGCCAATATGATGACCCACACTTAATGGTTCTTCGAGAAACGATACTACGAGGTGGTGCCAAGGAAGTTACTATTGGTGCGGATGGTGTTCTGCGACTCCAGGATCGTCTGTGTGTTCCTAATATGGATGAACTGAGGAAAAAGATCCTGGAGGAGGCACATAGTTCTCGGTATTCTATTCATCCAGGTGCTACTAAGATGTATCGTGACTTGAGGCAGCATTATTGGTGGCGACGAATGAATAAGGAAATAGTTGAGTATGTATCTAGGTGTGTATATTGCCAGCAAGTTAAATATGAGCACCAGAGGCCAGTTGGCCTACTTTAGCAGATGACTATACCAGAGTGGAAATGGGAACGCATCACTATGGACTTTGTAGTTGGGTTGCCGCGGACCTTGAGGAAGTTTGATGCAGTTTGGGTGATTGTTGACAGGTTGAACAAGTCGGCACATTTTATTCCTGTTGTGACTACGTATACTTCCGAGAGGTTGGCCCAGATTTATATTCAGGAGATAGTTCGGTTGCACAGTGTGCCAATTTCCATCATATCGGATAGAGGCCTTCATTTTACTTCACATTCCTGGAGAGCAGTACAGAGTGAGTTGGGACCCGTGTAGAGCTCAGGACGGCCTTTTATCCGCAGACCGACGGGCAGTCAGAGGGGACAATTCAAATTTTGGAGGATATGCTCAGGGCATGTGTGATTGACTTTGGAGGTCAGTGGGATCGTTTCTTGCCTTTGGCCGAGTTTGCTTATAATAATAGTTACCAATCCAGCATCAAGATGGCTCCATTTAAGGCTTTATATGGCCGTCGATGCCGTTCACCTATCAGATGGTTTGAGCATGATGAGGCTAAGTTATATGGTACTGATTTGGTGAGGGATGCCTTGGAAAAGGTAAAGTTGATTCAGGAGCGACTTCATATAGCACAATCCAGACAGAAGAGTTATGCGGATCAGAAAGCGCGTGATATATCATTTATGGTAGGTGAAAAAGTTCTCTTGAAGGTTTAGCCGATGAAGGGAATTATGAGATTCGGGAAGAAGGGCAAGTTGAGCCCAAGGTTTATAGGCCCATTTGAGGTGTTGAGACGAGTTGGGGAGGTTGCGTATGAGCTTGCATTGCCTCCCAGACTATCGGGAGTTCATCCAATTTTCCATGTATCTATGCTCCGGAGGTATCATGCTGACCTATCACATGTGTTGGATTTCAGCACAGTTCAGCTAGATCAGAGTTTGGGTTATGAAGAAGAGCCATTTGCCATTGTTGATAAACAAGTTCGCCAGTTGAGGTCCAAGAGGATTTCTTCAGTAAAGGTCCAGTGGAGGGGCCAACCAGTCGTGGAAGCGACTTGGGAGGCCGAGGAGGACATGCAGAGCAATTATTCACACTTATTTAGCACTCTGAGTATTATTCTAAACTCGTTCGAGGATGAACGTTTATTTAAGAGGTGGAGAATGTAATGACCCAACCAGTCATTTTAACTTTTAGAACCCCATTCCCTAAAAGAAAACTCCCCGAACATGCTTTTATTAATTTATGATTTGCGGGGATTGTTGGTTCGGGATTTGGAAGCGTTTGGGTTGAAATCGGAACACTTGGTTCCTTAAGTTAGCTTTAAATGGACAAGTTTGTCTTCGGTCAACATTTTGGGAAAACGACTCCAGAATCGGGATTTGACGGTTCCAATAGGTTCGTATGATGATTTCAGACTTAGGCGTATGTTCGAATCGAGTTTTGGATAACCCGGGAGCGTTTTGGCACTTAATAGTGAAAATCAACTATTTGAAGGTTTAAAGTTCTTTAAATTTGGTTTGGAGTAGGTTTTTGAGAAATTAAAGTCCGTTTGGAATTCCGAGTTTGGGAATAGTTCCGTATAGTTATTTAAGACTTGCACACAAAATTTCGTGTCATTCCGGGTAGTTTAAGTACGTTTCGGTGTATTGGAAGTAAATTGAAGAACTTGAGGTTCTTAAGTTTGATTCAATTTGGTTTGGGGTATGATTCTTAGATTTGATGTTGTTTTACACGTTCCGTGAGTTCGAGCGAGTCCGTTTTATGATTTCAAACCTGTTGGTATGTTCGGACGGGGCTCCGGGGGCCCCGAGTGTTAACCGGACGAGGCTCGGATCAATTTTGGAATTTTGAAGAAGAGCTGAAGCTTCCAGCTTCTGGTATGATCACACCTGCGCATGGTCAGCCGCAGGTGCGAGCTCGCAGGTGCGAAGGGGAGGATCTGCCCGGCCATCGCAGATGCGAAGAATTGGGTACAGAAGCGGACGCGCACGTACGGTCCTTTGGGCGCAGGTGCGGAGCCAGTCCAAGAGGAAACATCTCGCACATGCGAGGCTTTTCCGCAGGTGCGAACACCTTCCGCAGGTGCAAAAAATTTGTCTGGGCAGAACCTTAAAACGGACGAGGCTCAGTCCATTTTTGTTCGTTTTTCTTCCATGTTTGGGCGATTTCAGAGCTTTTTGAGAGGAGATTTCAACTAGCAATTTGGAGGTAAGTTAATTCTATACCCCTTGAGTTAAATACATAGAATATAAGTAGATTATAACTAGTAAATCTTAGATATCAAAGGTTTAGGTGAAAAACCTAGATTTTTATAAAAATGAGATTTTAACCACGAAAATAGTTATGGAATTGGGTAGAAATTATATATTTGAGTTCTTGAGATTATGGGTAACGTTGTCATCCGAAAATTTTCAGAATCCGAGCACATGGGCCCGGGATAAATTTTAGAAATTTTACCATTTTGGGTAGGGTAATTTATTAATAGATGAATTTTGAATTTTTGAACATATATTAATTATTTTATATAACTTTTGGATAGTTTCGGATTTTTCGGCATTAAATCGGGAATTTTACGCGACGTGGTAATCGAAAGTGGACTTTGAGACGAGATAAGTCTCTTGTCTAATCTTGTGAGGGGGAAATTACCCCATAAGGATTAAATTGAATAATTGTTGCTAATTGCAGAGGCTACGTACGCACGAGGTGACGAGAGTCCGTGCGTAGCTACTATAAATGCTAAAGTCCAGGTAGTTTAGGACACAAAGCATGAATTACTTGTGTAAATTGTATTCCTTGATTAATTAATATTAATTGATATATATGAATATATTGTGAATTGTTAGATAAAGTCATTAAAGGATGGAAATCTCATATGCTTGATTTTATGTTTTAATCAATTAATTATTAAAAGAAATTGCTCTCCTCCCGAATTTATCTCATAATAAATATACTCTCCTTCCGGAGGTACATAAGAAAATGTCCTCCTTTCTTGTGGAGCGGGTCGAACGCCTCGGCAGGATAGATGCATCTATGGATCGTGCCGCACGTCCCTCGGCAGTGTACACAACACTCTGTATCGGGCCGTACGTCCTCGACAGAAATCGTGCTTAATAATAATAATAATTACACGATACTTTAGTAATTTATTTCAGCTTGCGAAGCTAATTGATAAATTGGAAAATCCTTGTAATTTAATGAATTATTATTCTTGCTTGTTAAAGAATTAATTGTTATTCTTGTAAATAATATTTAATTGATAAATTACAAATTATTTGAATTGAAGGAATTTAATTAATATATTGAGAATGGTTGCATTTGAAGGAATTTGATTATTTCCGCTGATTAAATAAATTATTTTAAATTCTATAAATTATGGTGATTTAAATATTCTAGTTGTATTTCAATTATTATTATTGACCCATAGTGAGTGTCAAAGTCGGCCATCTCGTCTCTACCACTTCGAGATTAAGTTTGATACTTACTGGGTACACGTTGTTTACGTACTCATACTACACTTGCTGCACTTTTTGTGCAGGAACTAAGGCAAGTACTAGTTGAGGACCTATCGTCTTACACCCACGTTAACCAGGGGCATAGTGGTGAGCTGTTTTTCTGATCCGTTCTGCAGCTACTAGTGTCTCTCTTTGTATTTTTCATTCTGTCTATTTTTATTTCAGACAGTATTTGAGGTTTTGTATAATCTACTAGATGCTCATACACTTGTGACACCAGGTATTGGCACACACATTGGTAGAGTTTGGGTTTTATTATATTTTCTTGGTTTTAAATTTTAAAAATGTATGCTTAGTTTATTAGTTGACTTGCCTAGCTGTAGTGTTGGGTGCCATCACGACTTATAGGTAAAATTGGATCGTGATAATAACCCTCGATAGAAAGGTGTGGAAGTCAAAAATTAGCGTGGTGGGTTTATAGAAAGTCTAGAGTTTTGCCTTGTCTTACCAGCAGTTGTAGTAGTACTAGTCGGGTACCTTATTTTAGGATACTAGAACAAAGGTACGTTCTAAATGAAATAAGGAAAGTTACCTAAATATCGAGATTCCTAATTATGACACAATTAAGAAGAATATTCTATATTATTAACCGAAACACATTAAATGAATATAGAACATTCTGACATATATTACTAAATTAATTTTCTCTGACTTTTAACAACAATCAATAATTATAAACAGCAAAGAGTCCTTTGGCCCCTTGGTGAGTCCCCAATAGATAGGGGAATCCCAAAGCACAAATTAAGTAAAAAGCATCATTAATTTTTTTATAAACCAAAATCACTGTAATGTGGCAGCTAAGATAAGCCCATGGAGCTATAGATTAGGGGATAAAAAGTTAACAAAAGGCAAATAGCTATATACTATAATGAATGAATAGAGTTGTGTGCTACCAACATTCAAATGAAGAGGAAACTGGTTAGCAAATAGCTTAAACATATCACCATTTCATTTATATCGAAAACTGAAAAAATGAATAACTTTGTTCTTTCCCCACAGAGTTCCCTCAGAGCAAACACACTTTACATGCCAATGGATCCTGCAATGACATCCTTGTGGCACCCATGATATAGGACAATTTGCAGAATTAGATAGTACTCCAGTAAAGACACATTATTGGAAACTATTATTAACATGGTTTTCCATTGTGTATACTTAAGCATAACTTGATTTTTAGTCTGTCCCCAAGACATAATAAGAGCATTAATCACAAGCATATTCCATCCTGCACATTCATGTTACTTATTAATGCCTAAATCAAATGCTATAGATTCCTTGAACCTCAACTTGCTAACAGTTCTTGATACCCTTAGGAAATCTAGACGAAAGTTACATTTATTTAATATCAAGGGCATAATAGACTTTTCAAGTAAAAATATTATAAAATCTGACAAATGTGACTTTTGTGATAACTAGAGCAAAGTAAAATGATTTATGTGTAACAAAAGAAAGAATAATGACTTTTGAGTAATGAATACAAAGTTAAATGATTTTTACGTAACAAAAAAAAGAAAAGTGACTTTTGGGTAAAAACACAAAAGTTGGGCAAAAAACATAAATAGACAAAATTTAAGAAAACATTTCACAAACATAGCAGCAATATGTATTTTACATACAAGGCAACTAAATAATTATATTTCTAGCAGAAAGTTTTAAACCCTTGCCTACAATCACGCATCTAAAGTGTTTATTTCATTAAATATAAAAACAAAGGGTTTTAGTTTCCCATCTAATAATAGAATTGTTATTAATTATGGTTTTATTAGTACTTTCTCTCTATTTTAATTATGATAACGTTTTATTTGGTGGTGAAAGCTTGTATAATCTTCGATGAATAAGTGATCTTTATAATATTTACCTATTATACATATTATATAGTTTGTATAACACATTAATATTAATTTATTTAATAAGTATATTATGAAGTATAAATTAAATATTATTTATTTGGATATACATAGTATATAATTCTCTTTCTCAATATGATAAATATATACGACGTATATTCAGAATATTAAATTTTATAATATAAATTATACCATATATTTATAAGGAATTTGGAGATGATCCAAAAATAAAAGTTGCAGCCCTTTGAGTCTAGTTTCCAGAAAGGTAAACCATTCATCATTTGAACATTTGTACAGAAAGTTATTATCGATTTACTAAATACTGGTACTGCAGTTTCTCCCTGAAAATAATGAGACAAGTCGCATTTTAAAGATGTGACTTGCCTGGGCAGAATGCTTAAGTTCAGAGTTCAACATTTTTATTCATTTTTAGAGTTTTAGACCTTGTTTTTGGGCAATTTCAGAGAGAATCTTCACGAGTTTGAGTTGGGTAGGTGTTATTTATCCGAAATTAGTTATATTTCTTGATTTCATACTTATTTACATCATTAATTAGTGAATTGGATGGAAGAAAATGGATTTTTTGTAAAATCTTCCAAAAATAAAAAACGAAGATTTGAAAGGCAATCCGATGTCGGAATTCGATAATTTTTGTATGGTTGAACTCGTATCGGAACGGATGTCCGGATTTCATGAATTTTTGTCGGGTTTCGAAAAGTGCGCCCCACGTTGACTTTCGGTTGACTTTTCCTAAAATGACTTGAATTAAGTCTCTTCCAAATTATGAATAATTTCTAAAGCTCCAATTGAATTGTTGGCCAATAAATTGCTAGGTTTGATTGATTTGGAGACTAATTCGAAAGGAAAGGTTGTGGTCGAGTGATCACTTGAATTGCGAAGAAAGGTAAGTGTCATGGTTAACCTTGACTTTGGGGAATAAGAACCCTTGAACTATGTGTTACGTTAAGTTCATATGTAGCGGCGTATAGATGAGGTGACGAGTGTCTATACGTCATCAAATTGGTTCTTTCCACGCTTTTATGTATTTGACTAATTGCCTTATTTCATTACTTAATTGTTTTATCGGGGTCAAAATATGATTCCGAGAGTTGGAACAGCTCTGTTATGTCATTTGGGACTTGTCTGCGAAATTTGGCGTCATTCCGGGTTGATTCGACAGGTTTCGGCACGAGTTTTAGAAGTTGGAAGATTGTAAAGTTCATAAATTCGATTCATGGTGCGATTTGTAGTTTCAGTGTTGTTTGAAGTGATTTGAGACCTCGAGCAAGTCTGTGTTGGGTTGTAGAACTTGTTTGTGTGTTTAGACTGGGTCCTGGGGACCTCGGGTGTATTCCGGGTGGGCTACAGGTCAATTCCTCCTATTTTTGAACTGTTGAACCTGTAATCTGGTTTTCTCTTTCGCGTTCGCGAAGAGTAATCTTGGAGGAAGGAACATTTGTTCTTCGAGTTCGCATGCCTCGTCCTGCGAACGCGTAAGCTTGCCCCTCCCTTCATTGCGTTCGTGTTCAGCCACCGAGTTCGCGAAGCACTTCTTGGTAGCCTCGCATTCCTTCTGCGCGTTCGCATCCATCCTCTTGCGTTCGCGTAGGTTCTCATCCCTTCTTCTTCATGTTCGCGAAGGGTTTTTCTTGACAACCTTGTTTTCCTTCTTCACGAACGCGAGTCTTTCTCCGCGTTCGCGATGCATTCAGACCTGGGTAGAATATAAGATTTCCAAATCGAGGGTTAGGCCATTTGTATCATATTTTGACTTGTAGAGCTCGATTTTGAGCGATTCTTTGCGAGTTTTTCAAGTAAATCGATTGGGTAAGTATTTTTCACCTGAAATTTATTATATTCCATAATTTTATCTTTATTTTTATTATTTAATTTGTGTTTTGAGTTGAGGAAAATGGAGGTTTTTGAAGAAAATTTTCAAAATAAAAAATCATGATTTGAAGGATGAAATGGTATCGGAATTTGTAATTTTTGTATGGTTGAACTCATATCGGAATGGGTATTCGGATTTTGTGAAATTTGTCGGGTTCCGAGGTGCGGGCCTGGGGATCGACTTTTGGGTTAATTTTTAGATTTTTATAAAGATCAAGGCTTTATGATCCGGAATAGTTTCTTATGAGTTTTATTTGTTCTTTGAAGTTCTTTTGGTTAGATTTGAGCCGTCCGAAGTCATTTCACCCGAGAAGTCTATTTTTAAGTATCGATTTGTCTTCTTTGAGGTAAGTATCTTGCCTAACCTAGTGTGGGGAACTACCCCCTTAGGATTTGAGTCTTTTATGTTGATTGTAGTCCGTGTGCGTGAGGTGACAAGTACGTGCTTAGACTTATTTGTGAAAAATTATCCTTTTAGGGTTCCTGTGTTCTTGTATTCACCGAGTATGAAGTTGCTGTTGATATGATTGAGCTTCCTATTTACTGGTTTCTCTTCTACATGCTTTAATTGGAATTAATTTCTTCATGATCCACTATTGTTGATATTTGATTCATAGGTGCCTTAATTGAAACTGTTATCTATTTTATAACCATGTTATATCTTCCCTAAACGGCTTATCTTTATTTGAAGTTGTAGTTACCCTTTTGTAAATACTCACCCTTAATCGAGGCAATGGTTATCCTCCCGATGCCTACCTTTATTTGATTTGGTTGCATCTCTTTCATAATTGCCCAACCTTAAAAGAAGCTTAGATATCCTATGCCTTAGTTGACTTGCCCTTATTTGGAATTATTTGACTCGTGTTAGTTTCCTTGTTGTTGAACCATATATTGTAGGACCGTTGTTACATATTGTTTTTCCTTCCCAGTTGAGTTGTTCTTATTATGCCTAGTATTCTTTATTTTGATTATTCCTTGTGAACTAGTTCTACCGTACTTTGTACTGATCAATGGTTCTTGAGTTTATTTACTTGCCCGTACTTTGTATTATTGTCATTGTTATTGTTGTACTTGTTGTGGTGATCCACAAGGTTTCTGCCATGCAGTTGTTGATATGGTGATGCACGAGGTTTCTGCCGTGCAGTTGTTGTTATGGGGTTGCACTAGGTTTCTGTCATGCTGTTGATACTATTGATACTTGCGCATGCGGCGTGACAAGGCGGGATACGTGTGTGTGTGTGTATATATATATGTGTGTGTGTATGTATGTATGTGTGTGTGTGTGTAGGTTGCGCATGTGGCGAGACAAGGTGGGAACATTATCATGCACATGTGGCGAGACAAGGCGGGCATTTACTTTACTATTGTACATATGGCGAGACAAGGTGGGCTATGTCATGGATTGATTTGTGATGGCCTGGGGGCATTCTTGTTGTTGATATTTGTGTAGTGGTACACTTACCTGTGTGAGCTTTATCTTGTGAAAATTGTGAGAAAACATTATATATGCTTCTGGCCGTTCTTTTCCTTATGCTTATTTGCTGGTATGGACTATGTTAGGACACATGCACAAGCATATATGTAGTTAAGCACTCTTATTGGATAAGAGGTTTTCTTGATATTGTTGAGTATAGATGCATACCCTTGTTACTTGCCTTCTATGTGAAAATGGCTCTATTGGCACGTGAGTCGTCAGTGCGGTTATGAGGTGTTATGAGGGCACAGGATGCCAAGTGTTAAGGTTCAGGTATTGAGACTCATGAGTTATGATTCGTCCGAGGTTCGGTACCTCGTGGAGTTTGTTGACTAAAACCTAATATAAAGGCGGTTGTAGTTGCTGAGTCCTTACTTGTCCTTGCTGTATATGTTATTCCGGATTTAGGTTGTGTTCCATTCACTCTTTTGTGTCATTTTTTTGGTTTTCTGCTGATACTTGTTTTTTCCTTTCTTATTGCAATTACTGTATTGTTAGCCACATTACGTAGTCTTTATGTAGATATCATATTTTGCTGTTCCTATACTTATACTTATTCAGTTTATTAGACCAGTGAAAATCTCGACTGTTCGTCGTCACTACTCCACATAGCTTAGTTTTGATACTTTCTAGGCACCATTGTGATGTGCTCATACTATATTTCTGTACATGTTTTGTACATATCCAGGTGTTTGATCGTTAGTAGTTGTGCGGATTCTTGCTGAGGAGACTCAAGGTAAACCTGATGCTGAATTCGCAGGCTTCAGAGTCATCTTCCTATTTTGTATTCACATTGTTTTTACTTGTTTCCAAACAGTTGTATTTAGAAGTTGTAGAAAACTCTGTTGAGTTTATGACTTGTACTACCGGTTTTGAGAATTATAAATTTTGTAGAGAATTATATTTCAAAGACTGTTAGATGTTATTTATTATTATTGTTATTCAGTAAAATGTTAGGCTTACCTAGTCCCTAAGACTAGTACCATCACGATACCCAACGGAGAAAAAATTGAGTCGTGACAAATTTATTATCAAGTATTGAAATTCGTGAACTTCAAGATCAAAATTCACATAGGAAATTAACTAATTTACTCTGGTAGGACAAAATTACTACTTCGTTTAGTTAATGGCAGCTTGCTATGTACCCTCAAAATGTTTCCCAAATAGGACAAGTAATGAGGTATATTAACTGAAAAAGAGCTGGTGAATACAAGTTGATGTCAGATTCTCGAAATTAGATTTAAATCCATAAGATTTGGATTTACTCTTAAATTAAATATATTTTGGTCCAAATAAATATTATGGATTAATTATTTTTTATTTGAAATTCATCTGGAAAATATGTTTATTTGGTCTTTTAACTATCATTTCTTGTTTTTGAGCTTAAATTTGGATTTGAATATAAAGGTGATAAAAATATAGCTGATTTTTATAGCAGATATGCAAAAAGAAATAATTTTAATTTTGTCTTATAATACTGGTTCTATATATACTTTTGAACTCACTTTTCGATGTAACAATTACGTGTCACACATTATTGTTATAATAAAATCCTCGAAAAAAGTCAGACAGAAAAGGTGGAAAAATTTAAAAGATTGCTGTTTAAAGAAACAGAAAATAATCATGTTCTAGTATGTTTAACAATTGATAAAGACATTCAAAAGAGAATAAATTGGCGGGTTTCCGATGCTGCTCAGTAACTAAAATTAGATTTTTTAAAATATCTTTTCCAATTATTGTCATTAATACTCTAAACAAATCTTAACCTTAGAAATTGTGAAGGACACGCTGGAGCATAGCCAAAACCGTACTACTTTTAATGCCTGTAGGGAATAGGAAGCCGAAGCCGAAATTGAAGGGAAAACGGAGAGAACAAGTCCTAATCCAACACAAACAATAAAAAATAAAGAAGGAAGCGTATTGTTGTCTCCTCTATATAATACGATTCTAGTGAACTACAAAGCTACATTGTAACGATCCAACAAGTCATTTTGACTTTTAGAATCTCGTTATCCTAAATAAAACTTTTCGTATGTGTTTTAAATGATTTATGACTTGTGGGATGGTTGGTTCGGGATTTGGAAGTGTTTGATTTGAAATCGGAACACTTGGTTCCTTAAGTTGGCTTTAAAAGGTCAAGTTTGACTTTGGTCAACATTATGAGTAAACAGACTCGGATCAGTATTTTGACAGTTTCGGTAGGTCCGTATCGTGGTTTGGAACTTGGGCGTATACTCGGAATCAAATTCCGAGGTCCCTAGTCCGAGATATGGAATTTTGATGAAAAATTAAAATGTTTAAGTTCAAATAGTGACCAGATGTCTAATTATATGAAAATGACCCCGGAATAGAATTTTGATGATTCCAACAGCTCCGTATGGTGATTTTGGACTTAGGAGCGTATTCGGAATTTAATTTGAAAGTTCGTAATTAAATTAGGCTTGAAATTGCTAAAAACAAGAATTTAAGTTTGGAAGTTTAACCGAGGAGTTAAATTTTTGATACCGGAGTCGGAATCCAGTTCCGAAAATTTTCATAGCTCCGTTATATCATTTATGACTTGTGTGTAAAATTTGAGGTCAATCGGAGTTGATTTGATAGGTTTCGACGTCGAATGTAGAAGTTAGAAATTTTAAGTTTCATTAAACTTGAATGGGAGCATAATTCGTGGTTTTAGCGTCATTTTATGTGATTTGAGGTTTAAAATAAGTTCGTATGATGTTTTAGGACTTGTTAGTATATTTGGTTGAGGTTCCGAGGGCCTCGGGTGAGTTTCGGATGGTTAACGGATCAAAAGTTGGACTTAAAACAGTTGGTGCAATTTTTCCTTTAAGCTGGAAATTCTGGCCCAAAATCGAGGCCCAAGACTGAGGCCCAAAATCGAGCTCCCAAGATCGAGGCAGAGGATCGAGGGCTGCCTGGGCAGAATTATAAAAGAGGGCATTCGTTCCATTCGTCATATTTAACAAATTGGAGTTTGAGGAGAGGCGATTTTTGATAGATTTTCAAGGAAAAGACATTGGGGTAAGTGATTCTAACTTGGATTTGGTCTATAAACATAAATCATTGTTTTCACCATTTAATTAGTGTTTTGAGATTGAGATTTGAATTTTTTTAGAAATTTCATAGAAACAAATTTTTGAGATTTCGGTATAGATTCGGTGTCCGATTTGAGTGAAACTGGTATGGTTGGACTCGTAATTGAATGGGTTATCGAATTTTTAATTAATTTCGGGATTTTTTTAAAATTAAAAATGTAGTATTTTCTTATAGAATTGATTCCTATAATTTTTAGTGATTGTATCGAATTATTTTGGCTAGATTCGAGCCAGACAGAGTTGGATAATCGTGGAAAAGGCCTTATAGTGGATTAAATTAGAGCAAAACGAGAAAAGTTTGTTGTCTAATCTTGTGAGGGGAAAATTATCCCATAGGGATTAAATTGAATAATTGTTGCTAATTGCGGGGGCTACGTACGCACGAGGTTACGAGAGTCCGTGCGTAGCTACTATTAATGCTAAAGTCCGGGTAGTTTAGGACTCAAAGCATGAATTACTTGTATAAATTATATTCTTTATTAATTAAAATATTTGATGTATATATTGTGAATTGTTATGAAAAGTAAAAAAAATATGAAATTTTTATATGCTTAATTTTTGTTTAGATTAATTAATTGTTGAAATAAATTATTATCCTTTCGAATAAATTTTACAATAAATACTCTTATTCCGGAGGTACATAAAAAAATGTCCTCCTTTCTTGTGGATCGGGCCGAACGCCTCAGTAGGATAGATGCATCTATGGATCGTGCCGCACGTCGCTCGACAGTGTACACGAAACTCTGGATCGGGCCGTACGACCTCGGCAGAAATCGTGCTTAATAATAATAATAATTACACGATACTTGGACAGTTTATTACAGCTTGTTAAGCTATTTGATAAATTGGAAATTTATTTAAATTGAATTGCAGCTTGTAAAGCTATTTGATAAATTGGAATTTTTATTGAAATTGAAGAAATTTAATTAATATGTTGAGAATTATTGGAATTGAAGGAATTTAATTACTTCTGTTGGTTCAATAAAATTATTGTTAACTCTGTGAATTACGTTGATGTAAATATTTATATTTTCATGATTATTTAATATTATTGACCTATAGTGAGTGTCATAGTCGGCCATCTCGTCTCTACCTCTTCGAGATTAGACTTGATACTTACTGGGTACACATTGTTTTCGTACTCATACTGCACTTGCTGCACATTTTATTGTGCAGGTATACATATGTATAGCGGCCTTGTGGGCGTAGAGGTGTAGTTAATAATTGTGGGGACATAGGTGAGGTGCATTCTATATTACGATCCGCAGCTAACAGAGTCTCTTTCAGATTTATTATATTTTCCTGTTTGATTGGTATTCTGGACAGATGCTGTATTTTATTTTAATTCCCTAGTAAATGCTCATGCACTAGTGACACCGAGTTTTGGGAATGGTTGTGAATTGTTTAGAAATTTAGCTGCAAAAATATTTATCATTTACTCTATGAGTTTTATCTCTATAATTTTATTAAATAAATTTTTATTTCAAAAAAACTAAAATGGGTATTAAGTTAATTGATTATGGTTGGCTTGCCTGACAGTGGTGTCTGGCGCCATCACGGCCTTTTTGGATTTTGGGTCGTGACAATATGGTATCAGAGCACTTGGTTCACTTAGGTCTCACGAGTCATGAGCAAGTCTAGTAGAGTCTTGCGGATAGGTACAGAGACGTCTGTGCTTATCTTCGAGAGGCTACATTACTGTTAGGAATACTTCCCTTTTTGATTCCTCATCATGCGATTTGATTCCTTTGAGGCTTATGCCTTCATTTCCTTCCTACTCAATCTTATACGACGTAAAGCGCTTGTTATAAATTGGGGATTGAGGAAATTGTTGATGGTACTACAGATGTAGTACATGATACTTCTCCTTGTGTAATTAATTGGGCTATTGTCATCACCTTGCGAAAGGCCGCTCTGTCATTTCAAATTAAGTATCAGTACTACCTAAGGTTTTGAGATTTGGCATTGATTGTTATGACGATTCGTGCGTTGTTATCGCACAGTGTTTATGAAATGGAAAAAAAATGTCCGTCTATGTGTCAGGGCAGTAAACGACTTGAAAGAAGGTTTTCTCAGTACATGATTAAGAGGTTCCATGTTTTAATTCCAGCGGAGAAAAGGCAATCGGACTATGAATGTTCAGGTTTGGGGTTGATGGAGTAACGAAGCTTGATATTTTCGAGTGTGGTAGAGTTCTCAATTTTTATGTGGTGTCATCGCCTTGTCAAATGCGTTAAGGTTCGCCAATGTTATGGTTTTCTTCAACTCGCCTTCACGACGGGGTGTTAGGAATTGGAATAGGGGAAGCAGTCGTTAGAGATCGCGGTGTGCAGTAATTCAGGATTGAAGCAGCGTTTCTAGTATTGATGTCTCGAGAAGGATGATCAACAGAAAGGTTTAAAGCTGGTAACGAACTATTGGTTCAAGTGCTACAGAGATGGATTTTGACTTAAGGCAACAACTGGGCAACGAATGATGAGGAAGGACATGTGGAAGGTGCCTTGCGGTGGTTAGGTTCCGAAAAGGCCAAGTGTAAGAAAACATAAGCAGAGTAGTTGTTAAAGGAGATTGTTGACCTAAGTGGGAGAGTGGCAATGTAGCACATGGGTTACGTAGTAGGATGATTACATGTCTTGAGGAACGTTTGGAGTGATTTGGGATGTAAAATGGACAGTGACTAGGTCTATGGACTTAAGTTGTAATATTAGCTGATATATTGAGGAAGATTGGATACAACAGGAGGGAGTTGCTTGATATAAAGAACGATACAACATGACTTTGGATTGTAATGTATTGTCTCACCTCTAGTTGACATCCATGAGGAGTGAACGAACTGGTGCAGCTGGTGAATGAGCTCGGATTCAGGGAGATCTACTGGTTTCGTAGTAATTGCACCCAATTCTGCGGCGTTGGAATATGTCGGCATGTAATTTCCACATGTGGTTTATCTCATGTGAGTAGGTTAGCGGTCGCGTGGTGTTGGCGAAGCTTCTATGAAGAATTTTACTGGCTACCCAGTAAGAGATTTAATATGTAAATATGGCTAGTGGTTTGGAGTGTTTATTAAAAGTTAATAGAAGAATTTCGAGAAATTTGGCAAGTTGCGCGTGCAGGATCATGCCGATGATGAAGAAAGAAGCTCGGTGGATTCTAGAATTTTGTAATTTGTAGCTTCAAGCTAAGTGGGAGAGACCCACTGTCTATGATTGGATTGTGTAGTGTCAACTTGTGCAGTTTCTGGTTATCAGTGTATTGGTGGGTCATTACGACTAAGGAAAGAAAACATCGGTGGTAATTTGAACAAAGGATTTGGGGAATGTGTGCCATATTTGGCCTTATCAATTCATATTCAGGTTTGTGGGAAGACTCAGAGTTTATGCTTCGTGTAGATGTAATGCACAAGGAGAGTGAGACAGTCGGGTGTTTCCTTGAGAAAGTGTCCATGTGCTAGAAAGGCCTTAGAGTTGATCATGTATGGGAACAAGTCAGAGCAAGTGACTCTCAATAACGGTCCTAGTGGATTTAAAAATTTAAAGTGTGGTATCTAAGGATCTCAAGTCTATAGTATGGTTGGGTATCGAGCTTTTGTAGCAGATTATTAAACGGGGCTTGGAGTACTCTACGTTATCTTCAGGTTGTGGGGTAGCATTGGAAGATCGGAAGAAAATAACTTCAGATTCATAAAAGAAGTATTAGAATGGGTGTACCAGTTGAAGATGTAAAAAGTGCGCACAAGAAGGGATATGAGATAATTAGTGAGTTTTGAAATAGAGTGGTCTCGTGAAATAAGGTCACTTGGGATGAGTGCGGATTTGAGTTCGTGATGTAATGAATGAAGCTATTATTATTTCTAAGGCAAGTTGAGAGTAAATTGAGAAAAAAAAAGGATCGGCTAACAATGGTTGAATCGGCACGATGGTGGCAATGATCAGTTCCTTCATCGCATTGAATTATGCATGTGATTGTGGCGGTACGTGCGAGGCTTGATGACAGCCATAATTGATTTTATTTTAGAGAAATTCAGGTATTATGACATGTTATGTGTAGAGGGATCCCAGAAGAGTTATGGTAGTTTAGACCACTACTTGAGGCCGGTATTTTCTACGGATATGGAAATTCAGTCACGTGTTGCAATGGTTCTCTTGAAATGAGTTAAGAAGAAGGTTTCTATATGATGAAGTGTTTACCCTATTAGTGGTTCGGGAGTTATGATGGAATTCTTATACTCCTGCGCATTGGCGTGGTTAAGTACACTAAGTAGCATGGGATTCGAAAGTTGAGGATTTAAGATTTCGGTTCGGTGTTGACAAGGAGGTCATGAGCTCGGATGAGCAGGAAAGGGATTTAGATGTTTAAAGTAAGATGGTATTGTTTTTGGCATCATCTAAGGTCGATGTCAGGTGTAAGAGACCTTGTGTATTTATTTGTGGATACTTGATATGCTTTACAACATTTGTGTAACATATAGCATGGATGTGCAGACTTGTTACCTGGTGCGGAAGGTCGTGGGAGCGTGTCTCACGGAAAGATTGTGTAAGAGTGACATGTAGTCACTTGATTGAGTGAATATTGAAACCAAGTATGAAGATTTTGGTAATATCGTTGATTCGAGAATTTATGCCTGGAGGGCACTTGGTTTATTTGGTTGTCGACTGTGGAAGTATTGTTCCGGTTATGATGGCTAATCTTGTATGTTATGGGAAAAATGGTTATTTTGGATACTTGAAATTTTATTAGCCTAGTATAATGCGATCAGAATCGGCTTGAGGTCTGTGGATGGATTTGAATATGAATATGGGCTCTATATTAGGCCGAATGTGTTCATTTCAGCATAACTGCTCCCTGTGGAGGAGTATTCAGACGTTGGATGTCGTTTCGTCGTCGGTTATTTCATGTAATACTATATTGTGCCGTGTGAGTTGCGAAACGGCTTGATAATTTTCTTATGTGTTGAGGTTCCGCATAGCAATGGTGTTATGTGAGCAGGATGACTCTCGAGATTCAGTTGTGCTTGAGTTTTGTAGCGTATGGCACTGTCGGTCCTTCCAGGGATGATATTATGCACTGAGCGTACTTGTGTCCGATATTCAAATATTTTTTAGTAATGAGCATTTTAGCTCGGTAAGTATTTTCTTATAGATTCTTTTTGTGTGGATCGAGTGGCACACCGCCACGGGTATGTTGTTTGGATCAGGTTGCACGCCGCAACGGTATCATGTGTGGATCGGGTTGCACGCCGCAATAGTGTGATGTTGAGTAGAGTCCCCTATATTCTATTTTGTGTGTTTGTGTCCCATTTTCTGAGGAAGGTTCATGACACCTTTTCAGTTGTCTAATTAGTCACGTGGGTTGACAAATCCTTTCCAGAGTTTGTTTTTCTTATGTATCGCAATCGAGTCCGTAGCTTATTAGCTCATTGTGGCGTCATATGAGGCTTTTTGATCGTGTCTGAGGTGGTTTATTGCCTAAGAAGCTTATACTTGGTGAGACGAGATTATTGGATTCGGGATCAGTGCGATCGGATTATATGAAGTGTAATAAAGAGCAAATACCATTATTTGGTTATAATGAGGCAATGATTCTTGTTAGAAGGAGAAACTCAATAATTGTTGACTCGACAGTTGGTTATGAATTTCTACACATTTCTTCCATCGTGGAAGCATTTCAAGAGTTGGAATAGGACTTATATGTATCATGAGGTGTGTTGTGAACATCAGATTCGTGGAATTTTGGCTATTGTTATAGGAGGATGTTATTATAGTCATGTGAATGATGCAGTGCATGGTCTAAATTCAACAAAGGTATACAAACCTGTATTGGTGCATCGTGTAGTGATTGATACGACATTCATAGGTTGGAAACAGGCATGGTGGAGAAGTCTGGATGTTAGAATTGGGCTCTAAGGCTTATTTGCCTATATAAAGAGGAGAATTTTCAGATTGGCTCGAGTTAATGTACTCAACTGGGTGTGGTAGCACGGGTAGGTGCACAGGGTGTTAAACAATGATTTTGGATAACTCCGGAACACTCCTAAGCACATTCAAGGACGAACGTATATTTAAGTGGGAGAGAATGTAATGATCCAACCGGTCGTTTTGACTTTTAGAACCCCATTACCCTAAATAAATTTCCCGTATGTGCTTTAAATGATTTATGACTTGTGGGATGGTTGGTTCGGGATTTGAAAGTGTTTGGGTTGAAATCGGAACACTTGGTTCCTTAAGTTGGCTTTAAAAGGCTAAGTTTGACTTTGGTCAACATTATGAGCAAATAGACTCGGATCAGTATTTTGACAGTTTCGATAGGTCCGTATCGTGATTTGGGACTTAGGCGTATGCTCGGAATCAAATTCCGAGGTCCCTAGTCTAAGATATGGATTTTTGATGAAAAATTAAAATGTTTAAGTTCAAATAGTGTCCAGATGTCTAATTATGTGAAAATGACTCCGGAATAGAATTTTGATGATTCCAACAGCTCCGTATGGTGATTTTGGACTTAGGAGCGTGTTCGGAATTTAATTTGGAAGTTCGTAATTAAATTAGGCTTGAAATTGCTAAAAACAAGAATTTAAGTTTGGAAGTTTGACCGAGGAGTTGAATTTTTGATACTGGAGTCGGAATCCAGTTCCGAAAATTTTCATAGCTCCGTTAAATCATTTATGACTTGTGTGTAAAATTTGAGGTCAATCGGAGTTGATTTGATAGGTTTCGACATCGAATGTAGAAGTTAAAAATTTTAAGTTTCATTAAGCTTGAATGAGAGCATAATTCGTGGTTTTAGTGTCGTTTTATGTGATTTGAGGTTTCAAATAAGTTCGTATGATATTTTAGAACTTATTGGTATATTTGGTTGAGGTCCCGAGGGCCCCGGGTGAGTTTCAGATGGTTAACGGATCAAAAGTTGGACTTAAAACAGTTGGTGCAATTTTTCCTTTCAACTGGAAATTCTGGCCCAAAATCGAGGCCCAAGACCGAGGCCCAAAATCGAGCTCCCAAGATCGAGGCTGAGGATCGAGGCTGAGGATCGAGGCGAGGATCGAGGCTGAGGATTGAGGCCGAGGATCGAGGGCTGCCTCAGCAGAATTATAAAAGAGGACATTCGTCCCATTCAATATTTTTAACAAATTGGAGCTTGAGCATAGACGATTTTTGATAGATTTTCAAGGAAAAGAAATTGGAGTAAGTGATTCTAACATGGATTTGGTCTATAAACATAAATATATCATTGTTTTCACCATTTAATTAGTGTTTTGAGATTGAGATTTGGAAAATTTTAGAAATCTCATAAAAACGAATTTTTGAAATTTCGGTATCGATTCGGAGTCGGATTTGAGTGAAACTGGTATGGTCAGACTCGTAATTGAATGGGTTGTCGGATTTCATAACTTTCGCCGGATTCCGAGAAGTGGGCCCCATAGACAAAATTTTAATTAATTTCAGAATTTTTATTAAAAATGCAGTATTTTCTTATAGAATTGATTCCTATAATTTTTAGTGATTGTATCGAATTATTTTGGCTAGATTCGAGCCAGACAGAGCTGGATAATCGTGGAAAAGGCCTTATAGTGGATTAAATGTGAGCAAAACGAGGTAAGTCTCTTGTCTAATCTTGTGAGGGGAAAATTACCCCATAGGGATTAAATTGAATAATTGTTGCTAATTGCGGGGGCTACGTACGCACGAGGTGACGAGAGTCTGTGCGTAGCTACTATTAATGCTAAAGTCCGGGTAGTTTAGGACTCAAAGCATGAATTATTTGTGTAAATTGTATTCTTTATTAATTAAAATATTTGATGTATATATTGTGAATTGTTATGAAAAGTAGAAAAATATGAAATTTTCATATGCTTAATTTTTGTTTAGATTAATTAATTGTTGAAATAAATTGTTATCCTTTCGAATAAATTTTACAATAAATACTCTTATTCCGGAGGTACATAAGAAAATGTCCTCCTTTCTTGTGGATCGGGCCGAACGCCTCGGCAGGATAGATGCATCTATGGATCGTGCCGCACGTCGCTCGGCAGTGTACACAAAACTCTGGATCGGGCCGTACGACCTCGGTAGAAATCGTGCTTAATAATAATAATAATTACACGATACTTGGACAGTTTATTACAGCTTGTAAAGCTATTTGATAAATTGGAAATTTATTTAAATTGAATTGCAACTTGTAAAGCTATTTGATAAATTAGAATTTTTATTGAAATTGAAGAAAATTAATTAATATATTGAGAATTATTGGAATTGAAGGAATTTAATTACTTCTGTTGGTTCAATAAAATTATTGTTAACTTTGTGAATCACGTTGATGTAAATATTTCTATTTTCATGATTAATTAATATTATTGACCCATAGTGAGTGTCATAGTCGGTCATCCCGTCTCTACCTCTTTGAGATTAGGCTTGATACTTACTGGGTACACGTTATTTTCGTACTCATACTGCACTTGTTGCACATTTTATTGTGTAGGTATATATATGTATAGCGGCCTTGTGGGCGCAGATGTGTGATTAATAATTGTGGGGACATAGGTGAGCTGTATTCTATATTACGATCCGCAGCTAACAGTCTTCTTCAGAGTTATTATATTGTCCTGTCTGATTGGTATTCTGGACAGATGCTGTATTTTATTTTAATTTCCTAGTAAATGATCATGCACTTGTGACACCGAGTTTTGGGAATGGTTGTGAATTGTTTAGAAATTTAGCTGCAAAAATATTTATCATTTACACTATGAGTTTTATCTCTACAATTTTATTAAAGAAATTTTTATTTCAAAAATACTAAAATAGGTATTAAGTTAATTGATTATGGTTAGCTTGACTGACAGTGGTGTCCGGCGCCATCACAGACTTTTTGGATTTTGGGTCGTGACAACATGGTATCAGAGCTTGAACTTGAACATAAAGCTTATTAGGCAATCAAAAACTAAATATGGATATGGACTCAGCTGGTGAGAATAGGTTGCTGCAACTCAACGAGCTTGATGAGTTTCGATTGCACGCATATGAAAATGCCAAATTATATAAAGAAAAGATGAAGAGGTGGCATGATAAGCACATTCAACATCGAGAGTTTGAGCCGGGTCAAGAAGTTCTCTTGTTCAATTCAAGGTTGAAGCTATTCCCTGGAAAGCTTAAGTCTCGTTAGGCAGGTCCTTTTGTTGTGGTAAGTGTGAGGCCTCACGGAGCGGTGGAACTGCGTGATACGAGCTCAAGTGGTACCTTCTTGGTAAATGGCCAGAGAATAAAACATTATTGGGGTGATGACATTGCACGTTACAAGACCTCAGTGGACTTGGCAGATGCCTAAACACGTGTTGAGTCATGCCGCAACGTTAAATTAGGCGCTCGTTGGGAGGCAACCCAATTTTTACCCCTTTCGAAGCATAGTTTTTTCTTTTATAGGCCATAATTTTTTCTTTGTAGGTTGAAATGGTGTGGAATGTGTGTAATGTATATATTGAGTGCTCGGGTAGTCGGGATTGTTTAAAAAAAAATGGCGAATTGAGCGCCCAAGCCAACACCCCACGCTGCCTGGGGCGCACTTTGCAGTAGCTCTGAAGCTTTAACGCCAGCCCCAGCGTGGGGCGCTGGGCTGGGGGTTCAAGTAAGTAATTTTTTTTTTTCGTTTTCTTTGTTTAATTAAAAATACCCTACCCAATTACCCATATACACTCACAACCCAACCCATACCCAATTACCCAAACCCATCCCCCACCTAAATTAAAATAGCTAAAACCCAAATCCCCCATTTTCTCCAAAAACACATGGTTTGGTCTTCTTCTCCCCCTTTCTCTCAAGTTCTCACATTATTCCTTGCTCAATTCCATCTCAAGACTCTAAGGTATGTTCTTCTTCTTATCTTTTTTCTTGTATTTTGGAAGTTCTTAGGGTATTTGTATCCTTCTTTCTCCCCCAATCCTCAAACCCCCTAGGTCTCTTAAACATATTTGGATGTTATTGTGGGTGGAATGATTATACACGAAATTGGTGCAAAAATTTGGTTGTGCAGTTGTGTTTGAAGTAGTACAACTATAATTCCCTCTACTTCATGTAAATTTGGGAGGCCCACCTTCTCCCACCATTGTTGAAATAGAAGAGCAAATTGATGCCCACAAGGTATTTGCTAAAATTCTTAAGAGAGTAAATTTTAACACCGGTGAAGTCTAAGTAGGCGAGTGTAGTTGTATATGAGTTTGGGTGAAGTGTGGGGGTATTGTAGCTTGTTGTAAACTTTTGTAAGTTGTAGTTAGTGTACTAATATAGTATAGTAATGTAGACTTTAGCTTTGTTATGCTTGCACCATAGTTAAGTTACGGCCATGTTAGACTAATTGAATTTTATGGCATAGGGAAGTCTAAGTACCTATAGCCTTGTGATGACACATTGGTGCACATTGAATCAATATTATGATTCGATTATACATAACCTTAGGTTTTAAGTGTGGGGTCATCTTGCCTCTCACGATGACCTTAGGCAACATCTCTTGATTCATTCTCATCTTTGTGTTTATCATGTGTAGGTTGCTATGGCTCATGACGATACCGCTATAGGAAAAGGGGTAGGGAAGTCCTCCACTACTGCTCCCCCTCCAAAGAAACGCAAGCAAGGTGAGAGCTCTTCCCGACAAGTCAAGGGAAAGCAACAGGCTAGCGGGTCTACGAGGCCACCACGGCCTCGAGTGGAACTTGTTCGGGATGACGCCATCAAACGACATGATACTTTTGTTCCATATGGGAGATATGTGTTTGAAATGGGGATAAATGTGAAGGCTTTAGCACGGAACTTCCCATATGTACTTGCTACATTGATTGAAAAGAAGATGGAAAAACTCCTCGAATGTCCGGGCCCGGCAAATCTCAGCATGGTAAGAGAGTTATATGCCAACTGGAACGAGAAAAATGACGAGTCGTGGGTCAGAGGAAAGGAAATTCCAATGGATAGGGAAGCCTTGTGTCATTTTTTGGGAGTTGATAGTCCTAACCCACAAAGGCTTCGAAAGTTCGTCAAAAGTCCAAGCTACCAAGCAATACGTCACACACTTTGTGGCGTTGATTCTAATGCAAAATGGACGCGAACTAAGGAAAATATTCACCTTGAAATGCTTCGGTTCGACTTCAACAAAACGGCCAAGGTTTGGCAAAACTTTGTGCAAGCTAGATTAATGCCCGTTGAACATAATAGTGAGTGCACTTGAGCTCGAGTGTGCGTGATCTACTTTTTGATGACCGGGCGCCCCATAAATGTGGGTGAACTCATGCTTGGGGAGATGACCCGCACCCGTTTTGGAGGAAGGATCAAAAGGTTTTTTATGGCAACATCCTGACACAATACATGCTCTCTCATGGGGTACCGGAGTACCCTGGCTATGATGAGGTAGTGGAGGCACCCACAGCATTGTTAGACATCACATCCATGCTAGAGTCCACATCCAAGCTGCTAGGAATGAGAGGGACCAAAATTTCAACAGGTATCTTTACAAATCCCTCAATGTTATTATGAGCAGGCTTGGGGTGTCAGATGAGGAGCGCACGCAATTGCGAAGTGATCTCTCCAGTTCTTCCAAGGAGATGTTGGGCATAGCACCAGGCAGTCCCGTTCATCTGTCTGAGGATGAAAACACTGACAAGGAATCTGATAATGAGGATGCGGATGATGATGAAGTTATGGGACCAATAGCTTCGGTACCCTTAGGAGATGATGATGTGCCAATTGCCGCAGCTGGTTGGCATCCTGATGAGGCAGACTCCGACTAACAGGGAGTTCTTTCTTTCCACCTTAATTTATTTTTGAATTTATTAAGCATCAGGGACTATGCATTATTTAAGTGTGGGGTGGAGGGAATTCTCCTTGAATTGTATAAAATTTTTTAGTGTTATTATTATTTTTTCTTTTATCACCTTTTAGCTTAGTTTAAGACTAACAAGAGATGACTTGTTACCACTAAGCATCCTCAACTCACGCACTCACTCAACACAAGAAAGTGTACAATATCACCAATCCGTCATGAGATCAAGTGCCCTCACCACAAGCAAAAGAGTGAATATCAAAGTAGTCCACAAATTTAAATATGTCATTGAACATAAATTAAGGACATCACACAATTGAACAACATTCACTCACTCTCACAAAGAATTCATGTGCATCCCGTGGTCGTACCATAAGCTTGACCGTAGTATACATCTCTACTAATCTAAGCTATCTAAATCTAGGATCAATTAGGACTTTAAGGTTGTAATGTAGGCTAAGGGACGGGTAGGATACATTTAGGAATAGTGACTAACCCTCCTAAGCACTTTAATACACTACACTCACAATTCAAGCGCAATATCTTCTCAACCCATTCACTTGTCATACACCATAACTAACAGAGCCCTCTTTTTCATCAAGCACCTCTATGGATTCACTAGCACAAGTGAGAAAGATTAGGAGGTGTGTATCTTTCTACATTATTTGAACTTTTGTTTACTTTTTCTTGCAAAAATTATCCTCTTTTTTTATTTTTAATTTTTTTAATTTTTGTAATCTAGCTAATTAGACTATGTTAGTCTTAAACTAAGCTAAAAGGTGATAAAAGAAAAAAATAATAATAACACTAAAAATTTTTATACAATTCAAGGAGTATTCCCTCCACCCCACACTTAAACAATGCATAGTCCCCGATGCTTAATAAATTCAAAAATAAAGTAAGGTGGAAAGAAAGAAGTCCCTGTTAGTCGGAGTCTGCCTCATTAGGATGCCAACCAGCTGCGACAAGAGGCTCATCATCATCTCCTAAGGGTACCAAATCCATTGGTCCTATAACTTCATCATCATTCGCATCCTCATTATCAGATTCCTTGTCAGTGTTTTCATCCTCAGACGGATGAACGAGACTGCCTGGTGCTATGCCCAACATCTTCTTGGAAGAACTGGAGAGATTACTTCGCAATTGCGTGCGCTCCTCATCTGACACCCCAAGCCTGCTCATAATAACATTGAGGGATTTGTAAAGATACCTGTTGAAAGTTTCGTCCCTCTCATTCCTAGCAGCTTGGGTGAGCTTGGATGTGGACTCTAGTATGGATGTGATGTCTAACAATGCTGTGGGTGCCTCCACTACCTTATCATAGCCAGGGTACTCTGGTACCCCACGAGAGAGCATGTATTGTGTCAGGATGTTGCCAAAAAAAAACCTTTTGATCCTTCCTCCAAAACGGGTGCGGGTCATCTCCCCAAGCATGAGCTCACCCACATTTATGGGACGCCCGGTCATCAAAAAGTAGATCACGCACACTCGAGATTGAGTGCACACACTATTATGTTCAACGGGCATTAATCTAGCTTGCATAAAGTTTTGCCAAACCTTGGCCGTTTTGTTGAAGTCGAACCAGAGCATTTCAAGGTGAATATTTCCCTTAGTTCGCGTCCATTTTGCATTAGAATCAACACCACAAAGTGTGTGACGTATTGCTTGGTAGCATGGACTTTTGACGAACTTTCGAAGCCTTCTTGGGTTAGCTCTATCAACTCCCAAAAAATGACACAATGCTTCCCTATCCATTGGAATTTCCTTTCCTCTGACCCACGACTCGTCATTTTTCTCGTTCCAGTTGGCATATAACTCTCTTACCATGCTGAGATTTGCCGGGCCCGGACATTCGAGGAGCTTATCCATCTTCTTTTCAATCAATGTAGCAAGTATATCTGGGAAGTTCCGTTCTAAAGCCTTCACATTTATCCCCATTTCAGACACATATCTCCCATATGGAATAAAAGTATCATGCCATTTGATGGCGTCATCCCGAACAAGTTCCACTCGAGGCCGTGGTGGCCTCGTAGACTCGCTAGCCTGTTGCTTTCCTTTGGCTTGTGGGGAAGAGCTCTCGCCTTGCTTGCGTTTCTTTAGAGGGGGAGCAGTAGTAGAGGACTTCCCCACCCCTTTTCCTTTAGCGGTATCGTCACGAGCCATAGCAACCTACACATGATAAACACAAAGATGAGAATGAATCAAGAGATGTTGCCTAAGGTCATCGTGAGGGGCAAGATGACCCCACACTTAAAACCTAAGGCTATGTATAATCGAATCATAATATTGATTCAATGTGCACTAGTCATGAAATGGGTATTAAGTTAATTGATTATGGGTATTAAGTTAATTGAGTTAATTGATTATGGTTGGCTTGCCTGACAGTGGTGTCCGGCGCCATCATGGCCTTTTTGAATTTTGGGTCATGACATACATGTAATTTTTTACTGCTTCAAACAATGGCATCTACAACAGTATTAGCTCCCTCTTCTCTTCGCATAATAACAATATTAGTTGTATTTATTCTACAAACTTCCGCTTCCACCGCCCTTTCCACCCGAAAACTACTCCGATCATCAACAAATAATAATATAAATATTACTATCAATTGTTGCTGCAATGAACATGGCAGGGATCCTCGTCCAACCTCCGAGAACACAATTTCAGAGCATACAAGTGGATCAGAAATGGCTGGATCACAAGAGGCTTTAATATTTGTTGTCCTTTTTATTCTGGTTTTTATGCTTTCTGGGCAATCCATGTTAGGGAAATCTTTCTCATGAAATTACCCATCAAGTGCTCCTTTTTTTTTTTTTTTTTTTTATCAAAACTAAAGTTTTATTATACTTTGGTCTTTCTCTGTTTCTTGTTCTTTTTATCCTAATTGGTTATATATATATATCTTCGATGATCTACTTGTAAAATACATACTATCAATTTAACAAGGAGTCCACATGTTCTGAAACTTCCCTGTAAAATTGAATGATTACTATTTGTGATTTAGGGATCATTCCTCGATCTTGAGAATATTATCTTCCTGTTGCAACAAGAATTGGTTACATCACGTATATATTTTGTTTCACTAGGATTTGTTAGCTTTTTCTTATAAAGTTATAATCAGAAAATACGGGAATATATACTATATCAAAAGCACGGATATTGATAATCGGTTTAATGTATGCATATTTTGATATATACCGCCTCACATTTTGCTCATGTCTCGATTATTTGAGATGTTTAATATGATTATTTGTGCTAAATTTTGGTATTTTTATGTGTAGGGATCATTCGGATGCAATTTGGGACGAAAGGGCGTGAATTGGAGCTAAATCGGGATAAAATCGCAAAAAGTGAGATTTGAGGGCCACAGCCAGCGTGGGACGCTGGCTGTGGCGCAATTTACAGCAGCCAAAATATTTGAGCGCCAGAGCCAGCGCCCCACGCTGCCCTGGACGCTCAAGACGGGAAAGTGTCCTTTTTCGACTAGGATTCTGTTATTTCGACCCCTAGACGCCCTCAACTCATATAAAAGCCAAACTAAACCTATTTTTGAAGGGAGGACGTGATTTAGAGAGAAGTAGGAGGCGCCAAACACTCGGAAGCAAGGATTTGATCAATTCTTCCATCCCTTTCCTTCTTTTATTGATTATTATGCACTGTTGTGAATTATTTGATGATTGCATGAACATGAATGGCTAAGAACCCTATTGTTCTAGGGTCATGGGTATACATGAATGTTGATGTTTGAAGTTTAATTTGACGAAGTTGATTTTATCATATTGAGTTGGTTATTTAATTCTGTTTTTAATTATTTTGCTGAGTAGCTAACAGTGAAGTACTATCTACGAATCTAGAGTTGAACTCGAAAGTGGGAACTCTAGATTGCATATAGAATTAAATAGAGCAAGTTCTTAAACCTGGGCATCGGGGAACAGATTCGCAATTAGGATAGACATATACCTAATTGCCTTGCTCGGTTGCAATACAGGAATTGTAAATGCGTTCTTGTTAATCTTAATTCCATAGACATATAGGTATTAAGTTAGCTTAAATAGGCGAGTAAGGACTCGATAGATTCTTATAAGTAATATCAACCCTGTCAATCAACAATCCAGATAAATTAATTAGTTATTTTAAGCTAAGAATGTAACATGATTGTTAGATAACCCGTGACCCTGGAATATTATCTCCTATTGATTGTTATTCGAAACTATTTAAGTGTTGTGGTTGATTTTTAGTATTTTATTACTTGATAGTTTTTAAGTAGTAAATAAGAAAATCATCTATTTTGTAAGAAATAGCTTGAATCGATAAGTTATTTGAGTTTGAATTAGTCAAAAGTTAATCATAAGTCTTCGTGGGAATGATACTTTACTCACTACTCTATTACTTGACGACCATGTATACTTGCTTGAGTGTGTTTGGTCGCAACAAGTTTTTGGCGCCTTTGCGAGGGACTTAGAAATTAGCTACTTGACTGAGTTAAGCTTTTATTAGTTATTTGTTCAAGCTTTAATTTTTAGTTTGCCTTGTTTGTGTTAACGCAGGATCTTCTCTTGAATGCGGAGGAGTAGAAGTGCAAACAACCTTCTTCCTTTTGATCCAGAAATTGAACGAACACTTCATAGAGTGAGGAGGGAAGTCGAAACAAGAACTAAAATAGAGGGAGAGTTGGACATTGTAGTTTAACCATAGCCAATAGAGATGGCAGGTAATAAAGAACGTGCGGTGATAGAAGCCGCAAGGCCCAATCTTGCGAATATGACTCAAGCTATTATGAAGCCTGATATCACGGGGCATTTTGAACTCAAACAGTACATGGTACAACTGATTCAGTCCACGGGGCAATATGTGGGTCTATCTCATGAAGACCCGCAGAGGCACATTAAGAACTTCTTGGAAATTGCGAACACTTACAATTATCCGAACGTTTCCAAGGACTATGTCAGGCTGACACTATTTTCCTTTTCACTATTGGGAGAAGCTAAGGAATGGTTGCAAAAGGAGCCCGCGAACTCAATCCACACTTGGGATGATCTAGCAAGGAAATTCTTAATCAAGTTTTTCCCCACTAAGAAGCCAAAGTCGTTGAGGAGCCAAATTCTTGACGGACACAAGCAAAGTGTAGAGAAACAACGCCGCCTAAATCCAATCATGAAAGAGGTGGTAAGAAAAGAAGTGATTAAGTGGCTTGATGCAGGTATTGTATTCCCAATCTCTGATAGCAAATGGGTAAGCCCCGTTCAATGTGTGCCTAAGAAAGGGGGGATGACTGTAGTGGTTAATGAAAATAATGACTTAATTCCTACAAGAACTGTCACTGGGTGGAGAATTTGCATAGATTATAGAAAATTGAACAATGCCACCCGAAAGAACCACTTTCCCCTCCCTTTCATTGACCAAATGCTTGATAGGTTAGCTGGCCAGGAATACTACTGTTTCCTAGATGGTTATTCGGGGTATAATCAGATTGCTATAGCCCCAGAGGACCAAGAGAAAACCACATTTACGTGTCCCTATGGTACGTATGCGTTCAAGAGAATGCCCTTTGGTCTCTGTAATGCACCTTCGACTTTTCAAAGGTTTATGATGGCTATTTTTACTGACATGGTTGAAAGATTTTTGGAAGTGTTCATGGATGATTTTTCTGTGTTTGGGTGTTCTTTTGATAATTGTTTAATGAACCTTGATAAAGTGCTTGCTAGGTGTGAAGAGACAAACTTGGTACTAAACTGGGAAAATGCCATTTCATGGTACGTGAAGGTATAGTCTTGGGGCACAAGGTGTCAAAAGATGGTCTACAGGTGAATAAATCAAAGGTGGAGGCGATTGAAAAATTGCCCCCACCGACATCCGTCAAAGGCATTCGTAGTTTCTTGGGTTATGCAGGTTTTTATCGTCGATTCATTAAAGATTTTTCGAAAATTTCTTCTCCGTTATGCAGGCTTCTAGAGAAAGATGTCACCTTCAAGTTTGATGATGCATGTCTGAAAGCATTTGAGGAGCTGGAGGGAAGGTTGGTGACTGCAGCAATTATCATCGCCCCAGATTGGGGATTCCATATGAGTTGATGTGCGATGCAAGTGACATAGCAATCGGAGCTATTTTGGGGCAAAGAAGGGATAAAATATTTCACTCCATTTATTATACGAGCAAAACTATGAATCCAGCTCAGATGAATTATACAGTTACTGAAAAAGAGTTGCTTGCAGTGGTGTGGGCGTTTGACAAGTTCAGATCTTATCTAGTGGGAACCAAAGTTATCGTCTACACAGATCATTCAGCTATCAGATACTTGTTTGAAAAGAAAGATGCCAAGCCGAGGCTGATTCGTTGGGTCCTCCTCCTGCAAGAATTTGAATTAGAGATCCGAGATCGAAAAGGGACAGAAAATCAAGTGGCTGATCACTTGTCCAGATTAGAAAATCGGAACCATGTAGCTGAAGGAGGGTCAATAAAAGAAATATTTCCTGATGAGCAGTTATTAGCAGTCACCTCAGGTGAAGCTCCATGGTATGCGGATTATGTAAATTTTATTGCAAGTGGGGTGACACCACTAGAATTAACACCTGATAATAGAAGAGGATTCTTACATGATGTGAGACTCTACATGTGGGATGAGCCTTTCTTATATAGGTAATGCGCAGATCAGTTGGTGCGAAGGTGTGTTTCTGAGGAAGAGATGAATGCAATATTGCATGGCTATCATGCTTCGCCATATGGAGGTCATCACGGTGGGGATAGAACCGCCCAAAAAGTGCTACAATCAGGTTTTTATTGGCCAAAATTATTTAAGGATGCACATGCCTTTGTTAAAAAGTGTGACAGATGCCAAAGAACCGGAACTATCACGAGGAAGCACGAAATGCCTTTGCAAAATATTCTAGCAGTAGAGCTATTTGATGTTTGGGGGATTGATTTCATGGGACCGTTCCCATATTCTAATGGTCACAGGTACATCTTGGTGGCGGTCGACTATGTTTCTAAGTGGGTGGAGGCCATTGCTCTTCCTACTAATGATGCAAAGGTAGTGGTAAGCTTTGTAAAGAAGCACATCTTCACGCGCTTTGGGACTCCAAGAGTGTTAATAAGCGACGGAGGAACTCACTTTTGTAACAAATTGCTGAATAATGTTCTTGCAAAGTATGGAGTTAAGCACAAAGTTTCCACTGCCTATCATCCCCAAACGAGCGGTCAAGTAGAAGTTTCAAACAGAGAGGTAAAACAGATTCTGGAGAAAATAGTAAGTGGAAATAGAAAAGATTGGGCAGGGAAGCTGGATGATGCATTATGGGCATATCGAACTACATACAAGACTCCCATAGGTACTTCTCCGTACAGGTTGGTTTATGGGAAGGCATGCCACTTGCCCGTCGAGCTTGAACATAAAGCTTATTGGGCGATCAAAAAGCTAAATATGGATATGGACTCAGCTGGTGAGAATAGGTTGCTGCAACTCAACGAGCTTGATGAGTTTCGATTGCACGCATATGAAAATGCCAAATTATATAAAGAAAAGACGAAGAGGTGGCATGACAAGCACATTCAACATCGAGAGTTTGAGCCGGGTCAAGAAGTTCTCTTGTTCAATTCAAAGTTGAAGCTATTCCCTGGAAAGCTTAAGTCTCGTTGGGCAGGTCCTTTTGTTGTGGTAAGTGTGAGGCCTCACGGAGCGGTGGAACTGCGTGATACGAGCTCAAGTGGTACCTTCTTGGTAAATGGCCAGAGAATAAAACATTATTGGGGTGATGACATTGCACGTTACAAGACCTCAGTGGACTTGGCAGATGCCTAAACACGTGTTGAGTCATGCCGCAACGTTAAATTAGGCGCCCGTTGGGAGGCAACCCAATTTTTACCCCTTTCGAAGCATAGTTTTTTCTTTTATAGGCCATAATTTTTTCTTTGTAGGTTGAAATAGTGTGGAATGTGTGTAATGTATATATTGAGTGCTCGGGTAGTCGGGATTGTTAAAAAAAAAAAAAGTGAATTGAGCGCCCAGGCCAACACCCCACGCTGCCTGGGGCGCACTTTGCAGTAGTTCTGAAGCTTCAACGCCAGCCCCAGCGTGGGGCGTTGGGCAGGGGGTTCAAGTAAGTAATTTTTTTTTCGTTTTCTTTGTTTAATTAAAAATACCTTACCCAATTACCCATATACACTCAAAACCCAACCCATACCCAATTACCCAAACCCATCCCCCACTTAAATTAAAATAGCTAAAACCCAAAACCCCCCATTTTCTCCAAAAACACACGGTTTGGTCTTCTTCTCCCCCTTTCTCTCAAGTTCTCACAATATTCCTTGCTCAATTCCATCTCAAGACTCTAAGGTATGTTCTTCTTCTTATCTTTTTTCTTGTATTTTGGAAGTTCTTAGGGTATTTGTAGTCTTCTTTCTCCCCCAATCCTCAAACCCCCTAGGTCTCTTAAACATATTTGGATATTATTGTGGGTGGAATGATTATACACGAAATTGGTGCAAAAATTTGGTTGTGCAGTTGTGTTTGAAGTAGTAAACTATAATTCTCTCTACTTCATGTAAATTTGGGAGGCCCACCTTCTCCCACCATTGTTGAAATAAAAGAGCAAATTGATGCCCACAAGGTGTTTGCTAAAATGCTTAAGAGAGTAAATTTGAACACCGGTGAAGTCTAAGTAGCCGAGTGTAGTTGTATATGAGTTTGGGCGAAGTGTGGGGTATTTTGGGGGTATTGTATCTTGTTGTAAACTTTTGTAAGTTGTAGTTAGTGTACTAAAATAGTGTAGTAATATAGACTTTAGCTTTGTTATGCTTGCACCATAGTTAAGTTACGACCATGTTAGACTAATTGAATTTTATGGCATAGGGAAGTCTAAGTACCTATAGCCTTGTGATGACATATTGGTGCACATTGAATCAATATTATGATTCGATTATACATAGCCTTAGGTTGTAACGGGCATTAATCTAGCTTGCACGAAATTTTGCCAAATCTTGGCCGTTTTGTTGAAGTCGAACCGGAGCATTTCAAGGTGAATATTTCCCTTAGTTCGCGTCCATTTTGCATTAGAATCAACGCCACAAAGTGTGTGACGTATTGCTTGGTAGCTTGGACTTCTGACGAACTTTCGAAGCCTTCGTGGGTTAGGACTATCAACTCCCAAAAAATGACACAAGGCTTCCCTATCCATTGGAATTTCCTTTCCTCTGACCCACGACTCGTCATTTTTCTCGTTCCAGTTGGCATATAACTCTTTTACCATACTGAGATTTGCCGGGCCCGGACATTCGAGGAGCTTATCCATCTTCTTTTCAATCAATGTAGCAAGTACATCTGGGAAGTTCCGTTCTAAAGCCTTCACATTTATCCCCATTTCAGACACATATCTCCCATATGGAACAAAAGTATCATGCCGCTTGATGGAGCCATCCCGAACAAGTTCTACTCGAGGCCGTGGTGTCCTCGTAGACCCGTTAGCCTGTTGCTTTCCCTTGACTTGTCGGGAAGAGCTCTCGCCTTGTTTGCGTTTCTTTGGAGGGGGAGCAGTAGTGGAGGACTTCCCCACCCCTTTTCCTTTAGCGGTATCGTCATGAGCCATATCAACCTACAAATGATAAACACAAAGATGAGAATGAATCAAGAGATGTTGCCTAAGGTCATCGTGAGGGGCAAGATGACCCCACACTTAAAACCTAAGGCTATGTATAATCGAATCATAATATTGATTCAATGAGCACTAGTCATGAAATGGGTATTAAGTTAACTGATTATGGGTATTAAGTTAATTGAGTTAATTGATTATGGTTGGCTTGCCTGATAGCGGTGTCCGGCGCCATCATGGCCTTTTTGAATTTTGGGTCGTGACCTACATGTAATTTTTTACTGCTTCAAACAATGGCAGCTACAACAGTATTAGCTCCCTCTTCTCTTCTCATAATAACAATATTAGTTGTATTTATTCTACAAACTTCCGCTTCCACCGCCCTTTCCACCCGAAAACTACTCCGATCATCAACAAATAATAATATAAATATTACTATCAATTGTTGCTGCAATGAACATGGCAGGGATCCTCGTCCAACCTCCGAGAACACAACTTCAGAGCATACAAGTGGATCAGAAATGGCTGGATCACAAGAGGCTTTAATATTTGTTGTCCTTTTTATTCTGGTTTTTATGCTTTCTGGGCAATCCATGTTAGGGAAATCTTTCTCATGTAATTACCCATCAAGTGCTCCTTTTTTTTAATTTTTATTTTTATCAAAACTAAAGTTTTATTATACTTTGGTCTTTCTCTGTTTCTTGTTCTTTTTATCCTAATTGGTTATATATATATCTTCGGTGATCTACTTGTAAAATACATACTATCAATTTAACAAGGAATCCACATCTGCTTGTAATATTTGTGATTTAGGGAGCATTCCTCGATCTTGAGAATATAATCTTCCTGTTGCAACAAGAATTGGTTACATCACGTATATATTTTGTTTCACTAGGATTTGTTAGATTTGTTAGCTTTTTCTTATAAAGTTGTAGAAGGAAAGTAACAGCCGAAAGAATTAAAGTAGGAATTGAAGTTAAGTAAGTATATATTGAAGACTTAAAATTTATATGGAATAAAAGAAGAACATAGTTGTCACGATCCAAAATCCTAACCTGTCGTGATGGAGCCTAACACTCGTACTAGGCAAGACGACAATCACATAACGGCTAAACATTTGAATAAAACATGTTTAATAAACTCAATAACGAAAAGTCATAAATATCTGATAAACGAAACTGAAACTCTACTACAATCATCCTAGCACCTGGTGTCAACGAGTACATGAGCACTACAAAATCTCAATATAAAACAAACTCTAATACAATTGTCTGAATGGTAGAATACTATTGAAGAAAATAAAAGGAATGAGAATCAAGGTCTGCGGGCGTTATAGCAACTACCTCAAAGTCTCCGAGCAGTGTTGAAGAAAGGTTTTATTTTAAGCACTGGAACAGGTCTAACAAACTAAGCCTAATATTTATGCGAATGAATGTTGTGGGCAACATTAAGACTACTCTTCCCAAAACCGAAAGCGTGAAAGAACTTCTGGAACTTATGGAAGAATGCTCCCAAACTGTTGATAAGTCTCGTGCTGGGACACTAATGGGTACTTTAACCACCAAGTAATTTTATGGTTCGCCTACCATGCATGAGCATGTCATTTAAATGATAAAAAATATAGCAGCAAGACTTAAAACTTTGGGAATGGAAGTGGATGAGAATTTCATTGTTCAATTCATCATTAACTCATTACCATCTGAGTATGGCCCTTTTCAAATGAACTACAACACCATGAAAGACAAACGGAACGTGCATGAACTACACGGAATGCTGGTTTAAGAGGAAACAAGGCTGAAGAACCACGGAACCCACTCCATTAACCTTGTAGGTCATCAAGGAGCTGGAAAGAAAGGAAAGAAATTTGGAAAAGTTAAACAACGAAAACATAATGCCAATGAGTCCTATTCTCAATTATTTAAGAAGGAACACAAGAATGATAAGTGTCGTTTCTGTGGAACATTTGGATACTTTTAGAAAGATTGCCTGAAATGTAAGACATGGTTCAAGAAGAAGGGTAAGCCTTGTGATTTTACATGTCCCGAATCAAATTTAACTGAAGTTTCTTATAATACTTGGTGTATTGACTCTGGTTCTACTGTTCACGTTTCAAATACGATGCAGGGATTCCTTACAACCCGGACAATAAATCAGAATGGAGGATTTGTGTATATAGGAAATAGAGTGAAGTCTCATGTTGAAGCAATCAGAACTTATATTAATCCTAGATATTGGGTGTCACTTAGACTTGTTTGACACTTTTTATGTACATTCTCTTTTAAGAAATTTAATTTCCTTGTCGAAGTTAGATAAAGCTGGATATTTTTAAATTTTGGTAATGGATGTTTCAATTTGCTTAAGCATAATCATCTTATTGGTTCTGGTATTTTCTGTGAGGGTTTATACAAATTGAATCTTGATAATCTATTTGCCGACCCTATTAATTTTTCATAACTCCAATATGACACAAGTAATTCATGCTTTGAGTCCTAAACTAATCGGACTTTAGCATTAATAGTAGCTACGCACGGACTCTCGTCACCTCGTGCGTACGTAGCCCCCGCAATTAGCAACAATTATTCAATTTAATCCCTATGGGTAATTTCCCCCTCACAAGATTAGACAAGAGACTTACCTCGTCTCAAAGTCCACTTTTCGATTATCGCGTCGCGTAAAATTCTCGATTCGATGCCGAAAAATCTGAAACTATCCAAAAGTTATATAAAATAATTAATATGTTCAATAATTCGAAATTCATCTATTAAATAAATTACCCTATCCAAAATGGTAAAATTTCTAAAATTCACCCCGGGCCCGCATGCTCGGATTCTGGAAATTTTCGGATGAAAATGCTACCCATAATCTCAAGAACTTGAATATATAATTTCTACCCAATTCCATAACTATTTTCGTGGTTAAAATCTCACTTTTATAAAAATCTAGGTTTTTCATCTAAATATTTGATTTCTAAGATTACTAGTTATAATCTACTTATAATACATATATATATTTAACTCAAGGTGTGTAGAATTAACTTACCTCCAAGTTGTTAGTTGAAATCTCCTCTCAAAAAGCTCCAAAATCACCCAAGAATGGAAGAAAATGGGCAAAATTGGTGAATTCCCGTTCTTTTAAGCTTTCTGCCAAACAGGTCTTTCGCACTTGCGGAAGTTGGAACGCATCTGCGGCTCCGCACCTGCAGAAAAATCCTCGCAGGTGCGAGTTCCACTTGCCTGGCCAATTCTCACATTTGCGCACACGGCTTCGCACCTGCACGTTCGCAGGTGCGCAAATCATCCGCATTTGCGGTCGATTGCCCCTTCCCTTTTCCGCTTCTGCGCACAAAAACCCGCATCTGCAAGGTTCGCTCCTGCGAGCTACTGCCGCACCTGCGAGTGTCGCACCTACGGCTGGCCAAGCGCAGGTGCGATTCTGACAGTAGCTCGGAGCTTCAGTTTTGGTTCCCAACTTCCAACTTGGTCCGAGCCTCGTCCGGTTGACACTCGGGGCCCCCGGGACCCCGCCCGAACATACCAACAACTTTGAAATCATAAAACGGACTCGCTCGAACTCACGAAATGTGTAAAATAATATCAAATCTATGAATCACACCTCAACCCAAATTGATTCAAACTTAAGAATTTCAAGTTCTTCAATTTACTTCTAATGCGCCGAAATATACTTAAACTACTCGGAATGACATGAAATTTTGCATGCAAGTCTTAAATCACTATACAGAACTATTCCCAAACTCGGAATTCCAAATGGACTTCAATTACTCAAAAACCTACCCTAAACCAAATTTAAAGAATTTTAAACCTTCAAATAGTTGATTTTTACCATTAAGCGTCAAAACGCTCCCAGGTTATCCAAAACCCGATTCGGACATACGCCCAAGTCCAAAATCATCATACGAACCTATTGGAACCGTCAAATCCCCATTCCGGGGTCGTTTTCTCAAAATGTTGACCGAAGTCAAGGAACCAAGTGTTCCAATTTCAACTCACGCACTTCCAAATCCCGAACCAACCATTCCCGCGAGTTATAAATTAATAAAAGCATGTTCGGGGAGTTTTATTTTAGGGAATAGATTTCTAACAGTTAAAATGACCGGTTGGGTCATTACATTTTTAAACGTCAAGTCTCTCCTCAATGAACTGACCCCAAACCAAGGGTTGCTGAAAGATTGTCTTTCCAATTTCAATTTACGTGTTCTGGATCACCCAAAATTCATTACATATTTCCATTGAGCTGTCCCTTATGAACTGTTTAGCCCCTTGTACACCAAGTCCCTTTTTCATCCCCATACTCGTCTGAAGTTAACCTTCTCCTTTCTGCTGTCACTTACAATACCAAAGCAAAATTTTGTCAAAGTCCACTTTGCTGATTGATTAATCTCTTCTGCTTACTGTGGCTGGCGTCTTAAAAGAGATATGTTATATATGAGGGAAGATTAGAAAGTGTACCTCATTTTTGTAATCGCTGCGATTTTGAAGTTGTTATTTCATGGAAATACCTCCATTGTTAAGTTATTGAAGTTGTAGTTGTAGAAAACTATTAACACGATTGTGGTTGAAATTGTTGGTTGTTGGAATATCTTACCTTGTTCAGTTGTTTCTCATTCATTTTCTTATTATTTTTTAATGACTTTACAAACGCTGTCTATTTTTAATTGCAGTCTGAAAACTGGCTAGTCCGTGCTATTTTCATAAGTTTTTCCTTTCTTCTTCTTTTAAATAGTTAGCGAGGATAACTTTTAGGGGTGGTTTGATTTGAAAATAAGTTATCTCGTGATCTATTATCCCGAGATTATTACCTTACCGGATAAAAATAATCCAAATTTCCGGGATAACTAATTTCGGAATTACTTATATCGTAATTTTATCCCAACCAAACGTGGGATAAACTTATCTCAAATTTAATATCGGGATTAAGTATCCCTTATCCGTCGTATCAAACGAGCCCTTATAAACAATAACAACTCCGTACTATACCTCATCTTAAATAAGTAAGGATAATTATGTGAATACACAAAGTTATACTTGACGGAATGAAGTAGCATAGACATTGAAGATTAATATAGCTAATGGAAACTTTGTTTGAAATTGAAGCATAATAATAATAATAGTTATTGTTGTGGTTAACAAGTCGATGCCAAAATATATAGTTAAAAATATTTAAATATGTAAGAAAAACTATCAAAGAATAAACTATTTGATTCTGCAACTACTATTAACAAATTTATCGTATCACTAATTAAAATGTTAAATTACTGATATGAGCTAAAAGGTATTTGGTCCAGTTTGAATTTAGTGATTGAAGTTCGTAGGTTTGTGGTATTAAGATTACCATATTAGTACTAATTGGGTTCAGCTCTGCTCCAGTGAGCTTTTCTCCGGTAAATATCAATGGTTGTTTAGATTATCGACATGTGTCCTTTTTCATTCTAAAGGTTAAGATTTGTTCAGAGTTAGTCTACATTAATGGCAATAACTGAAAGATAAAATAAAAATTCCAGCAGTTATACTATTTTCTCTCATACCAGGAAAGACTTCCAAAGTGAGTCTTCTTCCTTTTCATTTACAATAATATAACTATCATTTCTTGTTTTTGAGCTTAAATTTGGATTTGAATATAAAGGTGATAAAAATATAGTTGATTTTTATAGCAGATATGCAAGAAGAAATAATTCTAATTTTGTCTTATAATACTGGTTCTATATATACCTTTGAACTCACTTTTCGATGTAACAATTACGTGTCACACATTATTGTTATAATAAAATCCTCGATAAAAGTCAGACAGAAAAGGGGGAAAAATTAAAAAGATTGTTGTTTAAAGAAACAGAAAATAATCATGTTCTAGTATGTTTAACAATTGATAAAGACATTCAAAAGAGAATAAATTGGCGGGTTTTCGATGCTGCTCAGTAACTAAAAGTAGATTTTTTAAAATATCTTTTCCAATTATTGTCATTAATACTCTAAACAAATCTTAACCTTAGAAATTGTGAAGGACACGCTGGAGCATAGCCAAAACCGTACTACTTTTAATGCCTTTAGGGAATAGGAAGCCGAAGCCGAAATTGAAAGGAAAACGAAGAGAACAAGTCCTAATCCAACACAAACAATAAAAAATAAAGAAGGAAGCCTATTGTTGTCTCCTCTATATAATACGATTCTAATGAACTGCAAAGCTACATGTAATTTTTTACTGCTTCAAACAATGGCAGCTACAACAGTATTAGCTCCCTCTTCTCTTCTCATAATAACAATACTAGTTGTATTTATTCTACAAACTTCCGCTTCCACCGCCCTTTCCACCCGAAAACTACTCCGATCATCAACAAATAATAATATAAATATTACTATCAATTGTTGCTGCAATGAACATGGCAGGGATCCTCGTCCAACCTCCGAGAACACAACTTCAGAGCATACAAGTGGATTAGAAATGGCTGGATCACAAGAGGCTTTAATATTTGTTGTCCTTTTTATTCTGGTTTTTGCGTTTTTATGCTTTCTGGTCAATCCATGTTAGGGAAATCTTTCTCATGCAATTACCCATCAAGTGCTCCTTTTTTTAATTTTTTTTTTAAAATCAAAACTAAAGTTTTATTATACTTTGGTCTTTCTCTGTTTCTTGTTCTTTTTATCCTAATTGGTTATATATCTTCGGTCATCTACTTGTAAAATACATACTATCAATTTAACAAGGAATCCACATCTACTTGTAATATTTGTGATTTAGGGAGCATTCCTCGATCTTGAGAATATAATCTTCCTATTGCAACAAGAATTGGTTACATCACGTATATATTTTGTTTCACTAGGATTTGTTAGATTTGTTAGCTTTCTCTTATAAAGTTGTAGAAGGAAAGTAACAGCCGAAAGAATTAAAGTAGGAATTGAAGTTTCGCCTACTTATAACTCTTTTTAGGTTATTCTTTGTAGTGACGTATAACCAATTATATTTTATAATTTTTTTATTTTAGTAAAAATAATTTAATCGACAGGGAATAAATAGAAAACTACAAATAAAGTTTCGTGAACATAGAACTCCTTCTAAGTTTTTCTTCTAATGTGATCCATTAGTACTCTTTTAATGTGAATATTTCAAAGGGTATTTACAATCCAACTTCCAACAAACATCCTTAAAGAATTAAAGGCTAAAAATATCCTTACAACTTAAAGTGTACACGTACATTTGAAATGTACTAATTAAGATTATGTTGTAATTTTAAATCTAAAAATATTGAAGTTAGTATATATCTGCCACTAAGTATACAAAAGTATTTTTTTTTACAGATATCTATAATTATTTATGAGTAAAACAAATATCTGTAGATAAGTTATAACTGACAGGACTATATTTTAAACTATAATTTACATTTATAATAAATAATATAATGTTTTTTAAATTTTTGTTGTAAACATATACATATTAAAGCACAAACCAAATTTGATAGGTGAAACATAGACAAGATATTAAAATTTATGTATCAAAATAAATAGTAATTAATTGCCATATTTCTTATAAGAAATTTAAGGTAATTATAAGTTTTTATTCTATAAACTTAAGTAGTGCAAGCATGTCGATCGTCTTTTTTACCCTTTTCAAATAGAGTTCACACTAGACAAATAGTCATTTAATTATTTCTTAATATTTAATACTTTGAAGTTTTTAACTTTAGTTATTAAATTTTTCTTTATTTGAAGGACTACACAGTAAATCTTAATATTTAGGACATCAAAATCAATTAAGTTTACCTTATACAATTCAAATAATTTCATTATAAACTTTGTTCCTTATGATCTACGTACATAGAAATTAGCAGTGTATGTTTATAAGAAGCATTTTAAAGCTCCATTCAATTTAGTATACTTTTTCACAAAATTATTTAAACTATTATATACATCAGTTTATATAATTATTTATTTTAAAATATACTTATGTGATTAAGTATAGTTTATGTTTTTTGCTACCTATAACATTAACCCATTCTAACTATTTTAAAGTCGTGAGTACTATGAAAAATATAAAACCCAAGTTTTAAAATAATACGGGACAACTATATGGAAAAATAATAAAAAACATCAATATACAGCTCACTCAAAATTATAACTTAGTTATTTATTTAATATTTGAAATAATTAAATTAACTAAATTTTAGTTATTAAATAAATCATTATTTGAATTATGTGTGAAATCCTAATATTTAAAATTTATCAATCAAGATTTTACCTAAAATAAATTATTTACTTATTTGAAGTGTGTACCATAACTGTAATACATTTTATGTTAATTCTTTTTAATATTTAGAGTTTTGAAATAAACTAAAATTTATTTAATAAACTTTTGTATAATATTCGAAACTACACTCAATAATTATTTCGACTGCAAACATCATCTATTCAAAATGTGTAGTATTTATCAATAATTAGAAAACACTTTAGTATAATTCAAAGACATTATTTAATACTACTTATGTTTTAAAAAAAAGTTATTTACTTATAGACAAGGGAAACACGCGCAAAACGCGTAACCTAAGACTAATCTATATCTATCTATCTATCTATCTATCTATCTATCTATCTATCTATCTAGCTAACTAGCTAGCTAGCTATTTCTCTATACTATATTAAAATCACGAAACTCCTTAACGAAATGTCATTCGTCTTTTTTACCCTTTAAAATAGGTTTCACATTAGATAAAAGTGTAATTTTACTGTTTCTCTATTATTCAAGACTAAATATTTAGTTATTTTCCTAAATTTAGGAGTTCTTTTCATTCTTTTTCCTAGAATAATAATTAGGAATTTGAATTCAACTATAATTCATTCAAAACGTGTAAGAAGGAAACCGTATATATCTTTGCTTAGAGAATATTTTGAAAACATTGTTGCAGCTTATCAAACTGAAATAAATAAATAAATTACACACTTAATTCCTCTTCCTTTTTGGAACCAAACTGTACGCCTTAGGATTCTTATATTTTGCGCGTGTACACCAACTTGAGAATATAATTCAACCGGTCGTTCAATTTTCTCAAATTGTCCTCCAAATGTTTAGCAATTTATAATTTAAATAAAAATAAATATACGAAGTGCAGTTATAATTGTCTAATATAAATATACTTACGAAGAATAAAAAGTGATCTACATGCTAAAACATCTAACACAAATTAAAAAAAAGGTTATTTCTTCTAATATGTCCAAGCTTTGATAGACAAATTTACTTGATACAGGTTACGTAAATAACAGGCATCCCATAAAATTAATCGAGATATGCACAAACTCACTTTGACACTTACACAAAAGTAAAAAAAAAAATCCTAAAATTCCTATCATAAAAAAAAATGGGAAAACAACTTTTTCAAGAAGGAATCAAAGATTCTTCAATTGCTAAAATTCTAAACTAAATAAAAGAGAAAAGATAACTTTTCAAGAAGCAGTGAAAGTTGTTTACACCTCCAAATTTTCTTTAAACATCAAATCCTCCCCTCAACTTTAACAATAGACATTATATTTATTAATTTATTGTTTAAACTTTTTATTTTATGCACAAAACATAGTTTTTAATTTATCACTAATTGAGAACGGGATATATGCGCATCTGCGCTTACTCTAACACAAGTAATTAAAAAAAAACTCTAAGAACAAATATTCGACAAGGAAGAAAAGTGGGAAATTTAAACGACCTTCTCAATTTTCTCGGCTAGAAATTCATTTATTAAACTTAACTTTTGACTAATCGATTAATGAATCTTTGGTAAAAAATCGCTCCACTTAGCATTTAAATCAAATCAATAGATGCACGATGAGAGGTGGACCCCAGACTTGAAGTCCATGTTTGCATTCAATCAAAAATTGCTTTATATATATATGGAATTATTACTAATATAACACTATTTTCTAAAAATATATACATATATACATAAAATTTTTGTTGAACTTTACATGTGCCGGCTATCCCTTTCTTTATAATATAGGTCTACCTCTGTGCATGATAAGTTGATGTAAACACCAAGTAGGAATAAGTTTTTAGATGAATCTTTTCTCTTACTTAAAGATGATGGGATAATACATATTGGGAAGATTATTTTTAGCACTAAAACCAGAAAAAAGAAATAAGAAGAGAAGATATAAGGACTTTGGTTTCTTAATAACTCTGCCGACACTCCCTTCAGATCCTTTTTCTTTTTCCTACCCACTAATATCAAAATTTTTAAGTATTTGATTCCATTGCATCGCATATATGATTTTTCTTGTTTCTTTTTCCATTCTACTTTTCTGTTGAAAGGTTTATGCATCCTTCATATGAAACTTTTTCACATGGTCTCAAGTCTGAACATTTTGTGCGACTGCTAGCAGATGCCTCTTGTATACTATATGTATAATAAATGGATATGTGTTGAGGTTGTAACAGACTCATTCTTATATATGCAGGAAATATTTGTTGTCTATTCATCGTATTCCATTAAAATCATTCAAGATATAGGATATGAGCTGGTTTCTCAGTTATAAAAGAAAAAAAAAGAAACTTACACTAGAAGCTGCAATGCTTCAGCAATTTCTCCAACTTCGAATTCGATTCGTTGACCTTCCGAAATCAACCCGAGGCCATTGGGACCTCAACCAAATATACCAACAAGTCCTAAAAAACCATACGGAGTTAGTCGAGTCCTCAAATCACATCAAACAACAACAAAAAGATGAGTCACGTTACAATTCAAACTTAATGAACTTTGAAACATCAAACTTCTACAACCGATGCCGAAACCTATCAAATCACGTTCGATTGACCTCAAATTTTGCACACAAATCATAATTGACATTACGGACCTACTCCAACTTCCGGAATCAGAATCCGACCCCGATATCAAAAAGTCCACTTTCGGTCAAATTTCCCAAAAATTCAACTTTCGCCATTTCAAGCCTAAATCAGCTACGGACCGCCAATTTACAATCCGTACACGCTCGTAAGTTCAAATCACCCAACAGAGCTAACATAATTGATGAAAATCCATTCTGTAGCCGTCTTCACACAGTTCCAACTATGATAAAAATCCTAGAACTTATGCTTCTGTTTTAGGGACTAAGTGTCCCAAATCACTCCGAAACCAAAAACAAAACCTCCCGGCAAGTCACATAAGCAGAAAAAGATACGGGGAAAGCAGTAATTAGGGGATCGGGGCTAATGCTCTCAAAATGATCGGCCGGGTCTTTACATCCCCCCTCTTAAAACAATCGTTCGCCCTCGAACAAGCATACAAACATACCTGAAGTGGTGAAAAGATGAGGATAACAGCTGCGCATATCATGCTCGGTCTCCCAAGTTACCTCCTTGAACGACTGACCCCTCCACTAAACTTTAACATAAGCAATGTTCTTTGACCTCAGCTTTCGAACCTGCTTGTCCAAAATAGCCACCGGCTCCTCAACATAAGATAAATCCTTATCCAACTGGACTGAGATGAAATCCAACACATGAGATGGATCTCTATGATACTTCCGAAACATAGAAACATGAAATACCGGATGGACTCCTGCCAGGCTGGGAGGCAAGACAAGCTCATAAGCAACCTCCCCAACATGTCATAACACCTCGAACGGGCCAATAAACCTTGGGCTAAGCTTGACCTTCTTCCCGAATCGCATAAAACCCTTCATTGGTGACACCCGGAGCATGACCCATTCTCCGGCCATGAATGCAACATCGCCAACCTTCTGATCCGCATAAATCTTCTGTCTGGACTGAGCTGTGCGAAGTCGATCCTGAATCACCTTAACCTTCTCCAAAGCATCCTGAACTAAGTCTGTACCCAATAACCTAGCCTCGCCCGGCTCGAACCAACCCACTGGAGACCGACATCGCCTACCATACAGAGCCTCATACGGTTCCATGTGAATGCTCTACTGATAATTGTTGTTGTGGGGAAACTCCGCAAGTGGCAAGAACGGATCCCAAGAACATCCTGTGTGGGGTTCCTGGCAGGGGTCGCTCCTTGTTTGAGAAAATGCTTCTTGGATATCCCAAGAGAACCAACTTGTGGAGTGTTTATCCTGATCAACTACCGTCTTAAATTGAACTTTGATACGAATACATAGATATATATGTATATCATATTTTAACTTCAATACCACACAAGATGGGGTTGATTTGTGTGGTGTCTAATATTTTGCCTAAACTGATTATGGAAGAACCTGGTTCTTCTATGTGTTCCTTAACCTACTATTTAATAAATAGTAAATGCGGAAAGTATAAAAATATTTTACGTGAAAAACACTTGGCTCAAAAGGTAAAAAAACCACGACCTACTTCCCAGTAGGATTTTTCTAAACTCTCCACTAAATCACTGAGCCAAAAACTGCATTTACAAAAACGCTTTTGTAAACCTAGGACTAACTCTAATCCCTTGTAGCAAACAACCTCTAACTGTTGCGACAACTTCAAGTTAGCTCTAATCAATTATGCAACCATTTCGATCAGAAGATATCAATTATACCGAGTTAAGTTTATCTCCTTCACGTGTATCCCACCTGCTATAATGTGCTCGTGTCTATGCACACAAGGGATGGACCTGGTTAATGCCTGAGCTTCCTTTGTCAATATTCAAAACTAACCTTCACTTGGGCTAACAAATTCCCCATTTTTGATGACGACAACCTCATATTTCAACTTAGCCAAACACAATGTTAGAATATTTTTCACTTATCATCAAGGACCAGGTTCATTAGGTTATAAACATCACTGTTCAAAGCTAAACATCACTGTTTAAAGCACAACCTTTTTCCCCCTTTTGGCATTATCAAAAAGTTACATAAAAATATGAGATACCCAGATTTTAAAACTTACTCATGGCCAATGGGGCTACTTCAATTGCAATCATGGAGTAATCATTATAGATCAAGCTAAGAATTTAAATATCAAAGAAATATAAACAAACAGTTAGAGCAAAAACCAGCGAATTTCATTGATACTTGATACGATTCTTCCACAAAGCATAAAAAGAAATAAAAATACTGAAAACATGAGAAAACAATAACATCCCAAACTGGGTCACTAGAGGATCTACACTAGGATAGGAGCTTAAGGTTGGGAAGAACTAGATGCTTGGTTTTTGGCTTGGAGGAGTTTCATCATATATTGAAGAATGCCATCATTCTTCTCCTTTTCTCTTGCTAGCTCAGTTCCGAGAGCATCTCTCTTAGTCTCCACCTCAGCCAACCTTTTTTTTAGCCTTTCAATCTCAGTATCCTTTGACCACTCTCATGCACCAAGGCTCTGACCTTGCTATTCACTGGTACCTTCTTGGAAGAACCAGGTCCATTAGGAGTGGCATGGACTTCATAGCCACAAGCAATCAGAGTATTTGCCCCAAAATGATCTTTGCTTGTAGCCAGCTCCCACCTTTCCATAGGCACCTTGAAATGTGCAAGCACAACTGTGAGAATGAAGCCATAGGGAATGGCATGAGTCTTGGAACCATTTATAACCATATGAAGGAGCTGGATTATAAATGCAGGCCAGTTGATTTGCCTCCCACTATCCAAACACTCCATCAGAACCAAATCCATGAAGTGTGCAATGTGCCTCTTTTCCTTCGTAGGCAGAACACACTTGTTGGCGAATTCGAACAACACCTTGTGAGATGGCTTCATCTCACTCTTGTACACAACCTTGGGCTCAAGTTCCTCCTCATTGTCACTGAATTTTATGTTAATGGACATGGCAGTAGGAAGGTTTTCTAGGCTTGGCTGTTTAAGCTTTGTGTAGTCATTGTACCCCTCAACAGGTACACATAGAATTTCACCCAACTCCTTCACATTGAAAGAGATTTGCACCCATTTCACCAAGCTGGTAACCCGTCCATCCTTCACTTCAGCATTTTCCATAAACTCAACAATTTCACTCATGGACAATCTGCCATCCATCTGAAAGACCATGTCCTTCCAGCCCAGCAATTCAAATTTCTCCAAAAGCAGCACCATTCCTTCCTCCTCCAAATCCCCCAAACCAACCAACCCGATATGATATAATACACTTGTAAGGCACAAGAGAAGCAGAAATAGGGGAAACAGGGCTATAACTCTCGAAATGACCGGTCGGGTCATTATATCCTCCCCCTCTTAAACAAACATTCGCCTTCAAACGGGTCTATAAACATACTCAGAGTCTCAAATAGGTATGGATATCTGCTTCGTATCTCCCGCTCGGTCTCCCAAGTGGCCTCCTCCACCGGCCGACCTCTCCACTGCACCTTCACTGAAGCTATATCCTTTGACCTCAACTTCCGAACCTACCGATACAAAATGGCCACCGACTCCACATCATAGGTCATATCACTATCCAGCTGAACCGTGCTGAAGTCCAAAACATGGGACGGATCGCCAATATACTTCCGGAACATAGAAACATGGAATACTGGATGCACACTCGACAAGCTAGGTGGCAAGGAAAGCTTATAATCCACCTCCCCTATCCTCTGAAGCACCTCAAAAGGCCCAATGAACCAGGGGCTCAACTTTTCCCTCTTCCCAAACCTCATTACACTCTTCATGGGTGATACCTTCAGCAAAACTTTCTCTCCGACCATGAAAGACACATCATAGACCTTTCTGTATGCATAGCTCTTCTGCCTAGACTGCACCATGGAAGCCGCTCCTGAATCAATTTCACCTTGTCTAATGGGTTGGTTTGATTCAGGAGCGGCTCCTGAATCAAACCAACCCACTGGAAGCCGCTCCTGAATACAACTCACCCGGCTCAAACCAACCCACTAGAGATCTACATCGCCTCCCATATAAAGCCTCATACAGATCCATCTGAATACTCGGCTGATAACTGTTGTTATATTCAAACTCTGCGAGCGGCAGAAACTGGTCCCATGAACCCCCAAAATCAATGACACAAGCGCGTAACATGTTCTTCAATATCTGGATAGTGCGCTCAGACTGCCCGTCCGTCTGAGGGTGAAAGGTTATGCTCAACTCAACCTGAGTGCCCAACTCTCGATGCACGACCCTTCAAAACTGCGAAGTAAACTGAGTACCCCTATCTGAGATGATGGAAACCGGGACACCATGCAAGCGAACAATCTCTCGGATATAAATCTCAACCAACCGCTCTAAAGAGTAAGTAGTACCAAATGAAGTGCGCAGAATTGGTCAACCGATCCACAATCACCCAAATAGCATCGAACTTCCTCGAAGTCCGTGGGAGCCCAACTATGAAGTCCATGGTGATCGGCTCCCACTTCCACTCTGGGATCTCTAGCCTCTGAAGCAAACCCCCCGGCCTCTGATACTCATACTTAACCTGATGACAGTTGAGACACCGAGCCATAAACCCAACTATGTTCTTCTTCATCCACCTCCACCAATAGTGCTGTCTCAAATCCTGGTACATCTTCGCGGCACCTGGATAAATGGAATACCGTGAGCTGTGGGCCTCCTCAAGAATCAACTCCCGAAGCCCATCCATATTGGGCACACATATCCGTCCCTGCATCCTCAACACGCCATCATCATCAATAGTCACATCTCTATCATCACCTCGCTGAACTGTCACGCCCCGAACCTAGGAGCGAGACAAGCACCCGGTGCCTCACCTAACCTGGCGTACCAAATTGCGACTAAGGGACTCTGAACACATAATGTCATACTTTGGCCATGGGGCCACCTTGCAAGACAATTTGCGAAGCAAAATATAAAATTGAATGGAAACTAGCGCTAACTAAACATCAATATAAAGCTAGGCTGAAAAGGCCGTCATAGCTACTACAGCTGACAAACCACCAAATTATACATACCAGGCCTACAAACCCAACATACTGCACTAAACAACAGGATATGTCTACAAGCCTCTACTGATAGATATATTGTGATCGGAACAGGGCCCCGACCTACCCATATTATATATATAAATACATACATAAGATGCACACAAAAACCTAGACCCGATAACTCTGAAGGTTGTGGAGCTTACCGATCAGGCTAAACTCTGGAAACACCTACTGAGGAGGTCTACTCGTCTGTCTATCTGAACCTGCATGCATGAAATGCAACATCCCCGGAAAAGGGACGTCAGTACGAAATAATGTACCGAGTATGTAAGGTAATAACATAACTGAAAATCGAAACTGAACTGATAATATAATAACTGGAAGTAACTGGGAGTCAAAGATGATCTGGAGATATACTTACCTGCTGATACTGACTCAACTCCTTCAATATAGTAAGTAAAATAATTGTACGGCCTTATAAGGCTCGGTATATATAACTGCTCTGCCATAGTAGGCTCGCTCATAGGCGCTCGGCCATACTAGGCTATGTATCTCGACCATGCTGGGCTCGCTCATAGGCGCTCGGCCACAGTAGGCTCGGTATATAACTTTCCATCTGATCAGAGGTTGCCCAATAGGGGCCTGCCCATCGATTATAGCTCGATGGTAATGAAAATACTGTAATACTGTATATATAGGCTTGCTGCTCTCTTGACTGGAAGAAGACAATACTAAAATTGAATATAGAGTCTTGATAAGGAATAATATTGTAACTTATGAGAGTAGAATAGTTTGAATAAATTCATGAATATGAACTTCTCTTTTTGTCTCATTACTAACACATGTAGCTACGAGATCATGCCAAAATGAAGGAAGGCTTAGCCTTAACATACCTTATCACAATCTTTCCAATCACCAAGTTGAACTCACCTCTTCGCACCTTAATCTACAAGAATGATAATAATACTATCGTTAAGTTACGAAAGGTACAACTATCGCACAACGAACGACAAACTTATTTTGTATTAAAACGGGCAGCATCTCCCCTATAATCCTTACTTCCTCCAAATTCAAGATAACACCAACAATACAAAAACAGAACAATAACAATATATATACATCATTTTCCAGCCCTATATACACCATCAAATACTACAAAACAGCCCAACACACCCCAATCTCTTCGTACACAAAACGACTACCGTAGTAGTGTCAAACGACCCGAAAATGTTATGACGAATGACCAGCCAACCACCCTAAATTTATATGGTGTTTATAAACCCCCTTCCTCCTCCAAAACTCCACAAAACATTAGTAAAACACGCAGCCCAACAGCAACACAAAACAGTCCACAAAACAGTCCGCTACAAGTGAATAACTCAAACTCACGGCTTCCGATCACCGTCCCGTGAGTTCTTACAAGTATAGAACGACTTACCATGAATTTACAGAAGAAAAATTGGATGAAAGAGAGCAGTAAACTCACCTTATTTGTTGGATAACTCAGCTCTTATCTTGGTTCTTCAAACTCTAGGTTTTACCTCCAATTGGAACTTGAAAGGGAGAGAAAATCAATTAGGGTTTGTGGAAAATTTTTTGGGAGGATTCCTTGCAGAGCTTATGTCTGGTTATTATGCTCTATTTTAAGTCTAATATATGAAGAAAATAGGCCCTTAAAAGGCCTCTTTGGACGACCCTAAATGGCCCATTTTTGGGCTTTCATTTAAGCAAGTAGGTGACACACCTACTTGTCACCTAGCAGCTTGTGCAGTATCCCACAAATGCCCATATCTTTCTACTCTAATGTCGTATTGACAAACGGTTTAATGCGTTGGAAAATAGACTCATAGATCTTTAATTTGATGGGTGGAACACCCCATAACTCTAATTATATTGGGAGAAAATCGCAGTTATATTTGACCCAAAGTTTCAGTAAAACTTATGAATATAACTTGTGATGACTTTCATCGACTTTTGTGCCACAACTCGCTTGACTTCAAAACATAACACACGGATGTCATACGACTAATATAAATCATAACATAATCTCCTTATCATATTAATCACCCTAGTCTCACCCCAAAGGTACATGTTATAACATTTCCAACTTGTCGACTTTCGACGAAACATTGTTTTATTTAATTGCTTTAGCTTCTGAACTGTCCAACCCTCTTTGTACTTGTTGTTCATGGTCTTCAATATTTGTAACCTCAGAGGTAACATGATTAACTTACTTTATATAATTTTAAATATTATCTCATTTTTGGTCCTACATTAGTTTGCTTACGACGCATTTTTACGTACGAAAATATAGGGTGTAACATCACTCCCCCTTGGGAACATTCGTCCTCGAATGTTTACTCTTAGAGACTTTGGAAAATTTTGCCAAAGTATCCTTCGTACACTAGGTTAAAACCAACCTGCACGTAGCCAGAAACATACTATGCATGCCACATATGGCCAATATTTATAAATAGCAGCAATTTGCCTCACCGACCGTAAATCATAAATATTGAAAGTGAAAAATAAAAGCTTACCTGATGACCTGCTAGCCTACATAGAGCTATGTTGTAGCGTCCCATCTCGAACCATATATTCAGTTTGAAATAGGTGGGGGTATTTAGACTTCATTTCTTCCTCCGATTCCCACGTCATCTCTTCTACATTCTTGCTCCTCCATAAAACCTTTACGGAAGCTACCTCCTTATTTCGTAGATTGCGGATTTGTCGGTCTAGGATGGCAACTGGAATTTCCTCGTATGACAAGTCCTCTGTAATCTGTACATCATCCGTGGGCACCACTCGGGTAGGATCGCCAATGCACTTCCGTAGCATAGATACGTGAAAAACCGAATGGACAGACTCCAATTCTGAGGGCAACTCTAACTCATAAGCTACTTGGCCCACTCTCCGAATGATCCTATAAGGCCCAATATACCGTGGGCTAAGCTTTCCTTTCTTGCCAAACCTCATCACGCCCTTCATAGGTGATACCTTTAAGAATACCTAGTCATTAATCCTGAACTCTAAGTCTCGTCGCCGCACGTCAGAATATGACTTCTGACGACTCTGAGCTGTCAACAGTCGCTCCCGGATAAGCTTTACTTTCTCTATGGCTTGCTGAACCAGGTCTGGCCCATGTAACCCAGATTCTCCAACATCAAACCACCCTATATAAGATCTACACTTACGCCCATACAAAGCCTCGTACGGAGCCATCTGGATACTGGAGTAGTAACTGTTATTATATGCAAACTCGATAAGAGGTAGATGTTCATCCCAACTTCTTTTAAAATCAAACACACATACTCGTAACATATCCTCGAGCGTCTGAATTGTGCGCTCGGCTTGTCCATTAGTCTGTGGATGAAAAGCTGTGCTGAGATTCACCCGAGTCCCTAGACCTCTCTGAAATGACCTCCAAAAATATGCTGTAAACTGAGCCCCACGGTCAGATATAATAGAAACCGGTACTCCGTGTAGCCGCACTATCTCCTTAATATATAACTTTGCATAATCTTCTGTTGTATATGTAGATCTGACCGGTAGGAAGTGAGCTGATTTCGTGAGCCTATCGACTATCACCCATATGGAATTGAACTTACGATTAGAACGAGGTAAACCCATGATAAAGTCCATGTTTATCGCCTCCCATTTCCATGTCGGGATCTCTATAGTCTGCATTAGCCCTCCGGGCTTCTGGTGCTCTACCTTCACTTGCTGGCAACTAGTACATTGGGCGACAAACTCAGCAATGTTCTTCTTCATATCGTTCCACCAGTACACATCCTTAATGTCATGATACATCTTCGTCGATCCAGGATGGATGGAATACCATGAATAATGTGCCTCTGACATAATCCTGTCTCGTAGCCCTGCTACATCTGGAACACACAAATGACCCCTGTATCTGAGAACCCCATCTCCCTTTAGCTCTAACAGTGGCTTCTTCTGCTGCGGAACTCGCTCTCTCAGCTCGACCAACTCTGGGTCCTCGTACTGCCTTTCCTTGACTTCCGCTATGAGGGATGATTTTGTAGTGTTTTGGAGTACAACTCCACCATCCTCAGAATCTACTAACCGAACCCCCAACAAAGACAATTGATGAATCTCTCTAGCTAATTGTCTTTTCTTGGGCTCTACATGTGCTAAGCTACCCATAGATCGGCGACTTAAGGCATCTGCTACAACATTAGCTTTCCCTGGATGGTAGAGAATGTTAACATCGTAATCTTTCAATAACTCAAGCCATCGCCTCTGTCGCAAATTCAACTCTTTCTGCTTGAAGATATATTGTAGGCTTTTATGATCAGTAAATACATCAACATGAACACCATATAAATAATGCCGCCATATCTTAAGTGCATGGACAACCGCAGCTAACTCGAGGTCGTGGGTCGGATAATTCCTCTCGTGCTTCCTCAACTGCCTTGAAGCATACGCAATTACCGTCCCATGTTGCATCAGGACATATCCTAACCCGACACATGATGCATCACAATACACGGCATAACCCTCTAGACCCTCTGGAAGTGTTAGAACTGGAGCTGAGGTCAACCTATTCTTAAGCTCTTGGAAACTCCGCTCGCAAGCCTTTGTCCATTGAAACTTAGTTTCTTTCTGTGTCAACTTCGTCAATGGTGCCGAAAGGGAAGAAAAACCCTCTACGAACCTCCGATAGTATCCTGCTAAGCCTAGAAAGCTACGAACCTTGTCGGAATGGTAGGTCTAGGCCAAGATTTCACGGCCTCAATCTTCTGAGTGTCCACCTTTATCCCTTCATCTGATACAATATGCCCCAAGAATGCTATAGACTTCAACCAGAACTCACATTTAGAAAACTTAGCATACAACTTACGATCACAGAGGGTTTGGAGTACCGCTCGCAGGTGGTCTACATGCTCATCCTCTGAACGGGAATAAACCAGAATATCATCAATAAATACTATCACGAACAGATCTAAAAATGGCCGGAATAGGCTATTCATCAAGTCCATAAATACAGCGGGTGCATTAGTCAACCCGAAGGACATGACAAGGAACTCAAAGTGGCCATATTGGGTCCTGAAGGAAGTCTTCGGAATATCTTTTTCCCAAACTCTGACCTGGTGGTACCCCGACCTCAAATCTATCTTTGAAAAGCATCTAGCCCCCTGCAACTGATCAAACAAGTCATCGATCCTTGGAAGTGGATACTTATTCTTAATAGTTACCTTGTTCAACTGCCTATAATCGATACACATCCTCAGCGAGCCGTCTTTCTTCCGCACAAATAGTACTGGTGCACCCCAAGGTGAGGTACTGGGCCTGATGTAACCTTTCTCCAGCAAATCTTTTAACTGCTCCTTCAACTCCTTCAATTTGCCAGGTGCCATTCTATACGGAGGGACGGATATTGGTTGAGTTCCTGGAAGCAAATCGATGCTAAAATCAATCTCTCGCTCTGGAGGAATACCTGGAAGCTCATCTGGAAACACATCTGCATACTCTTTGACTACGGGAATAGACTAAAGTGTAGGTATCTCAGCATCTGCATCTCTAACTCGCACAATATGATAAATGCACCCTTTTGCGATCATTTTCCTCGCCTTCAGATAGGAAATAAACCTACCTCTGGGTGTTGGTGTATTACCTACCCATTCAAGGACTGGCTCACCCGGAAAATGAAATCTGGCTGCCTTTGCTCGGCAATCAACTGTGGCATAGCAAGCTGCCAACCAGCCCATGCCCATGATAGCATCAAAATCCATCATCTCTAGCTCAACTAGGTCAGCTGAGGTCTGACGACTACAAATTGTCACCGTACAACCTCGGTAAACCCGTCTAGCAATAATCGATTCTCCGACCAGTGTAGATACCGCAAAAGGATCACTTAGTATTTCAAGCACTATACCAAACTTCCTCGCGACAAATGGGGTAATATACGATAAAGTAGATCCTGGGTCTATCAAAGCATAAGCATCATGAGAGCAAATGGTTAATATACCTATCACAACGTCTGGTGAAGACTCCTGGTCCTGTCGACCCGCTAAAGCATAGATACGGTTCTGATTACCACTTGAACTGGAACCTCTACCTCTGCCCCGACCTCTACCAGCCGAAGACTGAAACTCGCGCCCTGAAGGATGCACGGACATAGATGATCCTGTTGCTGAACTCGCTGGTTGTGCCATTCCCCCCGAATCTCTATTTGGGCAATCCCACATCATATGCCCTGGACGCCCACATGTATAACAAGCATCAGAACCTGCTCGGCATTGGCCCAAGTGTCCTCTACCACAGATGTCACACCGTGGAGGAAATGACCATGTCTGCGCAGATCCTCGCTGTCGCTGCAAACCCGACGCCCGTGAGCTCTCACCTGGTCCTGACTGAGTATAGCGGTCATACCTGTAACCCTGTAACTGAGGTGGCGGAGGCCTAGGTGGCCGTCCGAAGTACTGGGTCCTATAACTACCCTGATATTTCTCCTGAGACCTGGGAAATCTCATCCTCTTACGTTGCCCTTGCTCAGCCCTCTCTGTACCCTGCTGCCGACGCCTACCCCTTTCTATATTCTGGGCGAATGCCTGAATCCGGGAGATATCCATACTATCCTGCAATGCAGCGGTGGCACATGCCTCGGTTAACTCTGGGGCTAACCCTGCTATAAACCTGTGAATCCTGTCCCGCATAGTAGCAACTATGGATGGTGCATATCTGGCCAATGAGTCAAAACGGAGACTATACTCTCGAACACTCATATTACCCTACTTGAGGGCTAGAAACTGATCGACTCAAGCCTGTCGGATCTCCCGTGGTAAGTACTGGTCAAGGAAGGCATCTGAAAAATTCTCCCAAATAGCTGAAGGTGCATCACGTCCCCTGGACCTCTCCCATCCCTCGTACCAAAGGATGGCTATATCTCGGAGTCGAAAAGCTGCTAGCTCAACTACCTCTTTCTCCGTGGCATGCATAACACGAAAGATCCTGTGAAGCTGATCTATGAAATCCTATGGGTCCTCCCTCTGATCTGTCCTCGTGAACTCTGGGGGACTCAAAGCAATAAACTCTCGGACCCTTGAACTCCCAGACCCCTCAGAAGTTCCTGCACTAGCTGATGCCCTAGCCTGTTGCTGGGTAGCTACCAACTGTGTCAACAAATGCACCGCACTCCTCAAGTCCTGATCTGATGGAAGTGGAGGGGGAACTGGATGTGGGGTTTCCCTAGGAATCTCCGTAGTTGGTGGAGGAGCCGGTAATGGCTGAGTAGGGGTCTCACCTTGAGCCTCAGACTGGGCCCCATCTACTGGGGGTACCCTGCTGGTCCCCTCACCTACTGTTGTATCTCTCCTCTGGCTAGCCGTAGTCTTCCTAGTCACCGTCATCTGTGCATGCAAACACCAACACATAAGTTTAATTCAAATTTCCTATAACTCAGTTCTGTAGCACAATTTAGATTTCAAAGAAGGGTAACTAACTCCTAAATGCCCTGTAGTGCCCTGCTTATATAATGTGGTGCACAACACATCTATAAACAAGACTCTACTAGACACGGCTTGTAGACTCCCTAGGATAGAACTGCTCTGATACCAAGTTTGTCACGTCCCGAACCTAGGAGCGAGACAAGCACCCGGTGCCTCACCTAACCTGGCGTACCAAATTGCGACTAAGGGACTCTGAACACATAATGTCATACTTTGGCCATGGGGCCACCTTGCAAGACAATTTGCGAAGCAAAATATAAAACTGAATGGAAACTAGCGCTAACTAAACATCAATATAAAGCTAGGCTGAAAAGGCCGTCATAGCTACTACAGTTGACAAACCACCAAATTATACATACCAGGCCTACAAACCCAACATACTGCACTAACCAACAGGATATGTCTACAAGCCTCTACTGATAGATATATTGTGATCGGAACAGGGCCCCGACCTACCCATAATATATAAATACATACATAAGATGCACACAAAAACCTAGACCCGATAACTCCAAAGGTTGTGGAGCTTACTGATCAGGCTAAACTCTGGAAACACCTACTGAGGAGGTCTACTCGTCTGTCTATCTGAACCTGCATGCATGAAATGCAGCGTCCCCGGAAAAGGGACGTCAGTACGAAATAATGTACCGAGTATGTAAGGCAATAACATAACTGAAAATCGAAACTGAACTGATAATATAATAACTAGAAGTAACTGGGAGTCAAAGATGATCTGGAGATATACTTACCTGCCGATACTGACTCAACTCCTTCAATATAGTAAGTAAAATAATTGTACGGCCTTATAAGGCTCAGTATATATAACTGCTCTGCCATAGTAGGCTCGGTCATAGGCGCTCGACCATACTAGGCTATGTATCTCGACCATGCTGGGCTCGCTCATAGGCCCTCGGCCACAGTAGGCTCGGTATATAACTTTCCATCTGATCAGAGGTTGCCCAATAGGGGCCTGCCCATCGATTATAGCTCGATGGTAATGAAAATACTGTAATACTGTATATATAGGCTTGCTGCTCTCTTGACTGGAAGAAGACAATACTAAAATTGAATATAGAGTCTTGATAAGGAATAATATTGTAACTTATGAGACTAGAATAGTGTGAATAAATTCATGAATATGAACTTCTCTTTTGTCTCATTACTAACACATGTAGCTACGAGATCATGCCAAAATGAAGGAAGGCTTAGCCTTAACATACCTTATCACAATCTTTTCATTGAACTCACCTCTTCGTACCTTAATCTACAAGAATGATAATAATACTATCGTTAAGTTACGAAAGGTACAACTATCGCACAACGAACGACAAACTTATTTTGTATTAAAACGGGCAGCATCTCCCCTATAATCCTTACTTCCTCCAAATTCAAGATAACACCAACAATACAAAAACAGAACAATAACAATATATATACATCATTTTCCAGCCCTATATACACCATCAAATACTACAAAACAGCCCAACACACCCCAATCTCTTCGTACATAAAACGAATACCGTAGTAGTGTCAAACGACCCGAAAATGTTATGACGAATGACCAGCCAACCACCCTAAATTTATATGGTGTTTATAAACCCCCTTCCTCCTCCAAAACTCCACAAAATATTAGTAAAACACGCAGCCCAACAGCAACACAAAACAGTCCACAAAATAGTCCGCTACAAGTGAATAACTCGAACTCACGGCTTCCGATCACCGTCCCGTGAGTTCTTACAAGTATAGAACGACTTACCATGAATTTACAGAAGAAAAATTGGATGAAAGAGAGCAGTAAACTCACCTTATTTGTTGGATAACTCAGCTCTTATCTTGGTTCTTCAAACTCTAGGTTTTACCTCCAATTGGAACTTGAAAGGGAGAGAAAATCAATTAGGGTTTGTGGGAAATTTTTTGGGAGGATTCTTTGCAGAGCTTATGTCTGGTTATTATGCTCTATTTTAAGTCTAATATATGAAGAAAATAGGCCCTTAAAAGGCCTCTTTGGACGACCCTAAATGGCCCATTTTTGGGCTTTCATTTAAGCAAGTAGGTGACACACCTACTTGTCACCTAGCAGCTTGTGCAGTATCCCACAAATGCCCATATCTTTCTACTCCAATGTCGTATTGACAAACGGTTTAATGCATTGGAAAATAGATTCATAGATCTTTAATTTGATGGGTGGAACACCCCATAACTCTAAGTATATTGGGAGAAAATCGCAGTTACATTTGACCCAAAGTTTCAGTAAAACTTATGAATGTAACTTGTGATGACTTTCATCGACTTTTGTTCCACAACTCGCTTGACTTCAAAACATAACACACGGATGTCATACGACTAATATAAATCATAACATAATCTCCTTATCATGTTAATCACCCTAGTCTCACCCCAAAGGTACATGTTATAACATTTCCAACTTGTCGACTTTCGACGAAACATTGTTTTATTTAATTGCTTTAGCTTCTGAACTGTCCAACCCTCTTTGTACTTGTTGTTCATGGTCTTCAATATTTGTAACCTCAGAGGTAACGTGATTAACTTACTTTATATAATTTTAAATATTATCTCATTTTTGGTCCTACATTAGTTTGCTTACGACGCATTTTTACGTACGAAAATATAGGGTGTAACATGAACCTTGTCCTGAAGAACAAGCAAATGGGGGTCATTATACTGATGCTCCCTGATAGGGTCATAAAGAGAAGACTTCGAGACCACACAAGCCAATACCCGACTTGGCTCCGAAATATCCAATCTGACAAGCTGGCTTGCTAATGCCTGAACATCCAATGCCAAGGGTCTCTCTGTTGCTGGAAGATATGCTAAACTCCCCAAACTCTCTGCCCGGCGACTCAAGGCATTGGCTACCACATTGGCCTTCCCGGGATGGTACAAAATAGTGATATCACAGTCCTTAAGAAGCTCCAACCATCTCCGCTGATGCAAAATAAGATCCTTCTGCTTGAACAGATGCTGCAAACTCCGGTGATCAGTATAGATCTCACAATAAACCCCGTACAAATAGTGCCGCCAAATCTTTAAGGCATAAACAATAGCTACTAACTCAAGATCATAGACATGATAGTTCTTCTCATGAGTCTTCAACTAGCGTGAGGCATAGGCAATCACCCAACCCTCATGCATAAGAACAAAGCCAATACCTATCCTCGAGGCATCATAATACACAGTGTAAGAACTTGAAGGTGACATAAGAACTAAAACTGGCACCGTGGTCAAAGCAATTTTGAGCTTCTGAAAGCTCTCCTCGCACTCATTCGACCACCTGAATGGAGCACCCTTTTGGGTCAATTTGGTCAAGGGCGATGCAATAGATGAAAATCCCTCTACAAAGTGACGGTAATAGCCCGCCAAACCAAGAAAGCTCATAATCTCTGTGGCTGAGGATGGTCTAGGCCAACTCTCCAACGCCTTTATCTTTTTCGGATCCACCTGAATACCCTCACTGGAAACCACGTGCCCCAAGAACGCCACTGAACCGAGCCAAAACTCACACTTAGAGAACTTTTCATAAAACTTCTCCTCCCTCAATCTCTATAATACAATCCTCAGATGCTGAGCATGCTCCTCCTGGCTATGAGGGTACACCAAGATGTCATCAATGAATACATAACGAATGAGTCCAAATAGGGCTGAAATAAACTGTTTATCAAATTCATGAACGCTGCTGGGGCATTGTTCAACCCAAAAGACATCACTAAGAACTCATAATGGCCATATTGGGTCCTGAAAGCTGTCTTAAGAATATCCAAATCCTGAATCTTCAGCTGGTGATACCCGAACCTCAAATAAATCTTAGAGAACACCCTCGCTCCCTGAAGCTGGTCAAATAGATCATCAATACGAGGCAAACAATACTTTTTCTTTACTGTGACCTTGTTCAACTGCCTGTAATCAATGCACATCCTCATGGAACCATCCTTCTTCTTCACAAATAGAACTGGTGCACCCCAAGGTGACACACTAGGTCGAATAAGCCCCTTATCAAGGAGTTCCTGAAGCTGTTCTTTCAACTCCTTCAACTCCGTGGGTGCCATACGATATGGTGGGATAGAAATGGACTGAGTGCCCGACACAAAATCAATACCAAAATCAATATCCCTATCAGACGGCATGCCCGACAGGTCTGCAGGAAACACATCTGGAAAATCATGTACCACTGGAACGAAATCAATGGAAGAAGTCTCTGAACTAACATCCCTCACAAAAGCCAAATAGGATAGACAACCCTTCTCAACCATGTGCTGAGCCTTCAAATATGAAATCACCCTACTAGGTCCATAATCTATCGAACCTCTCCACTCAACTCTCGGCAACCTCGGCATCGCCAACGTCACAGTCTTTGTGTGACAATCTAGAACAACATGACATGGAGACAACCAGTCCATGCCTAATATCACATCAAAATCAACCATACTGAACAGCAAAAGGTCCACTCGGGTCTCCAAACCCCCAATAGTCACCACACATGACCGATATACGTGGTCCACAACAATAGTATCGCCCACAAGAGTAGATACATGAACAGATGAGACTAAAGACTCACAAGGCATATCCAGAAAATAAGCGAAATACGAGGAAACATATGAATAAATGGAACCAGGGTAAAATAGTACCGAGGATTCTCAATGGCAAACTGAGATAATACCTGTAATCACAGCATCTGAAGCAATGGTATCTGGCCTGGCAGGGAGGGCATAGAAATGGGCCTGGCCACCCCTGATCTGCCTCTCCCTCTCGGGCGACCCCTAGATGACTGGGCTCCACCCCTAGCTGGCTGAGCTCCACCCCTAGCTGGCTGGGTGGGTGGTGGAGGACTTGGTGCTGGTGCCATCGGCCGAATACTCCGCTGGTAGTGCACTGAATGATAACTGGCCCTGCTGATGACTGTGGGAAAAATGGCCAGATGATGCACCATGGTGAAATGGGTGAGCTGTCTAAGCCTTTATGAAATGACGACCTCTACCGTGCTGGAACTGACCCCCAGAAGGAGCACCGCTGAATCCACCCTGACCACGAGGCCTCTTGGCCTCCTTTTCAATTCTCTCATGACCGCGAACCATCTCAATCTGCTGAGCAATGTCAACAACCTCATCAAAGGTAGCACCATACACTCTCTCTGGTCATAAGCAACCGTAGCTAAAAAGTGAGACCATCTATAAACCTCATGATCCTCTCCCTGTCCGTGAAAACCAACCAGATAGCATGACGAGCCAACTCCGAGAATCGCATCGCATACTGCGTCACAGACATATCACCCTGGCAAAGCTACTCAAACTGTCTGCGCAGCTCCTCTCTGCGGGACTAAGGTACGAACTTCTCTAGAAAGACCAAGGAGAACTGCTGCTAGGTAAAGGGTGCTACGCCGACCAGCCTACACCTCTCGTAAGTCTCCCACCATCTAAGTGCAGCCCCAGAGAACTGAAAAAGTAGTGAATGAGACACCAAAAGTCTCCAGAATACCTGTTGTATGGAGTATCCTCTAACACCTGTCCAAAACATCCTGGGTATCCTCTCTCTCTATGCCACTAAAAGGTGGAGGCTGGAGTCTCCCAAACCTCTCTAACCTACCCTGATCATCCTCAGGGATAGCAGGAAACACATACTCCTGAGCAGCTACAACCGGTTGGGCTGGTGGTGCCCCTAGTGTCTGGAGTCCCTGAACAACCTGCCCGGGTGTGCGGGCAGGGGAGTCTGAGTGCTTCCCCCGACCCGAGAAGTGGTTGCAGCCATCGAAACAGAGACCGCCTGAGAAAGGCCAGTACACACGGTCAGAATCGAGCTAAGGCCACCTGAAGTCCAGGAATTACGATGGGCACAGGTGGTGCCTGAGCTGGTCCCGCTGGTGCATCCATAACTGGGACCTGGTCCTGATCTGGGGCAACTGGTGGATCTGCAGGTACTGTTCCAGCTGCTGTACAGGCTGCACCTCTATCCCTACCATGGCCTCTACTGCGACCTCGTACTCTCGCGTCCCCGGCTGGTGGTAGTGGTGGCTGGCCCTCCTGACCGGTAGTACGAGTCCTCACTATCTGTGAGAAAATGAAACAACATATGTTTAGTTACCAGAATAAACAGATTCGCACGATAAGAATCCAAGAATGGGAAGTTTTTCCTAAGGGTTATGTAACCTCTTGAAGATAAATACAGACGTCTCCGTACCGATCTGCAAGACTCTACCCACCCCATTCATGACTCTTGAGACCTATGTAATCTAGGCTCTGATACCAACCTGTCACGACCCAAAACCTAACATGTCGTGATGGTGCCTATCGATGTTACTAGTCAAGCCGACATTCCCACAAATATTTTAGAAATCAAATATAAAAGTAATGTAAAACTTTCTATATCCGGAATCTTTCATAAAAATCAAAGTTAAACTCAAAATAGAAACAACGTGTGGAAAAACTAGCCCCAAACATCGGGGTGTCACCAAGTCATGAGAGTCTAAGTATCAAAACTAATACAACCAATGTCTAAATATCAGTACAAAGTAGAAAGAACTATAGAAGGAGTAACAAGGTTCTGCGGATGCTGGCAACTACCTTACAGTCTCCGAAACTCAAACATGCCTAACTCAACGGTCTCCGTGCTCAGACACACCTAGATTTACATATGAAGTACATGGTGTAGTATGAGTACAACCTACTCAGCATGTAACAGAAATAAATAAGGAATTGAGAAGCAGTGACGAGCTATACAGGACAATTTAGTTGATAATTTTCACAGTTAAGAGTAAACACGAGTAAAATCAGTTGCATAATTACCAAGTTCAAATAAATCAAATATCAGCTAAATGCAACAACAAGGGGAAAGCATATGCAACCCCATAGGTTCGGTCACTCAAGCCTTCAATAACTCAACACTCGACTCTCAACCCACAATGCACACACTCAATAGGTACCTGCACTCACTAGGGGTGTTCAGACTCCAGAGAGGCTCCTACAGCCCAAGCGCTATAATCTGCACGGACAACTCATGTGCTGCATGGATAACTCACGTGCTATAACATCATATCAGAATTCGCACGGACAACTCACGCGTCGCACGGACAACTCACATGCTAAGGTATAATACCTCACACGCAGGCCCTCAGCCTCACTTAGTCATGAACCTCTCTAGTCTCAGAACTCTCAATAAAGGAAGGGAAAACAACCCAAATCAAAGTGTTACAATGTATCAGCAGGGAAATAATAGAGACTGAGGTAAACATATACAAGAATAACTATGACTAAGTATAAGTGAGCAGGTATATAGCCTAAGCATGATTTCTAACATGAAAGGCAGCCAAATTTCTAGTAGACAGAAATGAATATAGACACAAATAAAGGCTATTAGACTTCATAGTCTCACGGGATGGACCATGTCTCAATCCCTCACGGCGTACACCCACACGTCCATCACCTAGCATGGGTGCCACCTCCAACAATCACATTATACCAAACTCCGGGTTTCATACCTTTGAGACCAGATTTAAAACTGTTACTTACCTCAATAATGTAGAAATCCTACTACGGAATGTCCGTTCCCCTCGAACCGGCCTCCAAATGTCCCGAATCTAGCCACAAGCAATAAAATACGATCAATATGGGCTAAAGGAATCAATTCCACAAGAAAATTACCAATTTATAGCCAAAAACCCGAAATCGGCTCAACCCGGCCTCCTGGCCCACGTCTCGAAATCCGACCAAAGTCACAAAACCTAAAAGACCATTCACTCACGAGTCTAGCCATACCAATTTTACCAAAATATGACCTTAATTGCCCCTCCAAAACCCCAAAATTCACTCTCCAAATTCCCAAACCCTAATTCCCAATTTTCACTTCAAAACCCCACTAATTAAGTGAGAAATCAACAAGAAAACGCCATTGTTAAGGATAATTAGGCTCAAGGAACTTATCTCAATGATAACCCTCGAATTCCCTTCAAACATCTCCTCAAAATCTCCAAAGTCCATGTTCAAAAATGTGAAAATGAGAAGAATTCCCGAAGTCCTCTTTTTAACTTTCTGCCCAGCAAAACCGCACCTGTGGTACAAATTATGCATCTGTAGGACCGCATCTGCGGACCAAGCTCCGCTTCTGTAGAAAACACTTAAAGCACTGTGACCGCTTCTGCGACCAGAGACCACATCTGCGATCATTGCGGGTGCGGAAACCACCTCGCACCTGCGGCTCCCTCTCTCACTTGCGCCTAGCTGCCCGCATTTGCGACTCTCGCAGGTGTGGGAAAATCTTCGCACCTGCGGACTCTGCCCAACTCCTTCTTGGCCGCATCTGCGGCTTTTCAGTCGCTCCTGCGGGCTCGCACCTGCGGCTCCCACTCTGCAGGTGCAGGTAACACCAGTAGCAGCAGCTTCAGCTGTATTTTCCAAACTCCCAACACTTCGATAGCCACCCGGAATCACACCGAGGCCCTCGGGACCTCAACCAAAATTACCAATAAGTCATATTACCCCATACGAACTTATTCAAACCTTTGAATCACCCAAAACAACATCAAAACATCAAAGTACACTCGGATTCAAGCCTAAGAACTTTTAAACTTTCAAATTTTGCAAAGGACGCCGAAACCCATCAAACCACGTCCGAATGACCTCAAATGTTATACACATATCAAAAATGACATCATGAACCTACTCCAACTTCCGGAAATCCATTCCGACCCCGATATTAAATTTTCCACTGCAGACCAAAATCGCCAAATTTCCAACTTTCGCCAATTCAAACCTAATTCTACTACAGACCTCCGAATCACCTTTCGGACGTGCTCCTAAGTCCAAAATTACCTAAAGAAGCTAACAGAGCCATAAAAGTTCAAATCCTAGGTCGCTTGCACATAAGTCAACATCCGGTTGACTTCTCCAACTTAAGCTTCTAACAAAGAGACTAAGTGTCTCAATTCCTCTTCGAAACCACTCCGGGTCCGAACCAACCAACCCGATTCGATATAATACACTTGTAAAGCATAGGAGAAGCAGAAATGGGGAAAACATGGCTATAACTCTCGAAACGACCGGACGGGTCATTACACATGTAAAGGTAATTAGCAAGAAAGTTATGAGACAAGTATTTACGATGTCGAGTAAGTCACCTAAGGATAAGTTAATGATGATGAAGATAACATGTTATGACAATTCAATTACAGGCAAGTAAAGAATCTATGCAACTCTAACTGGTCAATTATAACATTTATCCTGTGTACCCACTAGTCACCTTGCGTACATGGCCTTTATATACCACAATTAACACCAAAACAACGTCAATCCTAAGGGGTAATTCCCCTAAAAAAAGTTAGGCAAGACACTTAGGTGCAGCCCGCACTTGCAGCTCCGCACCTACGGAATTTCCATCGTAGGTACGACCCTCAATAAGGCCAAGCTCCCTTCGGTTATGCAGATGGCTGATCGCTTCTGCGAGCCCGCTCATGTGGAGATTTGACCGCCCTTGTGGTCCTTCAGAATTCCCTCCGAGGTCCGCTTCTGCTGAAAGAATGTCACGCCTGCGGATGCGCATCTGTGCCTAGGTGTCCGCACCAGCGACCCTCCTTGGGCTGTCCCTCTTTGCTTCTATGATGAGCCACCACACACCTACGTGTCTGCACCTGTGGCCAAACCCTCCGCATGTGCGATGACACCAGAACAACAGCAGCCTCAGCAATTCAACAATGTCCAAAATGATTCGATCTTAATCTGATTCACCCCCGGGGCTCCCGTGAACCTGTCCGAATATAACAATAAGTTCCAAAACACATAATGGACCTACTAGAGGCCTAAAATCATATCAAATAACATCGATTATACGGATCAAAATCCAATTCAAGCCTATTGTGACTATGAACATCCGACTTGCAAACTAATGCTGATTGATACCAGTACAACTCCGATTGACCTTAAATTTTGCACACAAGTCATAATGCCTTAATACACCTATTACAACTTATGAAATTGGAATCCGACCCCGATATCAATAAGGTCAACTCCCGGTAAAACTTCTCAATCTTCCAAACCTTCAACTTTCAAACTTTCGCCATTTCAAGCCGAAATAACGTACAGACTTCCAAATCAATATCCAGACACGCTCTTAAATCCAAAATCACCATACAGAAATATCAGAACCGTCCAAACTCCATTCCGGAGTCGTCTAGACAAAAGTCAAAATCCGCTAAACTCTTTCATCTTATGCGTCCAACTTAGGGACCAAGTGTCCCATTTCACTCTGAAACTCACCCAAAACCAAAACCAACCCCCTGGCAAGTCACATAACCACAATAACATAGAGGAGGAAATATAGAGGGAACAAGGCTAAAATACTCAAAACGACTGGCCAGGTCGTTACATGACCCAACCATAGTGTGTAAACTTTAAGGGTTATTTACTTTAGTATTTGTTTATGATTTGGTATTTATTATTTAGCCTTGTTTATGCTTTATTTTTAGAATTAATGGTTGCAAATATTGATTCATGCCTATTTGACTTGGTTCTTACTTGAGAAAAATGGACTTAGTCTAGGAAAACTTGACTAACAAGGAATAGAGCTAGTAAAGCTTTTGGCTAGTCTAATTAAAAGGGTTGAACTAGAGATAGGGAAACCTGACTTGAGATCAAATCAATTGTTTGAATTGATACCCAATTGGTCTTGAGAAAGGCAATTTGGACATAGCCACTCTATAACAGAGAGGTATTGAGTGGGTAATTGAGAATTGAGAGTTATAATACACCCCGATCAACATAACAAGCATTAACGTGATTTACCCATTAGCTTAGCACCTAGGCAATGATTATATCCCTAGGCTTTTCCCCATTTGATTAAAAACATCAAAAATAATTACTCGCTTTCTAGTTTCTTCTAATTAGTTTGACTTTGTTAGTGTTAATTTTGGAATTGGAAAGCACCCATGCAAGAGGTACACTAGACAGTGGCAGTGCATAATGAGCAACCAGAGGCCTATAAGTAGCCGGAGCAATACTAGAAGTTGGAAGTAATGAATGAACCAGACGGTTCATATAGCCTCTACCTTGACGGGCTGCAACTGGGGTGCGGACACCACTATATCTGCCAGAATCGCGAGGCCTCTTGGCCTCCCTATACTCCATCTCCCAGCCCCACATACCCTGCAACCTCCGTGCGATCTCTAACACATGCTGTTATGGAGTATCTGTATCTATGTCTTGAGCCATGGTGAATCTTATGCCATAGTTGAGCCCCTCAATAAATCGATAGACTAGCTCTCTGACTGTGGAAAACAAGGCAGGTGTATGTCTGGACAATTCACTAAATCTAGCAGCATACTTTGACATAAACATAGCACCCTGGTGCAACTACTCAAACTCCGCGTGCCATGCATCCCCAAGGCTCTAGGAAACAAACTCTCTTAGGAACATCTCTGAAAACTGAGACCATGTGAGTGAAGTAGCCTCGGCTGGGCTACCCTTCTTGTAAGACCGCCACTATTGGTATGCTGGTCCCGATAACTGGAAAGTAGTGAAAGCAATCACGCTCATCTCCTCTATACCCATGGTATGGAGAATACGATGGCATTTCTCCAAAAAACCCTGCGCGTCTTATGTAGCTAGGCTGCTAAAAGTAGGAGTATGGTACTTCTTGTACCTCTAGAGTCTGAGCTGCTCATCCTCAGATGCTGCTGCCTTAACCTCAGGCTGAATTGGGACAACCGGCTCCATTGGTATAACCTCTAGGACCAGGTCAACATGGACCCACTGCTCTAGGGTATGGGCCGCGTGAGTTCGTGCTCCTCCCCCAGCTTGAGATATGGCTGGTGAAAGTGGAATCAACCCCGCCTGAGCTAGAGTGCCAAACATGCTCAAGAAATGGGCTAGGGCATGCTGAAGTGCAGGGGTAGCAACAGGGGCCTCAGGTGCCTACCCCCCAATTGGAGCTACTGGTGGCTTCTCTGTCGCAGCTCACGAAGGTGCTCTGGCTGTCCCACGTGACCCTCTTCAGATTCACCCCAGCTCCTGACTCTCACGACCCTAGTAGGAGGCACAGGTTTCTGATCGTCAGATCCAGCAGTGCGTGCCCTCACCATCTGTGAGTGAATAGAAAGACAGATTCAGAATTTTGAAGTCAACAAATTTGCACAATGTGGAATCAAAGAAGTGATGTTTTCCTAAAAGGTCCATAGCATCTCAAGGATAAGTACAAACATCTCCGTACCGATCCGCAAGACTCTACTGAACCTTCTTTTGACCCGTAACACCTATGAACCTTGGGCTCTGATACAAACTTGTCACAACCCCAATTTCTCTCTATAAGATTTCGTGATGGCATCTAGTCTCTAAGACTACGTAAGACTAGCATACATGAAAAATGTAACTGAAATAGTAATAAAGCTTTCATTTTAACCAATAGCTATCGTAAAAAGGACTCCGCAACACAACTGAACATAACTCCCAAAATTCGGTGATACCGTGTCATAAGCTCTACATGAGAATACTGAACATCCCTATACAACAATATCTATAAAAGAAAGGAGAATGAAATAGAAACTAGCTAGAGGATGACTCCGAGGCCTACAAACACCGACAAGTAATATGGTCTAAGTGCAACTCTCTAATGCCTACGCTAGTATGAAATACCTGAATCTGCATAAAAAGATGTGCAGAAGCGTTGTACAAGTACACAACAATGGTACCTAGTAAGTATAAAGCCTCATCTCAGTAGAGTAGTGACGAAGTCATGTCGAGACAGATACTAGATTAATTAATGAAAGCCAAACAATTATAGCATGGTATGATAGCGAAAACAAGGGAAATGATACTGTATGGCCCCGAAAAACAAGGGAAATGATACTGTATGGCCCCAAAAAATTTCGCTAAGTAATTTAGGATTTTGTGGTGCCAGGTAGGCTAATTATAATAATTTATGTGCTATTAAAATGATGTATATCAATTGGATATGGTAAATAAGTGTATAAGTCATATAATAAGTAATGTGGGGTCTAAAGAGAGGCCTAAGTCTATATATATATGGTGTTATGTGATGAAATGAGTTCGCACATGTCCAAACTTTGGACGAGCATATCTATATATATATATGGTGTTATGTGATGAAAAACATATCAAATGAAATATATTCGAGTCTAGTTTTTAACGCTTCAAACCGTTTATCATTTGGACATTCCTACACAAAGTTATGATCCAATTACCAAAGGCTGGATTTGCGATGAATTTTACGACCGCAAAACGGTTCCGCGGACCGCATAAACATCGCAAAGTGGAGCAGAGACGGGAAAACTATTATGATGTCGCATATTGATTACGATGTCGCATAATTGATTATGCTATCACATATTGATTATGATGTCGCATAATGATTATGCTACAATTCTGCTGCCTACAAAACGATTAAGCTATAGCATAATTGTACCACATAATTGACTTCCGGGGTCATTTTTAAAAATTTTCATATCCGACCCCATTTTGATAAATAAGGCTTGGAGCTTTATTTGGGGCTAATTTCTACTGAATCTAGAAAGACGTGAGAGCATTTTAGAGAGGGAATGAGGAACCTAACATCTTATCATCCAATATTGCACAAATTCTCAAGTATCAAGGAAGCTAATCTCTATCTCACTATCCTTTCGGGTAAGTCCTACTTCTAAGATTTCATATAAGAGATTATGAGTTCAAAAATATATTGTGTGGTTAGAAATAAGTCATGCATGTGACACTAAGCTATAGTATGTGGAATTAAAGAGCTATTTTGGGTTGTTCTTGTTTAAATTGGTTGAGGGAAGAAGGAATTTCCATTGTAGAACCTTATAGTTTATTTCACATATTAGGTGTTTGATGAAATTCCTAAGAGAGTTACACCATGGGAAATCTTTCTAATTATTAATCGATTTTCGCTATCTTCCTATAGATTATTATTGTTAGAAGTGTTGGTGCGTTGTAGTAACTTAAGAAAAGCTCAAATAAGGTATGTTGCCTAAACTTTCTCTCTCAAAATTAAATTCCATAATGTTTCCGTAAGTTTAAGTATGACTGGCTCAAAATCCCTAATTTCTACGTTCTGGGTTATCCCCTATAAAGTCATAAACTTGATCATTCTGAACGAGCCTTATAGTGAACAATAGATGTTTAAAGTATGGGTTGCTTATTAAAATAGTGTGGATATGAGTTGTGGTTTAAATGAAAACTAGTATACCGATTAGGTAAGGAAAACTCGAAATACTTAATACTCCTAACCGCTTGTATGTGTACTAAATGTCTTGATTGAGTGTGTCTAGTGGTTGATAAACTATAAAGATGTTTGATAATGAATTAAATGAACTGGGGAAATAGAGTGTGGACAACGTTTATAATTGTGTCTAGTGATGCCTATGAAATGAGGAAATATATGAAACAAATTACGAAATGGGCCTCAACTCAACTGTCTTAAAATGACTTCTAAAAGTAAAATTTGCTTAAACGCTCTATTGAGGTATGTATGGCTAAACTCTCTTCTTCTTAGAATCGAACCCCTGGTGTTCGAGTGTTTGGTGTAAGTTCCTGACTCAATCATACTAGAATTGGTTGCCTTAATGTGTTGTGTTGAAAGATTTATGTTCAATAATTGTTCTAAATGTTTATCATGTCATCATGCTACTTGAGGATGTGTTTGAAATGAGGAGTATGAGTTAATAAAGGTTAAGAATTCGTGTCAAGAGTCTAATAAAGCTTGCTAACCTAATTTGTATGAAAGGCCTTAGTGTGATTAACATTTTCCAGCTCCTTCCCTTATGTGTACAATGCCTTATATGATAGGACTTATTGACATGGATGATACTGTTATTTGAACGTAGAAAAAGGGAAAGATTTGAAATGTAAAGTACGGCCAAGAGCTAAGAACGATTTAATAAATAAAGCCCTCGTGGCAATGTATCAAAAGTTGGGATGGAAATGTAAAGTGACATGACTGATTGAATATGGTTGATGTCTCAAATGAGATGGCTTAGCTGATCGGGCCGAGATCGGACTCCGTGTAAGAACACGGTGGTATTGTGGATGAAATTGTTAATATGGTTGATGTCTCAAATAAGATGGCTTAGCCGATCAGGCCGAGATCGGACTCCGTGTAAGAATACAATGGTATTGTGGATTGTGGCACATGGCACTAAGATTACCAACATAATAAGATGAAAAGTTAACCGAGATCTTATGTGGTCATCTACTTGATGTTATAGTGTTTGTTTGAAGCTTTTATTGTACAATATGATTGTTTCCCTTTTTTGTGTGTTTCCTTGTTCCTTCCATTAAGGTTAGTGTTTAGCTCTTCATACTAGTACTATTCGATAGTACTAACGTCCCTTTTGCCGGGGGCGCTACATCTTTAAATAGATGTAGGTGGTTACATAGCTGTCAGTGTTGGTCGCAGTTAGTGGAGCATCCTCTTTTCAGTCGACTTGGTGAGCCCCACTTCCTTTCGGGGTCATGTATCATTTGTTTATCATGTAATTTGTTTTTTTAGGTATATCCAGAGCCTTGTTGACGGTATTTCCATATTACTCTTCAGTTGTATTTAGAGGCTCCGTAGACAGGTTGTGGGTGGTGTTTGATATTGGAAATTAAATTAGAAATATTGGTATTTGGCAAATATGTTTTTCATCATATCTATAAAAATTGTAATATTTTTGATATTTTGGTTGAAACTGCTACTGGAAACAAAATGGAAGTTGTTAATGAAATATTTACCAAGTATGTTTAATGGACTTCATCTCCTCTTTATTCATGAATTAGTTTGGCTAGAATGAAACCTAACAGGCTTGCTCAGTCGGGTTTACTCGGTTGAGCGCCGATCGCGCTCCTCGGTTTTTGAGGCGTGACAAACTTGGTATCAGAGCCTAAGGTTTTAAAGTGTCCTAGGATGTCTCGGAGCCGTATCTAGTAGATTATTTATCGGTGTGTTGTCGACCGCATCTATAAGTTGGAGGCTATTCGGACATTTGGGAATTTCACCCTTCTTTGATACTCCAGATTGTGCTGTAGAGCCCAAGATAGGGAGATAATTTGCTCGCTATGTCTTACTCTCAAGATGAGTAATCTTGAAACCATAATCCACGAGTTTGAAGCAATAGGGAGGGAATAACCCCACCATTGAATCTGAGGGAGATTGCCCAAGAGTTTGTTAGAAAAATGTATCGAGCCATGGAGGGATTGGTAGAACTTGTTGCTAAGGGGTGTACCCTTTTTCCTATTAATGTCACTGCACCACCAGATCATGTAGTATATAAGTATATTACCAACGTACGTTAGGGATGTGGAGTCGAGGGGCATCGATTAAGTTATTGCCCTATCAACCTAAAGTCACCAAGTAAGTCACTCCTTAGTACATCATTATGAACAACACAAAAAGTTTACTTGTTGATGAGTTCTTATAAACATGGTCTTAACAAGATGTTGAATCACAAAACATTGCATGCACCTACTCTTTGAACGAGACATATTATTCGTGAATCCACTCTATCACAAATTCTCTTATTTACATCCTCTTGCAGAATTAAGTTCTATAATTATTTCCTATAAATTAAGTTTTAAATCTAGGATTAATACTTCCCACTTGCTTTCCTAAATTCTCAACACGGGACTATCCTCGATGAATTTCTTATAGAATCATTTTTTTACTTAAATGGACAACATCTGCTCAATTGTGCCGATGCATGCACCGTCGTAAAGTTTACCTATGTGGTGTCAAGTTCCAAGTAAAGCATCCCAGTGTTTCGATCCTTCTCGAGTCACTCTTTTTCTCACTGGTGCATATGAATTCTATGGTTTGAACAGTCACTCTAGTCTCTTGCGAGTATAATCATGAAACCTTTTCACTGTCTGATAACATGAGAGCATATCTCAGCTCCTATCATAGGTTTACATATCGATTGAAGTGGTCGCTTGTCCATATAAAATTTCTGAGAAATTTGAGGTTTTTACTAATACGTCACATGAAGATCTTTTGTTTGCCCATCTTAGTATGACTTCATGTCCACGTAGATCATTCCACAGTAAGCAGCTCACTTTGTTCCTAGTATTGTGGTTGCCCGTGACGTGGTCCTGTATTGCAGTTTGGGAGTCAATATAGCAGAAGCATGTCCAACTCATAACAAATGTTTATTTTCTCTTTACACCTCCACAACATGTGTTAATTGTGTTCCTTAGTTAGCGAATTCACTGTGCTAGTTTCCCTACACTTGTTCGTCAAGACCATACACCTTTGGGGGTTATCATAGCACAACACCTACTTCTCATGCTAGCATCTGGGTACTTCTCAAGTCCAAATCCATAGAGAACTCATTATGAACATCTGCAAACCTTCTATGATTGTTCTATACTGTCTCATTAGGTTCCGTTGCCTTTGTACACTCGATTTCTAGAATCATTGACTATGTCATTATCATGTGCGGGGAGTTTTGCTATCCTTGGCATTCCACCTCCCTGGGTGGATAGGAGTTGTATTTGTCTTTCTCCCCGGAGCATTATGTTAACCATTAGAACCCCTCTAATAAATACATGATTTCATCCCAATACTAAGATGTCCTAGCTATGTGGTTTCACTCATGAAAGATTGAGATTAGATGCTTTTAGAGTTTTGCACATATCATGAGCATATTGATTTTGAAGACAAGTTGTCGTATCTTTAGTTATCTTATATAGGATCAATTATCGGGAAGGGTTAAGCTGTTTGAATTATGATAATCTCATAAGTGTTTAACTTTTTTTTTTCATCCTCATGGGCTTGTGGCATAGATTTCTTGTGTCAGTTAATGTTAGGAGTGTAATTCAACTTAATGTATTTCTTCTTGAAATCACTATCACATCCATGTTGCAAGAATCTTCCCATTTTGAGCTAAAACTGATTTTTCCTTACACTCAAGGAGGCAACCAGTGTAACATACTTGACCACTTCTCTTTAGAGTTTACTATTATCGGGCAAGGCATATATGGAGAGGAACAATTGTTACTATCCCTTGCATAACTCGTCGCCTCCCAAGGATAACTGATGCTAGCGTCTTCATCCTCCCGATCATGCCTCCCATATATCTCATGTCTAGAAAGACCCACTTTTTTTTAGATCTCAGGATCACGTACATGGTTCCCAACTTATCAATGCGTGCTAGTTACCTCTATGCTTCATTTGTCTAATAATTGATGTCATCACAATGATTAACCATGCCAACATTATTAGTAGTGATCCTCATGTCTCTCAGCATATAACCTCATGAAATACTCTGCTCAGCACATTAATGGATTCCTAAATAATTCCAGCCCAATCTTGAACTCTGTTGTTCCTCATTGTATTAAATCTATTGGGGATTGAAGGTTCAAACATGTCAAAGAGGAAGCATCACCCTATGGTCACATATATTCGATAGGTAATTTTATGGTCAATTTATGATAGCATATCTTAAAGTGATTGTTGAAGGTCATCAAAGGTTTAGTATGGGTGTTCGCGTAGAGATTTAGAGTTGAGGAGGGTGAGCGGGTTATTATCAATATTCTCTCCCTGAAGATGTTATGTGAATTGATAATGAAGGTGACATAAGTGTATTTCACATTAAGCCTCACTATGAGTATAATGTTTCCCCATCGTTCTTCTCCATGTATTATGTGTTTTCATATGTTTATGTCTAAGAAGGTAGTTGGAAATCCTTTGTTCATCATTCCAGTGGAAATTATTGAAGGCGAATTTAATGGATAGTTAGCTTGTGCGAGGTATCTTGTTGTCATCCTTGTTAGATAAGTTTGGGAATTGAGATTGTTTCCATGAATGTGTTATGGCAAAGTCTGTAAGTCGAGGAGGCCACCTTGAAGGCCGAAAGTGTCGTGGAAAGAAAATATTTTCTCTTGATTGTATAACAATTGGTTTTGATTTGAAAGGTACTTTCTAGGTGTTATGATTTAAAAATGTGCAGTCCATGTCCATGTATCATTATGATAATGTAGTTCTTGTAATGATGAGATTCGTGTTATTGATATATACATTGTGGTGCTTTGTCGAGTTGTGGATGTGTTGTTAGGATGGTTTTGGTGGTTTTCGGGTAGGTGGATAGGCCTAGTTACAAAGGAGATACTGCCGAAATTTTTGAAAAATTTGGGAGTTAGTCAAAATTTAGGGAATTGAGGTAGGTGAGAAAAGAGATATATTATGTTAAGCGTTTGGGTCGGACTCTACTTCTCATTCAAGGACGGATGATCCTAAGCGGGGGAGAATGTAAGGCCCCTAAAAGTTTCGCTAAGTAATTTAGGATTTTGTGGTGACAGGTAGGCTAATTATAATATTTATGTGCTATTAAAATAATGTATATCAATTGGATATGGTAAATACGTGTATAAGTCATATAATAAGTAATGTGGGATCTGATGAGAAGCCTAAGTCTAAGTCAAGTTAGAAAATTACATAATAGGCCAAAATTCCAAATGAGTTTGCACAAGTTCAAACTTTGGACAAACATATATATATATATATATGTGATGAACAACCTATCAAATGAAAGATCTTCGAGTCTAGTTTCTAACGCTTTAAACCGTTTGTCATTTGGACATTCCTACACAAAGTTATTATCAAATTACCAAAGGCTGGATTCGGGATCAATTTTGCTACCGCAAAACGGTTCCGCGAACTGCATAAGCATCGCAAAGTGGAGCAGAGATGGGCAAACTATTATGCTGTCGCATAATGGATTATGTTGTCGCATAATGATTATGCTGCAATTCTGCTGCCCACAAAACGATTATGCTATAGCATAATTGCACTACATAATTGACTTAGGGGGTCATTTTTGGATATTTTCATATACGACCCCATTTTGATAAATAAGCTTTGGGGCTAATTTCTACTGAATCTAGAGAGAGGTGAGAGCATTTTAGAGAGGTAGTGAGGAACCTAACATCGCAATCATCCAATCTTGCACAAATTCTCAAGAATCAAGGAAGCTAATCTCTATCTCACTATCCTTCTGGGTAAGTCCTACTTCTAAGATTTCATATAAGAGATTATGAGTTCAAAAATATATTGTGTGGTTAGAAATAAGTCATGCATGTGACACTAAGCTATAGTATGTGGGATTAAAGAGCTATTTTGGGTTGTTCTTGTTTAAATTGGTTAAGGGAAGAAGGAATTTCCATTGTAGAACCTTATAGTCTATTTCACATATTAGGTGTTTGATGAAATTCCTAAGAGAGTTACACCATGGGAAATCTTTCTAATTATTAATCGATTTTCGCTATCTTCCTATAGATTTTTATTGTTAGAAGTGTTGGTGAATTGTAGTAACTTAAGGAAAGCTCAAATAAGGTATGTTGGCTAAACTTTCTCTCTCGGAATTAAATTTCATAATGTTTCCGTAAGTTTAAGTATGACCGACTCAAAATTCCTAATTTCTACGTTCCGGGTTATCCCCTATAAAGTCATAAACTTGATCATTCTGAACGAGCCTTATAGTGAACGATAGATGTTTAAAGTATGGGTTGCTTATAAAAATAGTGTGGATTTGAGTTGTGGTACCGATTAGGTAAGGAAAACTCGAAATACTTAATACTCCTAACCGCTTGTAAGCGTACTAAATGTCTTGATTGAGTGTGTCTAGTGGTTGATAAACTATAAAGATATTTGAATATGAATTAAATAAACTGGGGAAATAGAGTATGGACAACGTTTATAATTGTGTCTAGTGATGCCAAACTATAAAGATATTTGAATATGAATTAAATAAACTGGGGAAATAGAGTATGGACAACGTTTATAATTGTGTCTAGTGATACCTATGAAATGAGGAAATATATGAAACAAATTACGAAATGAGCCTCGACTCAACTGTCTTAAAATGACTTCTAAAAGTAAAATTTGCTTAAAAGCTCTATTGAGGTATATATGGCTAAACTCTCTTCTTCTTAGAATCAAGCCCCTGGTGTTCGAGTGTTTGATGTATGTTCCTGACTTGATCATACTAGAATTGGTTACCTTAATGTGTTGTGTTGAAACATTTATGTTCAATAATTGTTCTAAATGTTTATCATGTCATCATGCCACTTGGGGTTGTGTTTGAAATGAGGAGTATGAGTTGACATAGGTTAAGAATTCATGTCAAGAGTCGAATAAAGCTTGCTAACCTAATTTGTATGAAAGGACTCCGTGTGATTAAGATTTTTCAAGCTCCTTTCCTTATATGTGCTATGCCTTATATGATAGGACTTATTGACATGGATGATACTGTTATTTGAACATATAAAAAGGGAAATATTTGAAATGTAAAGTACGGCCAAGAGCTAAGAACAATTTAATAAATAAAGCCCTCGTGCCAATGTATCAAAAGATGGCAAGGAGATGTAAAGTGACATGACTGATTGAATATGGTTGATGTCTCAAATGAGATGGCTTAACCGATCGGGCCGAGATCGGACTCCGTGTAAGAACACAGTGGTATTGTGGATGAAATTGTGAATATGGTTGATGTCTCAAATAAGATGGCTTAGCCGATCAGGCCGAGATCGGACTCCGTGTAAGAATACAATGGTATTGTGGATTGTGGCACATGGCACTAAGATTACCAACATAATAAGATGAAAAGTTAACCGAGATCTTATGTGGTCATCTACTTGATGTTATAGTGTTTGTTTGAAGCTTTTATTGTACAACATGATTGTTTCCCTTTTTTGTGTGTTTCCTTGTTCCTTCCATTAAGGTTAGTGTTTAGCTCTTCATACTAGTATTATTCGTCAGTACTAACGTCCCTTTTGCTGGGGTCGCTACATCTTTAAATGGATGTAGGTGGTTCCATAGCAGTCAGTGTTGGTCGCAGCTAGTGGCGCATCCTCTTTTCAGCTGACTTGGTGAGCCCCACTTCCTTTCGAGGTTATGTATCATTTGTTTATCATGTACTTTATTTTTTTGAGGTATAGCTGGAGCCTTGTTGCTGACATTTCTATATTACTCTTCAGTTTTATTTAGAGGCTCCATAGACAGGTTGTGGATGGTGTTTGATATTGAAAATTAAATTAGAAATATTGGTATTTGGCAAATATGTTTTTCATCATATCTATAAAAATTGTAATATTTTGGATATTATGGTTGAAACTGCTAATGGAAACAAAATCAAAGTTGTTAATGAAATATTTATATAGTATGATTAATGGAGTTCATCTCATCTTTATTCATGAATTAGTTTGGGGCTTACTCAGTCGGGTTTATTCGGTTGAGCGCCAATCGCGCTCCTCGATTTTTGGGGTGTGACAGATACAAGGAAGAAATATAACAAGAATTACTACACTGACACTAAGGCAATTAAGACATCACAAAATAAATACATAATAAGAATGCCAAGGAAATGATGAAAACAAAACACAAGTGATATAAATGAAAGGTATCAACAAGAATCACTACCGAGGTACCGCCTCGTAGTATCATTTCACAAATCAAATCACAATATTTCCATATATCACCGTGGGATCCTTACATTTAGTTTTGAAAATTATTTTCCCGATATAGCTACCCACATTTTAGCCGACCTTATCACATCGCGTTGCTTCAAGTAGTTACCCTACTAGCAGTATGTTTATCAAGCCCATATTATCTCACCGCATGCGTTTCAACCCCAATCCTTATACCATAGCATGCGTATCAACATCACAACACATCACAAATCGCACCTCAAGGGCCTAATACCATAACTTGCCAAAGAAGTCAACAATAATAGTGTTTCCTCAATAATATAGCCGATGGCTCAACAACAATATGTACAAGAGTCTCAACAATAGAAACTGAAGGTCAATAACTCAACAAGAACAATATTTCAACAAATTTATAACTTTTCCCCAATATGAATCACGACCTTTATAGCTTCAACACCATGATTCAACAAAAATATATTCCAATAAGTAACAACTTAAAGTAAAGGAACTCAATAGTTAAATAATTAATAAGGAAATGAGAGAACAATAACTTCAACTAAGCATGTAAAAGCAAATAACAAGTAAGAGATGAGACAAGTATTTACGATGTCAAGTAATTCATGTAAGGATAGCTTAACGATGATGAAGATAACATGTTATGACAATTCAATTAAAGGCAAGAGAATAATCTACGCAACTCAAATCGGTCAATTACCACATTTAGCCCCTGCACCCACTCGTCACCTTGCGTATACATCCTTCACGTACCATAATTAACACAAAAACAACACCAATCCTAAGGGCTAATTCCCCCCCCCACAAAGTTAGGCAAGACACTTACCTCAAAACACGCTAACTCAATCCACTAGTAAGACATTTCCGCGATTATCCAACTCTGAACGACTCGAATCTAGCAAAAATGTTTTATACCATAAATACAAACCATAGGAAACTATCCCAAATAATAAAGTTGCAATCTTTAAAGAAAAACAAAAAGTCAACTCAAAAAGCCAACCTCGGGCCCGCATCTCGAAATCTGACCAAACTTACAAAATACGAATACCCATTCGATATCGAGCCCAACCATAAAACAATTACTCAAATTCGAGTATAATCACTGACCGCGATGATTTCCTTGAAAATCCCTCAAACAATTGCAACAAACCGAGCTCTCTAGGTCAAAATATGAAGAATGAATGAAAAACTCTCAAACTCACTATTTCTTCTCAGTGATGTACGCTTCTACAAGCCCTTAGCCCTATCTGCGGCTCTGCACCTGCAGAATGTCCATCGCAGGTGTAGCCCTTACTTAGGCCTAGCTCCTTTCGCTTCTGCAAGCCCACTTCTACGGAGATTCGGCCGCACCTACAGTCCTTCACAATTCCCTCCCAGGTCCTCTTCTGCGGAAGAAATGTCATGCCTGCGAATACGCATATGCGCCCAGGTGTCCGCACCTACGACCCTACCCTGGGCTGCCCTCTCCGCTTCTGCGATGACGCACCACACACCTGTGTATACGCACCTGCAGCCAAACCCTCTGCAAGTGCGATGTCACGAGAACAACAGTAGCCTCAACAATTCAACCAAGTCCAAAATAATATGATTTCAATCTATTTCACCCTCGGGCCCCCCGTGACCCCGTCCGAATATACCAACAAGTTCTAAAACACATAACGGACCTACTCGAGACCTAAAATCGCATCAAATAACATCAATTCTATGAATCGCAATCCAATTCAAGCTTATTGAGACTATCAACATCCGACTTCCAAAATTAACGTCGATTCATATCAAAATAGCTCCGATTTACCTCAAATTTTTAACATAAGTGATAAATGACATAATGGACCTATTCCAACATTCAGAATATGAATCGAACCCCGATATCAATAAAATTATCCCGGTCAAACTTCTTAACCTACTAAAACTTAGACTTTCTAACTTTCGCCAATTCAAGCTGAAACAACCTACGAACCTCCAAATCAATATCCGGACACGCTCCTAAGTCCAAATTCATCACACGGAGCTATCAGAACTGTCCAAACTCAATTCTGGAGTCGTCTGCGCAAACGCCAAACTCCGATTAACTCATTCAACTTAAGCCTCCAACATAGGGACTATGTGTTCCATTCACTCTGAAACTCACCGAAAACCAAAATCAAACACCCCGGAAAGTCACATAACCACAATATAACATAAGGGAGGAAATATAGAGGGGAATGAGGCTAAAAGACTTTAAACGATCGGCCGGGTCATGTAATGACCCAACCCTAGTGTATAAACCTTAAGGGTTACTAATTTTAGTGTCTGTTTATGATTTGGTATTTAATATTTCGCCTTGTTTATGTATTATTTCTATAATTAATGGTTGCAAATATTGATTCATGCCTATTTGACTTGGTTCTTCTTTCAGAAAGAGAGACTTAGTCTAGGAAAACTTGGCAAACAAGGATTGAGCTAGTTATGGTTTTGGCTAGTCTAATTAAATGGATTGAGCTAGAGATAGGGAAACCCGACTCGAGCTCATATAAATTGTTTGAATGTATACACAATTGGTCTTGAGAAAGCCAATTTGGGCATAACCATTCTATAACCGAGAGGTATTAAGTGGGTAATTGAGAATCGAGAGTTATAATACACCATGATCAACAAAACAAGCATTAACATGATTTACCCATTAGGTTAGCATTTAGGTGATGGTTACATCCCTAGGCTTTTTCCCGTTTGATTATAAACATAAAAAATAATTACTCGCTTTATAGTTTCTTCTAATTAGTTTAAATTTGTTAGTGTTAATTTTGGAATTGGAAAACAAACACCCTTTGTAGAAGCACAATTTAGATTTTTCACGTACTCTCATCAAGTATCTACCCTAACACCCCTTACAAGTGCCCTTTGGAATTCCACCCCGACTTTTGTTGTGTACTAAAATATTAACTACCATTTCCATTCACTATTGAGTACAGATGACGTAGATCAATATTTGGCGTCATTGCCGGTGAGTTTTGATAGTGTTATCTATATATTTGAGTGTTTTCTTGAAATATATTCTTTCCCTTCTGTGTTACTAATTTTGTTAAAGATATTGTAGGTACGAATGGCGAACAATGAGCCCGAAAATAGATCATTGGGTGAGTTGGACACCTAGGAGGAACAACTAGATGATGTGACTCAAGGGTCACAACCAGATCATCGAGGCCAGGGTCAACAAGAAAACGTTCCCCCACCACCCCCACACCCACCTCCACCACCACAACCACAAGCGGCACAACACCAGATTTTGCCCAATGAAGTTTATGCAAGTGCAATAGTCCCCCCTTGAATTAGGGCGGAAAACTTTGAAATTACCTGTATGATGCTCACTTTGCTAGAGCAACGAGGCTTTTCACCGGTGCGCCAAATTAAAATGCCTCTAAACATTTGAAGGGCTTTCTGGATATATGTTAAAGGATCAAGCAAACAAAATTTTTGGGGGATGCTTCGAGGCTAAGGCTTTTCCCCTTCTCTCTATGGGGTAAAGGTTTAAGTTGGTTGGAACGGTTTCCTAGTCAATCGATACATACTTGGGATGAAATGGCTGCAAATTTCATTGCTAAGGCTTTCTCTCCTGAGCACATGGCTACTCTTAGGGATAAAATATTGTCTATCAAGCAAGAGCCCAATGAAGCTATGCATGGGATTTGAGATATGTATCGGACAATGGTGAAAGAGTGCCCGAATAATGATATGATCGACAACATGATCCAACAAACTTTCTATTTTTGTATTAATACTACGACTCAATGTGTGGTCAATAAATTGGCCGGTGGCAACTTATGACAATACCTTATGCGAAGGCATGTGATATTCTTGATGAGATGGCGGAAACATCGTCGGCATGGCAATCACGAGCCAATGTTCTACAAGGTAATCCAACCACGATTCACCTCCATAAAGAGTTGCAAGACCAGGGGCAAGCCATTGCCGATTTGTCAACATCCATGACTCAACTTGCAAAGGCCCAACTTAATCAAGTTCAAGCTCCTAAGCAAGTTTATGCTATGCAAGGGGTAAATATGTTGGTCAACAAGAAGAGGACCAAAGGTCCACATATGCAAGATGATGGTAGTTTTGATTAAGATGATTCTTATCATGAGCAAGAAAAAGAGGTTAAATATGTGAACAACTATCAAGGGAAAAGGAACAATTTCTAAGGCTCCAATCAACAACAACGGCGGCCACAAAATAAGCAAGGCTATTGGGGTTCTAACAATCAAGGGAGTTGGCACCACAACAACAACCAAAGAAATTGGAGTGGAAACAACCAAGAGAACTGGGGAGGCAACAATCAAGGTGGTTGGGGGTAACAATCAAGGAAATTGGGGGTCGGTGCCTTTGCAATTCACCACCTTATCCTTCCCGTGGTTCAAGCTCTTTGAACCATGAAATGGGCCGTATTGAGAACATGTTTAAGCAAATGATGGAAAAGAATACCAATTCAGATTCCCAACTTGCCTCAAGTGAAAAGCGACTTGTGGATGATGGCCAAGTGATACAAGAGGAGGAAATACCAAACAATGTTATTCAAACAAACACGAGGTTCAGATTTACATTGATGATGGTGTGGAAGAGACTCAAGAGAAGGTGAACCCGTCTAGGGAGCACATTATTGACATACAGAGCAGTAGTGCAAAAGGCTAAGGCACCATTTCCTAAGCCTCAACCTCCCTATCCTCCAAGACTTACCAAGAAAAATGGTGAGAATCAATTCAAGAAGTTCATTCAAATAATGAAAAGTCTCTCGATTAATGTGCCATTGGTCGAAGCTTCGGAACAAATGCCCGGTTATGCAAAGTTTATGAAAGACCTTGTGACCAAGAAGCAGTCAATGAATTTTGAAACTATCAAGGTTACTAATCAAGTGAGTGCAAGTTTTAATTCCATGGCTCCTAAATTTGAACACCACGGTGCTTTCACAATTCCTTGTACATTTATGAGTGCCAATTTAGCTAAAGCTCTTTGTGATCTTAGGGCGAGTATCAATTTGATGCCCTATTCGGTGTTTAAAACCTTTTGAATTGGTAAACCAAAACCCACATCTATGAGGCTGCAAATGGTCGGTTGTACCATGAAGAGGCCTTTGGGAGTAATTGAGGATGTTTTGGTCCGAGTTGATAAGTTCATTCTTCTGGCGGACTTTGTTATTCTAGATTGTGAAGTCGATTATGAAGTGCTTGTCATTCTTGGGAGACATTTCCTTGCAACAGGTAAGGGTCTTTGTGATGTGGATGTCGGAGAACTCACTTCCCGGGTTGGTGATGAAAAAGTGGGTTTTCTATGCGTGTAAGTCTATGTGGCAACCAAATAGCAATGCAGTGTGTTCTTTTGTAGAATTGGTGACCGGTGTTATTGTTGATGATACAACTTCTATGATCAATGTTGGTGATATGTTGGAAGCCACGTTTCTCAACTTTGATGATGACGAGTTGGATGGATTCATGGAGTGTGTGAATTCTTTGTAAGGAAAGGGATCGTACAACTATGCACACCGAAAATTATCTTTGGATCTTGAGAATATGAAGAATCCTCCTAAAATGCCTTCTATTGAACCTACTTTGGAGTTGAATCCATTTCCTCCACACCTTCAGTATGAATTTATTGGCCCCTGTTCTAGTTTACCGGTTATTCTTTCCTCTTGTTTCACTAACGTGCATGTTGATTCCACATTGGCGGTGTTGCAAAAGAGGATGAAGGATATTGGGTGGACTTTGGTGGATATTCTGGGTATAAGACCCACATTTTGCATGCATAAGATCAAGTTGAGGATGGTGCTAAACTTTTCATTGAACATCAAAGAAGACTCAATGAGGCTATGCAAGAAGTATCCAAGAAGGATATTATCAAGTGGTTGGATGCCTGGGTTATCTACCTCATCTCCGATAGTTCATGGACTTCTACAGTTTAATGTGTCTGAAAGAATGGGGCATGACCGTTTTACCAATTATAAGATTGAGTTTATTCACACAAGAATGGTGACTGGTTGGAGAGTTAGTATGGATTATAGCAAGCTCAACAAATTCACAAGGAAAGATCACATTCCATTTCCTTTCATGGACAAAATGCTCGATAGATTGGCCGGCTGTGATCTTGATGTGTACTCTAGCTGTAATCAAATTATTATTGCTCCAGAAGATCAAGAGAAAACAACCTTTACAAGTCCTTATTGTACGTTGGCTTTCAAGAGGATGCCTTTTGGTTTGTGCAATGCACCGACAACTTTTCAATGGGGTATGATGGCTATTTTATGGACTTGGTCGAGGACTACCTTGAAGTTTTCACGGATGACTTCTCGGTGGTTGGGGACTCTTTTGATTATTGTCTTGCAAATTTAGACAAAGTGTTGGCTAGATGTGAAGAGACCAATTTCGTGCTCAATTGGGAGAAATGTCATTTCATGGTTTAGGAACGCATTGTTATTGGACATATGATTTCAAAGAATTGCATTGATGTTGACAAGGCAAAGATTGAAGTGATTTCCATACTTCCATACCCAACTTAGGTGAAGGGTGTGAAGAGTTTCTTAGGCCATGCGGATTTCTATTTGTGCGTTATCAAAGATTTCTCTAAAGAGGTCAACCCATTGTGCAATCTCCTTAAGAAGGATGCCAAGTTTCATTTCAAGATGATTGTGTGTGACATTTTGAACAATTAAAGCTCAAGTTGCCAGTCACTCCAATCATTACCACTCCAAATTGGAGCTTGCCTTTTGAATTCGTGTGTGATGCGAGTGACGGAGCGGTTGGGTTTTTTTTGGGGAAACATATCAACAAAGTTTTTCATCTGGTTTACTATACTAGTAAGACTATGAATAGTGCCCAAGTCAATTACACTGTTACAGAGAAAGAGCTCCTTGCTATTGTGTTAGCAATTGAGAAATTTCGCCTGTACTTGATGGGCACCAAAGTTATTGTCCACACTAATCATGCAACGCTTCACTATCTTATGAGAAAAAAGAAATCTAATGCTCGGTTGATGCTGTGGGTGCTCTTGTTGCAATAATTTTATATTGACATTCAAGACAAGAAGGGTAGTGAAAACCAAGTGGCATTTCACTTGTCTCGTTTGGAGGAGGAGGGGAGGCCACATGATGGCCTTGCAATCAACGACTCTGTTAAACCCCATGTTTTCGTACGTGAGAGTACGTCATAAGTCAATTGATGTAAGTTTAGAAATGAGATTATATTTGAAAGTACAAAGAGTAAGTTAATCATGTTACCTTGAAGGCTACAAAATTTTAAGATCATGGAAAACAAGTACCAAGAAGGCTGAAAGGCTTAGAAGATAAACAAATTGAAGAAAATAAGTTTCGTCGAATGTCGATAAGTTGGGAATGTTATAACATGTACTTTTGGGGTGGTATTAGGGTGCTTAACATGATAAGGAAGTCATGTTATGAGTTATTTTAGTCGTATGATAGTTGTGTATTACATTTGAATTCAAGCGAGTTGTGGAACAAAATTTGGCAATGGGTATCACAAGTTACATTCATAAATGTATTGAACATTAGGACAAATGTAGCTGAGTTTTTATCCAAATATACTTGTAATTAAAGGTTCCACTAACAAAATTGAAGATCTATGAGTCTAGATTCTAACACATTAAACCGTTCATCGATACGACATTGGAGTAGAGAGATATTCGCGTTTTCGTGAGACTGCGCAAACATTTTAAAGTGCTTGGACGGCTCATTATTTGTCATTTTCGATCAAGGACAGTTCCCAAACTCTCTCAACACCTCTATAACATTTCTCAAGGGTTCCAAAACGAATCCAAGGGTGTTTTACCTAAACCTAACCTCAAAAGTTATCCTAAGTGAAGAAAAGACTTTCTATGGTGTTGTGATGTGATTAAGGGTGCTTGTAAGCTAAAGGAAAATTTAGTTCAACTTTGTTTTAAGGTTATTTATGGTATGTATAACACCCTATTTCTTGGTATTAGACTTATCTATGTGTTGGTTAAGTTATTTGGATGAAAAATTACAAGATAGAACTTGAAGTTGTAAGAAAGTTTTGTCTCTTATTGGACTATTTTGGAGTTGTGTATATGACTTCATATGAATGAAAATTGTGGGGAATATCTTGGTTATAATGTTCTTATTGTTTTTATTCTTGTCAATATGTTGAGTCTGTTGATGATGTTGTAAATAGGAGAAGAAGCAACCACACAATACCTAGAAGTTGTTCATGTCGTTGTTTTATCTTGTGGGGCTGTTTAATGTTACTTTTATGATGGATATAAGGTTGGAATGTCATGTAAATATATATGTTTATATTTTGGACCTATTGATGGTGTTGTAAGTATAGGGGATACGGGAAAAAGAGTTGGGATTTGGCTCCAATCAAGGCTTGCCGCTCGTCGTGTTAAATAGTAGTTTTGTTGTGACGTTTGTGCACTTGTTGTTGCATAGATTGATTGGTATTGTTGGGATGTTGGTATATGGTATTGGAGAAGTTCATTGTTACAGGGGAGATGCTGCCCAAATTTACATAAACGATCTACTAACATAAGTTACGGACTTAGCCTTTACTCAGCACCGATTTTGAATTTCCTTATGCTATGGTAGACTGAGTTGAGTTGTTTGAAGAGTTGCTTGGAAGATATTAAGGACTCAACGAGGTTAAGGTATGTTAAGGCTAAACCTTTCCATCATTTTGGCATGATCTTATAACTACATACGTTAATAACGAGACATAAAGAGAAGTTCGTACTCCTGAATTTATGTACATCATTATAGTCTCATAAGTTATAGTATTCTCCCTTATCAGGAATTTATATTAAATTAAGTATTGTCTTATTCCAGTAAAGAGAATAGAGGTTCAATACATATACACAGTATTACAATATTTTTAACCAGCATCGAGCTATAATCGATGGGCAGGCCCCTATTGGGAAACCTCTGGTCATATGGTAAGTTATATACCGAGCCTACTACAGCCGAGTGCCTATGAGTGAGCCCAGAATGGACGAGATATAGAGCCTAGTATGGCCGAGCGCCTATGAGCGAGCCTACTATAGTAGAGCAGTTACACATACCGAGCCTTATAGGGCCAAATCATTATTTTACTTAGTATATTGAGAGAGTTGAGATAGTATACACATGTAAGCATATCTTTAAATTATCATTGACTCCCAGTTACATTCAGTTTATTATATTATCAATACAGTTTTAGATTTCAGTTATTCAGTTGCCTTACGTACTCGGTACATTATTTCTTAGTGACGTCCCTTTTGCCGGGGACGCTGTATTTCATGCATGTAGGTCCTGATTGACAACTAGATACACCTTCCCAGTAGACAGAGTCAAACATCAACTTGGTGGGTAAGCTCCACTTCGTTGGAGTTACCAGGTCTAGACCTTGGTGTCCATTTTATATATACATGTTTGATAGGTAGGTCAAGGCCCTATCCCGACTATGACATAGTTCAGCTATCGCCTGAAGCTTGTAGAGTAGTCCTGTATATTTTGTATATCAGTAGATTTTCATGGCAGCCTTATCAGCCTGCATAGTTATATATATGAGCATTTGGGTATGTATACCCCCCAGATGAGAGAGACGATATTTTGAGATGGTTTGGGGTATCAGAGCAGTTTTATCCTAGGGAGTCTACAAGCCGTGTCTAATATAACAACAGATAAGGGTACGGGTTGAGAGAGAATTCTTGACGACTTGGCCCTACTTAAGGCCCTATCAAATCGTGCATACCCATACCAAATGTGCAAATTTCCATCATAAGAACCTAAGATGGGAATATCAAACACACCCCGTGAATAGAAAGCCATGGGAGAATCAGAAGGTAAAAGTATAAGTTTCAATAGGTAATAGAAGCAAGGTGAAGTGGGGTAACATAAATAGTTTAAGAGAAGGATGTGATATCAGGATGTAACTGGGGTTAGAGTATCCCAAAATAGTGGATGCATTGTTAGCGTTAAATGACATTTCCTAAGGATATTGTAAATATGATTGGAGTTCTCCGTGTGAGGCACCCAAGTGGCGCACTCTATAATAGTACAGTCAGATATGAATACTAGAATGTTCAAAATTTTTATAAGATAGGCAGTGGAATCCTAGAAGGGATAAATATTTACCTTAGTATGACTCCCGCCCCTGGTAAAAAAGGAATAATATGCGACCCGAAGAGCCAGTAAGATGGAGCAAGGGGAGATAAAAGTTAAAGAATGTTTTGTTGATGTTTTTAGAATAAGGTAATAGACAGAGATATTAGCAAGAGAATAAGAAGAGAGTAAATGAAGCATTACGAGTAAGATGTGATAAAAGGGTGATAACAGTAAATCATAATATAACAGGATGATAGAGTCTATAGTCAAGTAAAGAAAAAGACAAGAGGTGACATGCCTTGAGACTATAAAAGAGTATAAGCCATAAAGTCATATCCTTATTTTGAGAAATGGGTTAGTGACTCTAACGTGATTACTAGAAGGCCAAGTTAGACCCCATGAGTTAGGGATTGGAGGATTTGATAATAGTCGACATCATGAGAATTTCAAAGACCGTGTTCCGGCAAAAATAGAATGGAAAACTGAAGAATAACCTTTAAGGGTCATTCAATAATATTCTTCCCTAAAGCAAGCAATGTAAGCAAAGTTAAGCTTAAAGGACTAAGTGTGCCAGTTACACTAGGTGTCACCCTCATGCGTAAGGAATTTAGTTATCCCTGGTATAGAAGGGTTATCGCAAGGCGAGTAAGAGTCAGTGAAGATGTGAAAAGATGTCAAAAATAAAGAGGTCAATATGGACTAGTAAAGGCGAAAGGGGTGAGATTGCATTTATTCAGATCCTATAGATATGTTATGACTCTAGAACATTATACAAGCACGATGGCAAGGAGATGCAATAAGGGTTCGCTCCCAGGATGTTATTGATAAATAAGTGCGAATGAACACTTGATACACAAGGAGCCAGTGCGAGAGGTAAGTTAAGACAAAGGAATTAACCCAAGAGTGATTACGCAGAATACAAATATGAGAATGGACCAACGAGTAGTTAGTAGTTGATTCAGGAAGAGCCTAGTTATGCCTAGACAAGAGGATATAGATAAATCAGTAGATCGTGGAAGATAAACCTAGTGAACCCCAGCGCAGGGAATTCAGGCTCGCAAATATGACATCGTAATACTTGAGAATTATTCAGATAGGAGTTGAGGTAGTTATAGTTGCCGTAAAGGTGCTACAAAAATAAAAGAGTGCCACGTGGGAGACATAAAATAAATTTGAGTTCGGAAGTAACCCTACGAGAACAAGGGCACAGAGGTATGTAACTAAGGATATTTATAGGTGAGTAAGAACATCAAAAATTTCGTCTGGTATATGATGTGATAAGCTCACAGCTTTACACGAGTCAGAGAGTCTTCCCTAAGCGTGACAACGAAAGTCTAGCTGGGATAAAAAGGAATAAGGCTTAAACCTAATCGTAGTGACCTAAATAAATAATGGTCTTGTAACAACAGTATCACTACAACATCGTATGCACTCTATAAGACAGTGGCACCTATTGTGACTAAGGAACGAGAAGTAAAATCAAAAGTAATATTCGAGATTATATGATGCAAAAAAACCCAATATATATGGGCACTAAGATAAGCCAAGTATTCATGCAACACGTGGAAAAACGACCAGGAAAAGTAATTGCTTACTTTTAAAGAAAGCCGAGAAGGCATGAAAGGAATTATTTGAACAATGACCCAGAGTTAGTTACATTATGAACACACTTAAGATTTCAGAGTATTATATATGCATCATATATGTTGACATTCTTACAGCTATAGGACACTCCAGTATAAGTTAAAAGAAAGACTTGAGTCCACCTCACAGACAAAGTCTTGAATTGTTAGAAGATTATATTATGGATATTCCATAGCGTCCACAAAAGGAAACAATAATAACTAATACACTGAGCCGCAGATCAGAAGATAATGTAAGACTACTTAAAGGCTAAGATAGAAGAGGAAACTAAAGAGTTACATCAGCTAAGTGAATCATGAGTCTGATTATTAGACCTCGACGAGTATAGAAATCATGATTCAGAACATTGTAGAATCACTCTAAATATCAGAGATACAAAAGAGATAGTACAACGGCCATATTCTATAATGGCTCTACGATAAATCTAGTTAGAAGAGTGCCAACCTCATAAAGAGTCAGTATGAAGCTTCAGTCGGATTATGTATGCACATGAGGTGCAAGTATTATAGTAGAGCTTTAAGGTGTGGATGTGAATTCCACCTATGTTTAAGGGAGGTTATGAAAGAGATAGAAGATACGATGCGAATTTTAAAGGCAAGTAAGGTAAAGGTGAAAAAGATACAAGACGACCAAGTATAGAAGGTTATGAATAATGTATATTTCAGATAGAGGGCTAGAAACATCATGATTCTGTATCCAGTAATGATAGTAGTGTCGTCAGTAGCATATCTTCCACCCTATGGTTTCCAGTTACCAAAAGGTCTAGTTAAGGGAGTAAAGAAGAGTTAGAGATAGTGTGGTGTCTCTCTTGAGGTTCCAGAATAACATAAGAAAATCTATGGTGCTAGAGAGTTAAAGGAAGGTTGCAAGTAGTATAAATAGATATGTGTAGGTCACAACCTAAGGTATGGTAGAGCGACATAGGTTTAGGTAGACAGGAGTAAGGATATGAAAAGGTGAGTGAGAAGGTGACGAGAATAGGTAAGTCCTCGGGATTAAACTCATCACAACAAGAGAGCTGATGGTTTCTGTAAGTTATAAAAAGCTTAGTATAGCATGAGTGAACTCAAAGGAGTTTAAGACTAGGAGAATTTAGAAGAGATGGAATGCAGCCCTAGTGGTAGAATAAGGGTGTAATTGTGCTAGATAAGAGGATGGCGTTTAGGCCTTTGATTGTGTAATGATTCAAAGAAAAGGGATTTCATGAATTGTAGAGGATTAATACCCCCATAAGGTGAATCACATTGGGATGCTATGAAATACGGTTATTGAAGTATAGTATTGTCCCTAAGTGGATCGGGCAAATAACTCCAGATGTTCCCCGATGAGATGTGAGCCCTAGTGATAATATATTACATAAGAGGTTTCAAGTTATCAGTGGTAGATTATAGATCAACATTAAGGTGAATCAACAATAGATGGATAAAGGTTATAAAGTATGAGATGCGATCAGGACGTCATTCATAAGATGAATAGTAATGAGGAAGAACTAAAGGACTTAGATTTATACATATAGGATAAACAACGAGAGAGTAACCTAGAGTTGGGTAGCAGGCATCGGTAATAATAAACCGAAGTAAGAGTTATGGTATAGTATGACCTACCTAGGTGTAATAAAGCCATAAGCATAGATAACCGAGGCTTTGAAACAAGATATAGCAATAGTTGTAAGTTCGACAAAGTACCGAGCAAAAATATTCAGTATACCAATAGATTCCCAGAGGGACAGCTTGTCATAGTTCTGTATATGTTCACAAAATGAAGCCTAGAGATTGGCTAAAAGCTGGAGGAGAAACGAGAGAAGAGTCACATTGGCGCACTTACAAGGACAAAATCGTACAAGCTGCATGATAGAAGGTAGAAACAGTTATGAAATCGGAAGAATTCTGACCACAGATCGTGCTGTGAGAAAGAGGCCTGAAGGGGGGAATGCCCTGACCTTTAGATTTATTCACAGAACAGTTTCCTAGATGACAAAGATTGTATTAAAGTATTCATAAGAGCTATAGATTATGAGACTGATAAGTGCATTAGTCAACATTCAAGGACGAATGTTCCAAAGGGGGGAATGATGTTACACCCCATGTTTTCGTAAATGAGAGTACAATTAATGTAAGTTCAGAAATGAGATTATATTTGAAAGTACAAAAAGTAAGTTAATCATGTTACTTTGGAGGTTAAAACTTTAAGATCATAGATAACAAGTACCAAGTTGGGAATGTTATAACATATACTTTTAGGGTGGTATTAGGGTGCTTACCATGATAAGAAGGTTATGTTATGAGTTATTTTAGTCGTAGGAGAGTTGTGTATTACATTTTGAATTCAAACGAGTTGCGAAACAAAAATTGGCAAAGGTCATCACAAGTTACATTCATAAATGTGCAGAAAATTAGGTCAAATGTAGCTGAGTTTTTCTCCCAATATACTTGGAATTACTTAATGATGCACCTACCAAATTGAATATCTATGAGTCTACTTTCTAACACATTAAACTATTCATCGATACTATATTGGAGTAGAGAGATATTCGCGTTTTCATGAGATCGCGCAAGCACCTCCCAGTGGGACACACTTAGGTAGTGGACGAACCTTGAACATTTTAAAGGGCTTGGACGGCTCACGTTTTGTCATTGATGAGTGGTGATTCTACCACTTATTCTAGTCTCTTTTCTTTAATTTTTGTGCCTTTAATTATAAAATGAGGTGATTTATGGTGTGCATTGCTAGATTTACGGGTAAATGATGCATGAAGAGAGTTGAATTCAATTGAAGTAGAATTAAGAAAAATAGAGTTAAAAAGTGCAAATTCCTTCAGTGTTTCTGCACCTGCGCAACACTGCTCGCTTCTGCGAGCTCACTTATGCGAGACAAGACCCGCATCTGCGGAAGAAGACCTGGGCAGGCAAAATTGCATCTGCGATTGGTTTACCGCATCAACGGTCATGCTTCTATGATTTATGTCCGCTTCTGCGGACACGCTTATGCGCATGGTGGTCCGCTTCTACGGAAGTATATATGTCCAAAACATCCACTTCTGCGAGAGTGTATCCACTTATGTGGAGGCACACCTGCATTGATGCTTTCGCATGTGCAGTCAACGGGCTTCAGATCTGGGTAATTTTGGCAAATTATATTTTTTCGTTTCCAAACCCACAATTACACGACCTAGACTATTGGAAACACATCTTTGACTTATTTTCAGTCTTTAGACTAGAGAGAACAAGTTTTGGAGCTAGGGTTCTTGCACACACACTTGGGTCTTGAAGATTTGAAGCTTTTGGTTGAGAATTTCTTACCCATTTATGTTCATTTCTTCATTTCCTTACTTTGTATTGTATATATAAGTGTGTAGTATTTATTTCAACATATGGAAATATTCAAAGTGTCTATTAAATATCTTGTTGTGCTTATGTATTAAACGATTTTTATTTATTATGAAGTCAGTTATTGTTTCTTTAATTATTCTTGTTCTTTAATATTTCCAAAGGGATTAGCTAACCCTAGGACTCGCCCATTAGTTTTGGGAAAGATAACTTGGGGTTGGGAAATATTAATTAACAAGAACTTGAGGCTTTAACCCTCACTTTATAGAATCTACCTAGGGTTAGGATTGAACTACTTGTAGCCATAATCGGGTGTGCTTAATCTCTTAATTGTTTTAGGAATAATTCAATTAGGAAGTCTTGTTAGTCTTCGGAAGAAGCTAATATAGAATTAATTATCCGAGGCTAATTAACATAACTTCGCTCATATTTGTTAAATCGTGAAATACATTGGATCGTTACTTGAGTGTAATTCCCAATGCATCCATGCTTGTAGCCATTGATCATTTTATTTTCTTTCTAGGTTAGTTTACATTTTCACATTTAGTGATAAATATTTTCAAAAACCATCTAAGTGTTTGACTTAGTATAATAAGTGATAATTCTCTTACACGCCAAATCGCCTACATATTGTTTTATGTGGGATTCGACCCCGACTCATAGTTGGGTAAATTATATTGCATGCGATCGTTACTATTTAGTAGTGGATTTGGACGCCATCAGTCATTTTTGACCAAGGACAGTTCCCAAACTCTCCAAGAGCTCTGTAACAGTTCTCAAGGGTTCCAAGTCGAATCCAAGGGTGTTTTAACTAAACCTAACATCAAAAGTTATCCTAACTGAAGAAGAGAGTCACCATGGTGTTGTGATGTGAATAAGGGTGCTTGTAAGCAAAGGGAAGCTTTGGTTCGAGTTATTTTAGATTATTTAAGGTATGTATAACAACCTATTTCTTAGGATTAGTCTTATCTATGTGTTGGTTAAGTTATTTGGATGAAGAATTACAAGATAGAACTTGAAGTTGTATAAGAAATTGTTGTCTCTTATTGGACTATTTTGGAGTTGTGTATATGACTTCATCTGGCTGGAAATCATGGGGAATAACTTGGTTATAATGTTCTTATTGTTGTTATTCTTGCCAATATGTTGAGTATGTTGTAAATAGGAGAAGAAGAAGCAAGCACACAATACCTAGAAGTTGTTCATCATTTCGTTGTTTTTTCTTGTGGGGCTATTTGATGTTACCTTTATGATTGATATAAGGTTGGAATGTCATGTAAATATATATTTCTATATTCTTTACCTATTTATGGTGTTGTAAGTACAAAGGAGGTGGAAAAAAGAGTTGGGGTTTGGTTCCAATCCAAGCTTGCCGCTCATCATGTTAAATAGTAGTTTTGTGTGTGATGTTTGTGCACTTGTTGTTGTGTAGATTGATTGGTGTTGTTGGGCTGTTGGTATATGGTATTGGAGAAGGCCATTGTTATCGGGGCGATGCTTCCCAAATTTATATGAATGAGCTAATAGCTTAAGTTACGGACTTAGCCTTTACTCAACACCGATTTTGAATCTCCTTATGCTATGGTAGACTGGATTATGTTGTTTGAAGAGTTGCTTGGAAGCTATTAAGGACTCAACGAGGTTACGGTATGCTAAATCTAAACCCTTCCTTCATTTTGGCATGATCTTGTAACTATATGCGTTAATAACGAGACATAAAGAGAAGTTCGTACTCCTGAATTTATATACATCTTTCTAGTCTCATAAGTTACAGTATTATCCCTTATCGAGACTTTATATTCAATTTGAGTATTGACTTCTTCCAGTCAAGAGCATAGGGTCTATGTATATATACTGTATTACAGTATTTTCACCACCATCGAGCTATAATCGGTGGGCAGGCCCCCATCGAGTTATAATCGATGGGCAGGCCCCTATTGGGCAACCTCTGATCAGATGGTAAGTTATATACCGAGCCTACTGTGGCCGAGCGCCTATGAGCGAGCCCAGAATGGCCGAGATACAGAGCCTAGTATGGCCGAGCGCCTATGAGCGAGCCTACTACGGCAGAGCAGTTACACATACCGAGCATTATAGAGCCAGACAACTATTTTACATATTATATTGAGAGAGTTGAGTTAGTATCAGTAGGCAAGAATATCTCCAGATTATTATTGGCTCCCAGTTACATTCAGTTATTATATTATCACTTCAATTTAAGATTTCAGTTATTCAGTTGCCTTACGTACTCGGTTTATTATTTCGTACTAATATCCCTTTTACCGGGATGCTACATTTCATGCCTGCAGGTCGTGATAGACAACTGCATAGACCTTCCCAATAGACACAGTCATACATCATCTTTGTAGGTAATCTCCACTTCCCCGTAGTTACCAGGTCTAGACATTGGTGTCCATTTTATATATACAGGTTTGATGGGTAGGTTGAGGCCCTGTCCCGACCATGTTACAGTTCAGCTATCGCTAGAGGTTTGTAGATGAGTCCTGTATATTTTGTATATTAGTAGATGTTCATGGTAGCCTCATCAGCCTGCACAGTTATATATATGAGCTTTTGGGTATGTTTAACCCCCGAATGAGAGAGACGATATTTTGAGATGATTCAGAATATGGCCATATCGGCCTATGTTGAGGGTTACCCCTCCAGAGTCACAGTTACAGAGTGGTACGCTCGGGCTGAGTATGGAACCGGGTGGTGGCCATGCTTCTTCAGGTTTGGGGCTTGACATACTCTTTCCCCAATGAGCAACTTTTGGAACTATCACTGAAAGAGGTGTTGTGGTTTGTGGATTTTGAAAATTTTCTTGTGAGTGGTATCATTCCGGATGAGTTCTCTTCAAACCTAAGGAAGAAGCTCAAAATAGATTGTCATGATTATTATTGGGATGAGTCATACCTTTTTCGTATTTGTACGGATGGGGTGATTAGAAGGTGTGTACTAGGAGAGAAAGGTGATGTTCTTGGTGCTTGTCATTCTTCGTCATATGGTGGTCATGATGGTGGAGCAAGAACGATGGCCGATGTTCTAAGATGGGGTTTCTATTGGCCGACTCTTTACAAAGATGCAAGTGATTTAGTGAAAAGATGTGATGAATGTCAACGGGCCGGTGGAATTTTATAAAACAAATGAGATTCCTCTCACGACCATCTTGGAGATTGATATTTTTAAAGTTTGGGGCATTGACTTTATGGGACCTTTTGTCAATGGTCGTGGTGGATGTGTCCAAATAGGTTGAAGCCATCGCCTTACCCAACAATGAGCCGAGAAGTGTAGTGGCTTTCTTGAAGAAAAATATTTTTACAAGATTTGGTACTCCATGTGCAATCATAAGTGATGGGAGGTCACACTTTTGCAACAAGGCTTTTGACACTTTACTTAGCAAGTATGGTGTGACTCACAATGTCACGACTCCCATTCATCCACATTCTAGTGGTCAAGTGGAAGTCTCCAACATGGAGATAAAGAGTAAAAAGAGTAGCCCCGTGCACTAAGCTCCCGCTGTGCGTGGGGTCTGGGGAAGGGATGGACCAAAAGGATTTATAGTACGTAGTCTTACCCTGCATTTATGCAAGAGGCTGTTTCCATGACTTGAACCCGTGTAAGTAAAAGGGTAGAGATGGAAGAAGCTTGATGATGCATTGTGGGCTTATAGGACGTCTTGCAAAATACCTATCGGAATTTCTCCATACTGCTTAGTGTTCGGGTAACCTTGTCATCTTCCGGTGGAACTAGAGCACAAAGCAATGTGGGCCTTGAAGAAATTGAATCTTGATTGGGATGTAGCCGCTAACTTGTGGGTTGCACACTTGAATGAATTGGATGAGTTCTGGTACCATGCATATGAGAGTTCGTCCTTGCACAAAGAAAAGATGAAATATCTTCATGACAAGTAAATTTGGAACAAAGAGTTCAAGATCGTTGATCTTTTATTGTTATTTAACTCAAGGTTGAGGATGTTTCCCGGGAAGCTTAAGTCCAAGTGGAGTGGTCCATTTGAAGTTATTGGTGTAACACCCTTCGGTGCATTGGATTTGATGAACCAGAACAATGAAATATTCCAAGTCAATGGTCACCGGGTAAAGCACTACTTTGGTAAAGTTTGAGAGAGCCACATGGTGGCAGTCATTTATTTCACTTGAGGCTCCAAGTTCTTTTCCTTTTCTTTAAATAGTTTGATGTTTTTTTCTTATTTTTTTAAACTTGATTTGAAGTGTGCAGTAGGCTTGAGTATATATGAAAGATGGGTAGACAAAATTGTGTAAGTGGAGCAGAAAATACGGACCGCACTTTTCAATTGTGCGGTTGCAGAAAAGATTGTGCCACAGTAGAAAACTTTGTGTGGCCGCAAATTTCATTTGATGACAGCACTTCATGAAGCTAAACAAGATGTCAAATGACAAGTCTCTGAACTTTTTCCCTGTCAGTGCGGGGCAAATGTGCAACCGCAAGGAGAATTCTTAGGGCGTATTTGAAATTGTGCGGACTGCACATGTGAAACAGACCACTAAAGGCCATGTGAAAGAGTGCGGACTCCACTTGGAATTATACGGCTGCCTTGGTCCTTTTCCCTCTTAATAACTCTTACTCTGAGAGCTTACCTGAGGACCTTAGACTAACAGACACATACCCATTTTCACTCACAAGATGTTGCACAGTCACATCATCTGGTCTCCTTCATTTCATCTTAATTTTTTTTATTTTGATTATTGAATTTATTTTCTTATTTTTAGCTTCTTTTTAGGTCATATATTATTGTATTATCATAGGTAGTTGTTGAAACATGCTGGAATGGGTTGGGTTAGTTGAATCTTATGTGTATACCATGTTGCCGATTAGATTTGAACAACTAATTGCAAAACCTCGGTATAATTATAGTTGTTTGTTTAATTTTTGAAATCTGTCGCCGCACTTGAATTTGTGTTGTCCACAATTTGTTGAATTGGGTGACTGGTAGAAGGATAGTGTTTTTGCAGCAGCACTTTAATTGTGCGGACCGTAGAATTCCTTGAGTGGCCACATTAAAGTCTTCACTATCTATCAGATAATTGTCCTCTGAGAATACAGATGTGTGGACCTCACTTTTAATTGTGTGGTCGCAAATGAATTCTGTGATTGCACATTGACATCGCACCGTCCTTCAGAGAAGATGCATATGAGGACTCCAAAGTTTTTTGACAGAAGTGCGGCCACACTTAAAATTGTGCGGTCCGCACTCTCATTGTGAGGGCCGCACATCAAAATGTGCTTACCACAGTTGCCCATTTCTACAACATGTTCACTCCCTTATAACCCCACTATATCTAAATTGTTCTCCGTCTCTTACTTGAGTCTTAACTATGTTGAATTATGATGTACAATTGACAATTCTCTTTGTGTTGATACAGGCAATGGTTCGATCACCAGAACGCGACGAATCCTCCAAGGGAAGAAGAGAGTCTACAAGGAATCGAGGAAGAGGTGCCTTAGCCTCATGCAATGTAATGATGGCAGTGCTTAGCACTATATAGAGAAAGGAAGCGTTGAGCCTTATGCAATGATGGAGGTAGTGCTTAGCCTCATGCAATGTAATGAGGGCAGTTCTTGGCCCTATGCAGAGAAAGGCAATGTTTAGCCTTATGCTTGCTGTGTAATGAGGACAGTGCTTAGCCCTATACAAAGAAAGGAAGTGTTTAGTCTTATGCAATAATGGAGGCATTGCTTAGCCTCATGTAATGTAATGAGGGCAGTGCTTATCCCTATGCAAAGAAAGGCAATGTTTAGCCTTATGCAATAATGGAGGCAGTGCTTAGCCTCATGTTATGTACTAAGGGCAACATTTAGTCCTTTGCAAAAAAGGTGATATTTAGATATACGATAGGAAAGAAAGCGATTCTTAGCTTGATGTATTTGTGGTACATTACGTCTATCAATGTGGGGATAGTGACCTTTTCGTGCATCCCTTGCGGATACATTCGATAATTTTGTATCTGATATGCCTGCATCCAAAGAAACGTTGTAAGATGGGAAAGGTTGGTTCGTTCTTTTTATTCCTTATTTCGTCCTTGCTCCTATCTTGATGCCTTGTGCTTGAGTCATCCCGAGTAACATTTGGCTATTACATAAATGAAGTTTTCAAAAATATGCATTTCTTATAAATTATTTCTAAGGAACGTAGTTGTCTAAAAGATAATGCACAAAATAATTTGGTCGAATTGCAGGCCATGACATGCTTTGGGACAGTGCGACGTCCTTATCTTGTAATTTTGAGGATTCCCTCAAAATCCTGCCCTAGTTTTGTCATATACTTCCGACGATACTCTTTTGGTGATCCTCGACATAATGAGATTGAAGAAACTTAGAATCTTGCATCTGTTTCCGACCATAGAGGGGAATGAAATTTTATTATAATGTGACCGGACCCACTAGGCTGCCTACGTATCCCCTCTTAAATGAGAATCAAATCAATCATAGTTCATGTTGCATCAAAAGGAGTGCAAATACAATCTCAAACATAATATCTCTTGACAGTGTCTGAATTGATAGGTTTTAACCATATCTCTCCATCTATTTCTACTAGTATGAGCACTTCTCCTATCAACACTCGATGAAAAATTTAAGGTCCTTGCTAGTTAGGTGAGAATTTTACTTTCGCTTCATCCTGATGTGGAAATATCCATTTTAGCACTGGTTTCCCTGGTATGAATTGCCTCAGTCTAACATTTTTGTTGAAATCTGTTGCCATTCTGTTATGGTAGAGTTGACTATGACACACAGCATTCATCCTTTTATCGTCAATGAGATCCAATTATTTGTACCATATTCTTACCCATTTTGCATTGCTAAGCTCATCCTCCTACATGATTCTTAAGGATGGAATTTCTACCTCGACAGGTATAATGGCTTCGGTACCATAGACCAATAAATAAAGAGTTGCCCCAGTTGACGTTCAGACTGTGGTGTGGTATCCGAGCAAATGGTAGCTTCTTATGCCACTCCTTGTATTTGTCCACAGTCTTCCTTAGTATCTTCGTAATATTCTTGTTGGTGGCTTCGACGTCTCCATTCATTTATCGCCTATATGCTGTAAAGTTCTGGTGCCTGATTTTGAATGTCTCACATATGGCTTTCATCAGATCAGTGTTGGGTTTGGCGGCATTTTCGGTAATGATTGATTCGGGCACCCTGAACGACAGACAATATGATCCCGGACAAGCTGTGTAGCAGGCGGCTTTGACCCATTTTGTGAATTAATAGATGACTACGAGATGAATTTGTGCTCTTTGGAGGCAGCAAGCTCGATTGTTCCAATGACATCTATGCCCCAGGTGGAGAAAGGCTAAGGTGAACTTGTCGCATTGAGTTCATTAGGAGGCGCTCGTATCATATCAGCATGCACCTGACTTTGGTGAAACTTCTGTACATTCTTGATGTAGTCGTCTTGCATGGTCATCCAGTACAATCCTACCCTTAATATCTTCTTGGCTAGAACGCGCCCATTCATGTGCTGTCCGCAGGTTCCAGCGTGTATCGACATATCTTAGTAGACCCAGGTCGATGGGACATTCTGTTTAAAATTCCTTTGGTATAGAAGAAATGGTTAGCCAACCTTCGTAATGTGCGGTTTGGGTATGTGTAGCGCCCTCCGGGTACTCTCCCCTTTCCGGATATTCTTTGATGTCATGAAATCATGGACTCCCATCAGTTTCCTCTTCAACATGAGCACAATATGCAGGCTGTTTCCAAATCTCTTTTGGGATTTGGTCAATATAGTTCTTGTCTGAATGTTGTATCATGGAGGACAGGGTGGCCAATGCACCTGCGAACTCGTTTTGAACTCTAGGAACATGTTTGAATTTAATCTTTGTGAACCTCTTGATCAAATCCTTTGCACACTGTAGGTTTGGTAGTATTTTGGTATACATGGTGGCCCATTCTTTGAGCACCTGATGTATCAGCAAGTCTGAATCTCCGATTACCAGTAATTCTTAAATGTTCATGTCGATGGCAAGTATGACTCCCAAGATGCAAGCCTTGTATTCTGCCATATTGTTGGTGCATGGGAATATGAGCTTTGTGGATATCAGATAGTGATGGCCGGTTACTGATACTAGGACAGCTCCAATACCTACTCCATTGAAGTTCGCGGCTCCATCAAAGAACATTCTCTAACCATCTTAAGCTTTGGCGATATCTTCTACTATTAAAGACACTTCTTCATCGGGAAAATACATTTTTAATGGTTTGTATTTTCCGCCAACAGGATTCTCTACCAGGTGATCGGCCACTGCTTGCCCCTTGACTGCCTTTTGAGTCACATAGACGATGTCGAAGTTAATTTAAAATATTAAAACGCTCTGTTCTGATCTTGATAGTTAACCCACACCCTAATGTTTTTGTCTTTCTTTTGCACTGGAACAATATTGGCCAACTAGGTCGGATACTCGACCACTCGAAGGACCTTGGCTTTGATTTGATTGGTAACCTCCTCTTTTATCTTCTAACTCATGTCAGTTTTTAATTTTCTGAGTTTTGTGCTACACCAGTGGACATACTATGGTTGGTAGGTAGCTTGTGGGCCACTATGGATGTGCTCAAGCCTGTCATATCATCATACGAACATGAAAAGATGTCTTCATATTCCTTCAGAAATTTGATATACTCTTCCTTGTATGATAGTGATAGGTATGCCAATGCACGTTTCTTTGACTATTTTGGAATCTCCTATATTTACTGCCTTAGTTTCTTCTAGATTGGACTACATTTTGTTTTCAAAATCCTCCACTTCCATGAAAATTTCCTCAGGTATTACATCATTTTCCCATTCTTCTGAATAACTCTCATCGTGTTGCGTTGTCTCATCACATTTCACAGTTTTAGATTCATTAGGATAGGTAATAATTTTGCTAGGTGCTTGCCGAGCCCAAGATGGTGCGACGGTCCAGTTCCTGAGAACAACTCCATCTCCCACTGTTTTGATAGTAACGTCCTCCTCCTCTTCCTCCAAGATTGTAGTGCAGTCTTCTTCGTTTCGAAACAAGCTCCTCATGCCAGCTAAGATCTCATCTTCCTCGCAACCCCAAATCACTTTGGCCTTGTGGAATGTCTGGTGTAGTGGTGCTATGGATTGAGGCAACGGATAATAGAAGTCATGCCATGGCGGTGACCAATCCTTATATTCTTGTACAATATATTCATAACTGAGACCAAAGGCCGTGCCCTAAGTTCGTGGTCGTAATAGCTCTATGATCCCTTGAAGCTTAGGACCAAGACCCTTTCCTAGTTCATACCCTAACCACAACAGCATGCTTAGAACATTGTCACTCCATCGTTGTCCTTGATCAAGCGCATTTATCTACTCGATACTATGGAAAGTTTCTCCTCCCAATTTCCTTATGTTCTCATCTGCTGGTATAGTCTGGTTTCTATAGATAGGATTGCTTTCATCCCCATGGATAACTACCTCCTGATGATTGCACTCAAACTTCACGACTTGACGCAATGTAGAAGGGACCGCCCCAACCATGGGTATCCATGGTCACCCCAAAAACAAATTATAGGTGGTGGAGATATCCAACACCTGGATCTCAACACCGAACCAGGTCGGGCCTATCTTCAAATCCACATTAATTTCTTCAATAGTGGCTCTTTAGGACCCGTCAAATACTTTCATGTTCATGCTTCCCAGCCATATCTTTGGTATACCTATGCCCAATCTTTTTAGGATAGTTAGAGGGAATTTGTTTAGTCTCGAACCCCCATCAATCATGACTCGAGCAATGAATTTGTTTTCATACTACACGGTGATGTGCAATGCTTTGTTATGATCTAAATCTTCCGATGGCAACTAGTCTTCATAGAAGGTGATCTTGTGTTTGTCCAGCACCCGTCCCACCATATTTTCCATCTCTCTACTAGTGATGCCAATAGGCACATAGGCTCTTTTTAACTGCATCATAAAGGTGTTCTTGTGTACATCTAAATTTTGTAACAATGACAAGATGGATATCTTGGCAGGTGATTTGTTTAGGTAATCAACAACAGAATACTCCTTCGCTTGTACCTTTCTCCAAAGATCATCAATACCTGTTTCCACAACAGGTGGTTTTGGCATGCTCTCAATACTTGTCCTCCCTGAGCGAGATTTCCCAGCGTGTAGATACTGCAGGTTCTAGTAATTCCTTGGGTAGCACCTGCTTCTTCCATCTTGTCTTTCACTTTCCTTCATGCCTCTGCCACATAATCCCATATAACAATATCATATTCGTAGGACGGTGATGGAGTTACCATCACAGTGAATGGCAGCTTAGATATAACCACAATTGGTGAAAGTGTAATATGGGATATCATAGGAGTGTCTCCTTCTCGAATAAGACCGATGGATCCTTCCTAGTCTTATTCCTCATCAGTCTCAATCAGGCTTAATCCTTCACCTCTATGGTCAGGAAGGGGGTTATTGTGAACATTCAGTGCAAATTCCTTTGTCTGTATTACTTTAGTGTCAATCAATGTCTGTATCTTGTCTTTCAACATACGATTCCTCAATAATGTCCCCCTACATGCCTGAGTGATAGGCACAAGTTTTGTTGGGATTGATCCACTGAGAAGGATTTTCAATCGCAGCTGCAGGAATGGGAGTGACGTAACTGAAAGCTTTCAATCTCTTGCACAATTAGGCTATTGGTTTGGAGATAGCGGTGTATTGTCTAGGAACTCTGGAGTTGAAATTTTGTCGAGGTTTTGATATTTCTCACGGGCAGCTGGAGATGAGTGGTAGTATGCTGGCTGGGTATTATAGGTATGGTAGGTGGTAACTGGGTAATGGTACTTTGCGGGTGAAAGATGATATGCATGTGGGGATGTTTGATAGGTGAGGGGGGCTGCGCCCCTTTTTTCTCGCGGAATCGGGCTTCGATATTGACAACTCCTTTTGGAAAAGGGAATGAATTGGTTATTAAGAAAATCTCCACCTAACGGATTAAGGTGCGTTAGGGCACGTATTGCAAATGACTCAGGTTTACTAGTTGTGTCACCAAAGATCGGGTAAGGGCTCAAATTACCTCGAGGAGAAGGTATTAGGCACTCCTCGAGGTCCACAACGGTGGGTCCTGGCCGAACTTAAATCATGTGAATTAGTCTAATAGAGAAGAGAAGGAATTATTTTAATAGGTATGGGGGTCCTATGTTTTTTAGCCTAAAGGATCACCCCGTGCAACATAAATACTACTTCGTAACTCCCCCAGGACGGGGGTGTTACTCATATTATTCAGCGGGCACTGACTATGATCTCCTGCTACCCGATTACTATCTTTAAGTTATTTACCTACAACGCTCTAATCAATTCTAACTCGTACCCTATGTGTGCACTACCCTCCATTACCTATGGTCCTGGAGGCATTGAGACCCCTATTTTGGATGGTTCTAGACTCAACTTAGGTTGCTCAAAATTGTAAAAAACACTAGGCGACATACAAAACAAGTTGGACTCTTCATACAAAAACAGATAAAGGGCTCGGATTAGCCTCCGCACATTAGGTAGCAAATGCATGCAAACAGATTGGTATGTTGACAATTTTAACAGTTAAGACTGTTAGATCCTATAGATATGATTTCTACGTGATTCTGGATTTTAAACATACTGGCAGTTCATGAAAGTAATTTCTAGGTGACTGTGTAATCGCCTACTGATTTCGATTAGAAACGTTTAAACCTATAAGAATGTTATCAAGGTGACTTATTTAGCAGTTGACAGTGATAACAGCAAAATACTCAGAATTACTTTGTTGTCCCTATAGGCATGCTTTCTAGTGACATTTAGCAAGACATTATGTAGAGTCCAGTTTTAGTATTTGGCACAAATGATAATTATCTCTATAGGCATGAGTTCTACCTTTGGTGATTGAAACTGCCATTACCTCTTATAGACATGCATATTAACTAAGCGAGTGTGACAATTAATTAAAACCTATAGACATGATTTCTAAAGAAGCAGATTTGAATATGCTATAATGTAAGTTGAACTTAGTTATTGTATTTCCTATAGGCATGGTATCTAATCATGTAACAATGAAGTAGACAAGATGTTCGCATAACCTACTTGAGCAAAATAAAATCCCTATAGACAGATTATCTAACATGCAATGGCAAACATAATAAGCATCTAGACAAGTTTGAACACACAATTAGGAGAACATTTCCTGGCGTAAAGTAAAACCTATAGGCATGTTATCTACCCGTTTCATACAAGCACCAAAATAAGCCCATTTTCCCAATCTTATTATTTCCCCAATTGTTATTACAAATAATTATTACAGACCAGAATCGAATAAATGAATTACAAAGTATGTAGACTATAGGAAGCCTGCAGCAGGCCCAAATACACATAGACAAGCCAGGCCTTTAATTCACAATAACTCCAAAACCAATGTTCATTGAGCCCAATAGTGACTGATTCACCTATGTTTCAAGGATAAGTATACCAAGCCCAATTCTCTAGTGTGTCAGAGTTCCCAAGGGCTTCACGAACCCCGGGCAGTGCTCACACTTGAGAAGAAAGATCAGAACTAATTCAAGGGAAACTATGGATCAAATCCTGGTGTGTCAGAGTTCACGAGGGTCTCATATGAACCCTGAGCAGTGCGCACATCAGGAAGGCCAATGGACAGTACTTAGATTACTTTGTCTTTAAGCCAGCAAAGAATTAGGATTCAAAAGAGTGCAGGACAAGATTGGGAAGTATGCTTAGGGATAGAATCACACATAGAACAGAGACAAACACTTTGAAACTAAGCAGACTTGAAACTAACAAGTTTGAAAATCAACAAAGTCATAAACTGATAAGGACCAATTCCTAAACATACTTCACAAAAGGCAATATGGAATTCAGACTAGGATAAGTCATAGAAAAGGAAGTTCATTGATCAATAATGAGTCAAGAAGAACATTAGTTATCAATGAAAATTAATAAAGAGGCTATAGCATAGTGAGCACAGAATCAGATAAATAACATGTCTTAAGTCACACATAATTAAGTAGATTTTGTCAATTAATCTACTGAGTTAAACATGTCTAGAATACAAAAAGCAACTAATTAAATAAGAGTAACATATTGAACGAGTAATAAAGTAGTAAAAAGGCTTCAACAACTTACTAGTTCAGAAGAAACAAAAAGAAACTTAACAAGGTAGCAATGATCACCAACAGAGGCAACAATGTAGGATTTCTGGCCTTGGCTTCCAGCCGGCCAGGAATCAAAGCTCAGAATATAATAACAGTATATAGTTTTAATAGTGAGAAGATTCAAGTTCTATGTTTGTTTAAAGGGGAATGAAGGAGGGGTTTAAATAGCATTGAATTATAGCATACCAATATGGCAATAATCAATCAAGGTATTTGGAAAGGAAATCATCTAGCAGTTAACTTAAGGAAAGAAAACTCGAAATCCTATTTAAGGTAAGCCATCTAACAGTTAACTTAAATAGACACGTAAAACATATAGACAGAGATTTTAACACAACAATTAGGGAATCAAATAGATTTGAGGAATCAAAGACCCCTAAGATTAGGGTAAGTAAATTATTAGTCAACAATTAACATCAAGAGTTTTAATAAAGATGCATCGAAATAGTTAGACAGAATCATTGAAGGAAAAGTGATTAAAGAATCGAAAACCCTAAATTTAGGGTAACTAAAATTGGCGAAAATAATCAAAGGAAAAGCTATAATAAAGATGCACAGAGACGGATAAACGGAAATATTAAAGATTGAACCAGATTTGGTTTGATTTTGAAGAATCAAAAACCCTAATTTTTAGGGTAAACATTAGTCAGAAATATCAACGAAAAATCATGATAGAGATGCACATAGATAGATATACGGAAACATTAAAGGAAAATATTTTAAAAAAAAAAGAGAACCATAACAGATCTAGAAAGATCTAAACCCTAGTTTTAGGGTAAGTAAAGAATCGAGAAGAATCTCAGAGATTCATACCATAAAGATACGAGAATGAACATAAATGGAAAGAAGCAAAGATCCGAACCAGATCTGGTTCAAAGTAAAAGAAATCGGCTTGCCATATTAGGCAAGCAATTATGTGATACCATAAACGAGTAGCCAATAGTGAGAAGAGGTCGATAAGGTAAGGGAATCGATGATTGATTCCATATCTGGGCTGGACTTGAAGGGGAAATGGTTGACGACGCTAGGGTTTGCAGAGACGAAGAGAGCGTTTAGGAGTTTAAGGACGACGGATAGTAGAGAATGGGGGGATTAGGGTTAGGAGTGGTTAATTAAAAGGTAGGTTAGGTCAGGTATAGAAATGGTTTACTGGTTAGGTTATTGGTTAGGGGTCATTTGGTTTGGGCTGGATTGTTGGACTGGAATAAGCTTAAAAATGGGCTGTTATTTAAATACCCAATTTTAATTAATAAATAATTTGTAAAAAATGATAAGTAAATAATAAAAATATTATTTGTGCATAAAACAAGTAAAAATAGTTATTTAAAACTATAAAAAGTATAAAAGGATTATTGTGGCATAATTAAAGTAATGATAAGTACATATAGGCTATTATTGCAAATGTGCAATTTTGGCCTTAAAAAATGCAAATGCAATTATGACAAATATGTTAAAAATATTTGAAATATAATATGGGTATAAATGGTGAAATTAGATAATAAAAGTATTTTAAAATAATTTGTGAGGCAATTAATGAGTATTTATATAATAAATTGCAAGAATAAATTGATTTAAAGCCCTTTAAGAATTATAGGAAATTATGAAAAATGCTGACATATGTCTATAAATCAAGTGATGTTGTATATGCACTATTGTGAAAGTATATATGTATATTTAAAAAATATCAGGGAAAAATTGGGTATCAACAGCTGCCCCTCTTTACCCGGGAAGGATGAAAGAGTTGTCGGGGTAAAGAAATGATGACCGATTTTTACCGAATGGAGTGATTTTAAAAATATAGGCCGCACTCTGTCTTTTGAGCTGCCTACATATCCCTAATTTTACAGGAATCAGGCCATGTGTAGTTCTGGATCCAACGGTGGAACGAACCGGTAGAGTTGTTGTAAGAACGGGCAAAAGATGTTCTGGATAGGACAAATTGCGATTGAGAATGGTTATGGAGACTCGGGTAGATATCAGATGAGAATGGGCAACAGACGATGATCGGTTACATTTGAAATAATTGAAGGATATGAAAATTGAATGGAAATTGGAGCGAAGATAGCTCCCGTTAGGATAATGGTTACCTCCTCAATTACCTACAAACTCAAAATACAATATATGCATATAGATTATTGTAAATTTAAACATGATGCAAATTCCCTTCGGACCATGGAGATTGTCTTTGGACGGTGAAGATGACGTCCTGAGACCATGATGTCCTGGGCCATGAATTGTGTGGTAAAGGATTCGCAGGCCATGAAATGGTTTTCTCGTTCTATGAAGATGGTGCCTCCGACCCATGATGCCTTTGAATAATGATGTACAAGATTAATAGATTCTTAGTCCATGGCATGGTGTCTTCCGGCTATGAGGATGATTCCTTCGGACTATGACGCCCTTGGACGAATTGGTTATATATCAGCCTATGAGATGCAGAGACATGATGCTTGAGATAAAACAAGACAGAGCTTAGTCTTGTGCAGGGTCGGGGGAAGAGCTTATCCCCGAAAGAAGAGAATAATGCAAGGTTTGGAATAGATCAACATTTGTGGTTATACAAGGAGAGACTATGCTTAGTCTCAAGCTGGAAAGGTAAAGCTTAGCCTTATGCAAATAAAGAGGTAGGGCTTAGCCTCATGCAAGATTTGAGACAATGCTTAGTCTCATGCGAATGGGGAAGGCAGAGCTTAGCCTTATGCAAATAAGGAGGCAAGGCTTAGCCTCATGCAAGATTCGAGACAATGCTTGGTCTCGTGCAAATAGAAGGCAGAGCTTAGGCTTATGCAAATAAAGAGGCAGGGATTAGCCTCATGCAAGATTTGAGACAATGCTTAGTCTCATGCAAATGGAAGGCAGAGCTTAGCCTTATGCAAATAAAGAGGCAGGGCTTAGCCTCATGCAAGATTTGAGACAATGTTTAGTCTCATGCAAATGGAAGGCAGAGCTTAGACTTATGCAAATAAAGAGGTAGGTCTTAGCCTCATGCAAGACTTGAGACAATGTTTAGTCTCATGCAGGGGGGACGGCAATGCTTAGCCTTATGCAATTGAGGAGGCAGGGCATAGCCTCATGCAAGATTTGAGACAATGCTTAGTCTCATGCAAATGGAAGGCAATGCTTAGCCTTATGCAAATAAGGAGGCAGGGCTTAGCCTCATGCAAGATTTGAGACAATGCTTAGTCTCATGCAGATGAAAAGCAATGCTTAGCCTTATGCAAATAAAGAGACAGGGCTTAGCCTCATGCAAGAATTGAAACAATGCTTAGTCTCATGCAGATGGAAGGCACTGCTTATCCTTATGCAAATAAGGAGGTAGGGATTAGCCTCATGCAAGATTTGAGACAATGCTTAGTCTTATGCAGATAGAAGGCAATGCTTAGCCTTATGCAAATAAAGAGGCAGGTCTTAACCTCATGCAAGATTTGAGACAATGCTTAGTCTCATGCAGATGGAAGGCAATGCTTAGCCTTATGCAAATAAAGAGGCAGGGCTTAGCCTCATGCAAGATTTGAGACAATGCTTAGTCTCATGCAAATGGACAAGTTGTATGTAAGGGCAGAGTATTTCTTAGCTGGAGATGTATTTGCGTCTGGCGACTTTGTGGGTAGTATTTGGCTAAAAAATAAAGTTTTCAAAAAATATGTGTGCATAGTTATTCAAAACATAGTAATATGCGATTTAGAAATTGACCAGATGAACCAGTGACTGTGATATTATTTGAGACATTGTGACCTTCTTGACATAGAATTTTGAGGGTTCTCCTCATAATTCTTCCCCTGTTATCTATACAAACTTCTGTTTGTACCGCGCACAGTGCTGTTGGCTGAACTTGCTTCGAAATTTTGAGGGTCCTCCTCAAAATTCTGCCCCAGTTTCTGATTATGGGGAAAATGGAAATTTTATTGAATTGTGACCGAACCCACAGGGCTTCCTACATATCCCCTCTTAAACGGGGATCAGGTCAAGCGTAGTTCAATTATATCATATAAAGAAATGTAAATAGTTTACACATAGTATCTTTTGAGTGCGTCTGAATTGATAGGCTTTGGCCAAATTTCTCCGTCCATTTCTGCGAGTATGAGTAATCCTCCGATTAGTACCCTATGAACCATATAAGGGCATTTCCAGTTGGGTGAGAATTTCCCTTTTGTTTCATCTTGATGTGGAAAGATCCATTTTAGCACCAGCTGCCCCAGTGCGAACTGTCTAGGTTTGACCCTTTTGTTGAAAGCCCTGGACATTCTATTCTGATAAAGCTAACCATGACACACTGCATTCATTCTTTTCCCATCAATGAGAGCTAATTGCTCATAGCGGCACCTTATCCATTCTGCATCACTGAGTTCAACTTCTTGTATAATTCTCAGAGAAGGAATTTCTACCTCGGCGGGGATGACGACTTCAGTACCGTAGACCAATAGGTAAGGATTTTCCCTGGTTGACATGGGGACTGTAGTACGGTATCCCAATAAGGAGAATGGTAACTTCTCATGCCATTGTTTGTGATTCTCTACCATCTTCCTTAGTATCTTCTTGATGTTCTTGTTGGCGGCCTCCACGGCTCCATTCATTTGAGGGGCCTGTATGCTGTGGAATTCTTGTGCTTGATTTTAAAAGTTTCACACATGGCTTTCATCAAATCACTATTGAGATTGGCAGCATTGTCAGTGATGATAGATTCTGGAGCCCCGAATTGACAGACAATACGACCCTTGACGAAATCGGCAATGACTTTCTTGGTTACAAATTTATAGGATGCAGCTTTCACCCATTTTGTGAAATAATCGATGGTCACTAGAATGAACTTGTGCCCATTTGAAGCGGTGGGCTCGATTTGACCGATGACATCCATTCCCCAGGCAGCAAAAGGCCAAGGTGCACTTATTGCATTGAGTTCATTTGGTGGCACCCGTATCACATCTGCGTGTATCTGGCACTGGTGACATTTCTGGACATACCGGATGCAGTCTGTTTCCATAGTCATCCAAAAGTATCCGGCTCTGAGTATCTTCTTGGCTAGGACAAAACCATTCATATGTGGGCCGCAAGTTCCGGCATGTATTTCTTTAAGTAATTTGGAAGCCACTTTGGCGTTAAATCACCATAATAGCCCTAGATCAAGAGTTCTTCTATACTGAATTCCTCCGCTTTGGAAAAAATGGTTGGACAACCTCCGAAGTGTGCCTTTCTGAGTGTGGTTTGCATGCTGTGGATATTCTCCCTTTGCTAGATATTCCCTGATATCGTGGAACCACGGATTTCCATCTGTTTCTTCTTCGACATGAGCACAATAAGCTGGTCGATTATGAATTCTCATCGGAATGGGATCGATGAAATTCTTGTCCGGGTGTTGTATCATGGAGGAAAAAGTGGCCAGTGAATCGCCAAATTCATTCTGGATTCTGGGGACATGTCGGAGCTCTATCTTTGTGAACCTCTTCATCATCTCTTGTACGTGATGCAGATATGGTAGTATCTTGGTATTCTTTGTAGCCCACTCTCCTTGTACCTGGTGCACCAGCAGGTCTGAATCACTAATTACCAGCAATTCCTAAATATTCATGTTGATAGCCAAACTGAGTCATATTATTCAGGCTTCAAACTCCGCCATATTGTTGGTGCATGGAAACCTGAGTTTTGCGGACACCAGGTAGTGTTGACCGGTTTCTGATACCAAGACGACTCTGATGCCGACTCCTTTGAAATTTTTAGCTCCGTCGAAAAACATTCTCCAACCGTCGTAGGATTCCGCAATATCTTCTACTACGAATGACACTTCTTCGTCAGGAAAATACGTTTTCAGTGGTTTGTATTCTCCTCCTACAGGATTTTTGGCGAGATGATCTGTTAATGCTTGTCCCTTGACTGCCTTCTGAGTTACATAGATGATATCAAACTCACTCAACAATATTTGCCATTTGGCCAGCTTTCCTGTAGGCATAGGCTTCTGAACGATGTACTTTAGAGGATCCATCCTCGATATGAGATATGTGGTATAAGCACAAAAGTAGTGCCTCAATTTCTAAGCTATCCACGTCAGAGCACAACAAGTGCATTCCAATAAGGAGTACCGTGCTTCGTAAGGTGTGAACTTCTTGCTCAGATAATATATAACCTATTCTTTTCTCCCGGTTTCGTCATGTTGTCCCAAGACATAACCGAAATCCCCATCTAATACAGAGAGGTAGAGTAGTAATGGTCTACCCGGTTCTGGCGGGACTAGGATTGGTGGTGTGGATAGTTATTCCTTGATTTTGTCAAAATCCTTATGACAGTCTTTAGCCCAGCTGGTTGTGGCATCGTTCTTCAGCATTTTGAAAATTCGTTCACATATTATAGCTGATTGCTCTATGAAGCGGTCGATATAGTTGAGACGTCCCAAGAAACTCATCACGTCCTTCTTGTTCTTTGGCGGTGGTAACTTCTGGATAGCTTTGACCTTTGACGGGTCTATTTTGTGGCAGTATACTCCCCATGGTGTAATGAAGATTGTCTTTTCTGCGTCCTCTTCATCCATCCAAATTTGATGGTAACCCGCAAAGCAATCGATAAAGGACTGGAGCTCATGTTTGGCGCAATTGTCGATCAGTATGTGTATATTTGGTAGTGGAAAATCATCTTTGGGACTTTCTATGTTAAAATCCCAATAGTCGACACACACCATGACTTTCCCGTCTTTCTTGGGAACCGACATAATGTTGGCCAACCAAGTTGGATATTCAACTACCCTGAGGACCTTAACTTTAATTTGTTTGGTGACTTCATCCTAGATTTTTAGGCTCATGTCTGGTTTGAACTTTCTGAGCCTCTGTTTTACTGGTAGACATATTGGATTGGTAGGTAGCTTGTGAGCCACTATGAATGTGCTCAATCCGGTCATATCGTCATACGACCATGCAAAAATGTCCTCATATTCTTTCAGGAAACGAGTGTACTCTTCCTTCTCTGATGGTGAAAACTGAATGCTTATGCGAGTTTCTTTGACGGTTTCAGAATCTCCCAAGTTGACCACCTCAGTTTCCTCCGGGTTGGACTTAGGTTTGTTCTTAAAGTTCTCAACTTTTCTGACGATTTCCTCGGGTATCACATCTTCTTCTTCTATCTCTTCCGAGACATTGTCCTTATGTTGTGTTGTCTCGTTACATGTCACAATTGTTGGTTAATCAAGGTAAGAAATAGTAATGCTATAGAGAAAAAGATATGAAAGATAATAATAATAAAACATCAAATTGTTGATAAATGCTGAACGTTAAACAAAGCAATGTTTTAATGACTTCAACAATGTTTTCCTAAACAAAATACTGAAAGGAAAGAAAGATATTTTTAAAACAAAATGCTCAAAAGAATTGTTTTCAAAGGAATAACACTAGCATCCATGCTACCCCGGGACTCGTCTGGCCCTAGATGGTGTGGCGGTCTAGTTTCTAAGAACTGCTCCCTTCTCCACCGTCTGGATGACGAGGCCTTCTTCCTTATCCTCCTCAACTATCACATTGCAATCCATGTCTTCGTCTTCCAAGAACAGGTTCCTTAGACCAGCTAAAGCCTCCTCTTCTTCAGATCCCCATATTGTGTCAGCCTAATGAAAGGATTGGCTCAAATTCGGCACCGGTTGCTCAAGAGGGTAGTAAGGACCACGCTATGGTGGCGACCAATCATCATATTCTTGCCAGGTATACTGATATCCAAGCCCAAAGATTGTACCATGACGCTTTAGCTGTATCGGCTTGGTAATGCCTTGGAGTTTCTTCCCGAGCCCTTTACCGGGTTCATACCCTGACCATGCTAGTGTGCTTTCTATTTTGCTGCTCCACCCCTTGTCTTTCTCTATCACATTGACGCGCTTGATGCAATGATAAGTCTCCCCACATAACTTCCTTCTATTCTCCATGATCGGGACAGTTTGGTTGGTATAAATGGTATTACTCCCATCTCTATGAATGATCACTTCCTGATGATTCCATTCGAATTTTACAGCCTGGTGCAAAGTAGATGCCACAGCCCCGGCGGCATGTATCCAAGGTCATCCTAACAACAGGTTGTATGAGGTGGATATGTCTATCACTTGAAATTCAACATCGAACTAGGTCGGACCTATCTGTAGACATAGATTGGTTTCCCCAATTGTGGCCCTTTGAGACCCATCAAACGCCTTCACGTTCATAGTCCCTGCTCGTATTTCATGCAAACCTTTACCCAACCTTTTAAGAGTTTCCAGTGGACAGATGATGAGACTGGAACCTCCATCTATCAAAACCCTGGCAATAAATTTATCCTTATATTGTACCGTGATGTGCAGCGCCCTGTTGTGGCTTAATCCCTCTGGTGGCAATTTATCTTCATGAAAGGTGATCTTGTGGCTCTCCAGTACTTTCCCTACCACGTTGGCCATCTCCCCACTGGTGATATTGTTAGGCAAGTAATCTTTATTCAATACCTTCATCAAAGCATTACTATGTGCCTCGGAATTCTGCGATGGATATCTGAGCATGAGTTTTATTTAGATGGTCTACTACAGAATTTTTCCTCACTTGCACCTTTCTCCACAGATCATCCGGGCCAGTTTCAATGATGGGTTGTTTGGCAGCATCTTCTTTACTTGTTCCTCTCAAATGCTCGGGTGTATAAATTCTGTCGGTCTTGGTCATCCATTGTGCCGCACCAGATTCTTCCATTTTTGCTTTTCCTTTCCTCCTGGCTTCTGCAACATAATCCCAAGGTACGGCATTAGAATTAAAGGGCGGTGTGGATGCCACCATCACAATGAAGGGCGTGGTTATTTCTACTTCAAATGGAGCAGGTGCAGCTGCAGGTGTTATTTCTATTTCGAAAGGAGTTGATGCGGCTACCACAACTTTGACTGGTGGCTATATCTGTACCACAATAGGAGTGAGAGTAACTGCAGGTTTCTTAGGGTCATCCCCTTCTCGAATAAGCCCAATCGACCCTTCTGGGTCCCATTCTTCATTAGTCTCTATCATATTTACTCCCTCGCCCCTATGATCCAGGAGAGGATTGTTGCGGACGTTAGGTGCAGCCTCCTTTGCTTGTATAACCTTGGTATCGATTAGTGTCTGGATCTTGTCTTTCAGGGTGCGACATTCATCAATGGTATGACCTTTCATGCCGGAGTGGTAGGCACATGTTTTGTTTGGATTGACCCATTGAGAGGCGTTTTCCATGGCAACAGCGGGAATATGGGTGACATATCTAGCAGCTTTCAGTCTCTCGTATAATTGATCGATGGGTTCGGCAATAGGGGTGTATTGTCTGGGTGGTCTGCGGTCAAAGTTAGGTTTGGGTTTCTGATAGTTTTGGCGTGCTGGCGATGAGTTATATGCTGGCTGGGTGTTATAAGTGTGGTAGGTAGTGGCGGGTTGCGGATATCTGGGAGGCGAAGGTTGATATGTGGGTGGAGGTGTCTGGTATATGAGAGGAGATTTTGGACCTGGGCTACCATCACGGCCCCTACTTCTTTTTTCTTTGATATACCCCCTGATTGTAATGTTTTGTTCGTAGCCTGCAATGCCTCAAAATTGGTTACCATCCCGCTTTTGATCCCTTCTTCAATCTGTTCCCCTAGTTTGATGATGTCAGAGAACTTGTGATTCTCAATGACCATTAACCTTTCATAGTATTGTGGATCCTGGGCCCTGGCAAGAATTTGTTCATCTGCTCATCTTCCAATGCCGGCCTTACTTTTGCAGCTTCTGACCTCCACCGAGTATCATACTCGCGAAAAGTCTCCGTTGGTTTCTTCTTGAGGTTCTGTATGTAGAAGACATCTGGTGTATTTTCTGTATTAAACCTGAATCGATCCATGAAGTCTGATACCATGCTTACCCAACTAACCCACTTCTTGGGATTTTGACTGATATACCAAGATAGGGCGTCTCTAGTGAGACTTCTCATTAACAACTTCATGTGAATTCTCTCATCTTTCCCAACTCCTACGAGCTTGTCACAGTATGTTCTTAGATGTACCTTCGGGTCACCTGTTCCGTCAAACATCTCGAACTTAGGCGATTTGTAGCCCTCCGGCATTTCTACGTCTGGCTGAATACACAAATCTTCATAATTCAAACCCTAAATACCTTTACCTCCTTCGACACCCTGGACTCGGCTTGTGAGCTTCTTAAGTTCCTCTATCATGTTGTTGATAAGCGGGTCCCTCTCGGTAGATTCTGGTGTGTATGAGGTTTGTTGAGTGGGGTGAGGTAAGGTTTCTATGTATATGGGTTTTTTTGGTGGATATCAGGGGTTTGAGTGTAGTGGTGATCATTGGTTGAATTCTGCGGATCGGGAGTAGGTTGTGGTGTATTTTTAAGAGTAGGGTAGGTAGTGGTTTGCGGGTACTGAGTCGGAAGATGTTGGTGTTGAGGAGGAGTTGGTACTGGTGGAGGGTTAGGATTTTTGGGAGGTGTTGCATATTGATGAGGTACGAAAAGATTTAGTGAACGTTGGTTTGGTGTGTTTGATGGGGTATTGGGTTTTGGGCATTTTGCTGGTTAATATCTGGGAAGTTTAAGGTGAGAGAGAGGTTTGCCAAGTTGTGGACCTGCTCGAGTTCCCCTTGCAATTCCAGTATTTTCTGCTCCAGTCGTAGAACTAAATCGTTCTATGCTGGAGTATTCCGACCGTCTGAAGTTTCAACATTCTCCACATGCACATCGTTATCTTTCCTGATACCACCCATATCATCCATGTTAGCCTTTCCCTTACTTTTAGGATCACTTGAAGGAGGAGGAGGTGGACGGCCTCTGGATCTGGTATGATATGCTGATGATGCGAGTATGCACGAACCAACTTTAGGGGATGGGGATAATCAAAATAAAGAAAAACTAAAAGGTAAACAAGTCAGTAGGGGATTTTAGAGGGATATTTGCAGTATTTAAACATATGTTGCAGAATTGTAGATTCGCGTCCTAATTTGGGGACCTCATTGTGCCCGAGGTAGGCCTAGCGACACGTAGGTTTTGGAGAAATTTAATGCCGATAGTTTCCTCATTTCATTAATGTAATAAATAAGTCATGCTTCTAAATCGATAATAATCAAAGGAGTTACTAATGGCATTTGCCTTATTACATTCAAAAACGACTCTAGGAAAGCAAGTAAACAATAATTCTACTTGGTCCTAGAAGGACCCTCTCAAAGCTTGGCCTTCTTGGCCCCATTAATCAGGTTCCCCAGGTCGCGCATGCCCAACAACAGAAACGCCCTTGCTAGGTGTCCTCCTTTGTTTCCCTCTGCATTCTGACAGTCTACGATCCTTTTCCTCATCTTCCCTTCTAGTTCCATCAGACCCTGCTCTAAATATTCCAACCTTTCCGTTGATTTTGTGGCAATTTCCCTCCACTCATTAATTGATTCCATGTCTACCTTGTGATGTTCCAAATTCCTGGCCTCGGACTCAAGGATTCTTTTGCGCAACCTCTTGTATTTCACTTGTGCTTCGGCAACTTCATCTATGACCCTATTTCGTCGATCGATCCCTAGATCGACTATTCCTGCTATGTCATCATCCAACCATGATATGTAGAAGTACGCATGACCGGTGTGGTACCGATCTGGCTCAATGATATCCGTTTCTACAATAATATTCAAATGCCACATGTGTTGGGCCTCACACTTGTATGGAATGGCATCATCTTAAAAGTCTGCTTTATAATGACTAATCTTAGAAACTCGTGGGATGACTTGTTTTCTCCCAGTCCGTCTCATGACTCTGATAGGAACATAAGGATATATGCCCCTCAACCCGATTAATACCAAATGAGGAACATCCCTGGACCTGATAATAAATTCGCTAGTAGGGAACCACTCGAACATCCAATGGACCTTGTCCTGATTCAGATCGCTGAAAAAGTGTACCCAATCTATAGTGTTTTCCGGTTGTGCAAACCTGTCTGGGATGAAAGTCATTCTTTTCGGATGATGGAAAGGTATATGGTCATTCCATGGTCTTTGTGGAAATTCTTGGCGGTATTGTCCTCTTTGAAAATGCTCCAACAACCGTATCTGCAGCAACAAATTTCAACATTCAAAATGTCTGAACCCTTTCTTGCAACGGTCCAAGGCTCGGTATATCTATGCCACGATCATTGGGACAATAATGTAAGTCTGCCCCTCAATCCCTTCCATTAAAGTCTTGGTTACCATAGCCAACCGAGTGTGAATCCTGTCACCTTGGATTGGAAATACTGTCATACCCAGAAAACAGACGATGAACATAAAAACTCGACAATGAGTCTAGCCCAGGGAAGTGATGGTGAATTCATCATGAAAAATAAGGTAGGATGTGCTATGCCCATATCGCTCATAGAGGAAGTCAAAAGGTATGTAGGACTTCTTCAGGCAGACTAAATCGTCATTCTTTCTAAGACACATCATTTTCAGAAACCCCCTAGGAGTGCGATTTTCTGGTACCACCAGACCAGGACTATTCTAGGGTAGCCCAACGAAACCTCCTATTTCCTCCAGAAGGGAAGTCATCTCTACTTTGCCAAAACAAAAGACGACCCTTTCTCCATCCCAGAACATGGTAGCAGCCTCGATCAGTATGTTGTTTGGTTGGATGTCCAGCAAGGAGGGTAAATTTCTGAGAACCCTCTTCACATGATTTTTATCGCTTGGCGAAAGAATTTCCCACCAATCTAGCAATAAAGGTGGTATATTTCAGACCATGCTGAACCTGGGGACTTCGTGCCTCATATTTTTGCAAAATGAACAAAGTTAGCCCTTTTTCCTTCCGGGTTTGACTATTTACACATTAATGATTAGCATATCGACACATTTTCTCCAAATAATGCACATATCATGATCGTGTCAGCTGGGATTTTGGAAATCCCGATGGGCTATGGATAAGGCTTTCCTTAGAGGGTTATTATGCGGACAACATACTAACCCATGCTAGGTTTGAGCAAGATGCATTTACAATTATTATCAGAGTAAGGTTTTTCTATAGAAGTCTAGACTGGTACTTTCAAGCGGACAACTTGAAAGGGAAAGGTACTGAACCGTCAACTACACCGCTGATTGACTAGTTTTACCGCAAATAAGCCTTTTCAAATTTAAAAGTGTAATATAGGAAGAGCGCGGATACTCATCAAGTGTCACTATGGTATTAGTTACGCACGAGTGGAATATGATGCCGAGCATGTATTTATGCAAAAAGAAAAATAACATGTTGTCAAGTATTTTGCAAGATAAAGCGATAAATGCAGTATTTAATAAACGTAAAGACAGGAAAGAAAAAACCAAAGAAAGAGTTAGTTCGTATAATGGAAAAATTATAATAAAGCGATAAAAAGGGTAGGTATTGAGAAAGACATAAATATTGAAACCAGCGGATAGGATTCGCATATCATAACAACATTAAGTGAATAACTGCATATAAAAGGAGAATAGGGAGGGGATGTGCATGTAGCAATAAAGAGGGTAAATGGGAGCGCGATGTTCAAGCATTAGCAAAATAATAAATACACGCTTATCGAGAGAGACTAATTCACATAGACCAAGTTCGTTATGGTAAGAGCCTAAAGAAATCCCCAGAAGAGTCGCCATGCTGTCGCACCCCCTATTTCTCGCGAAAGCGGGTTTTGACATTGACAACTTCTTTTGAAAAAGGGAAGGAACTGGTTATTAAGAGAATTGCCACCTAACAGATTAAGTTGTGTTAGGGCACCTATTGGAAATGACTCAGGTTTACTAGTTGTGTCACCAAAGATCGGGTAAGGGCTCAAATTACCTCGAGGAGAAGGTGTTAGGCACTCCTAGAGGTCCACAACGGTGGGTCCCGGCCGAACTTAAATCATGTGAATTAGTCTAATAGAGAAGAGAAGGAATTATTTTAATAGGGATGGGGGGTCCTAGGTTTTTTAGCCTAAAGGATCACCCCGCGCAACATAAATAATACTTCGTAACTCCCCCAGGACGGGGGTGTTACTCATATTATTCAGCGGGCACAGACTATTATCTCCTGCTACCCGATTACTATCTTTAAGTTATTTATCTACAACGCTCTAATCAATTTCTAACTCGTACCCTATGCGTGCACTACCCGTCCCTTACCTATGGTCCTGGAGGCATTGGGACCCCAATTTGGATGGTTCTAGACTCAACTTAGGTTGCTCAAAAAAAAAAACAACTAGGCGACATACAAAACAAGTTGGACTTTTCATACAAAAACAGATAAAGGGCTCAGATTAGCCTCCGCACATTAGGTAGCAAATGCACGCAAGCAAATTGGTATGTTGATAGTTTTAACAAGTAAGGCTGTTAGATCCTATAGACATGATTTCTACGTGATTCTGGATTTTAAACATACTGGCAGTTCATGAATGTAATTTCTAGGTGACTGTATAATCGCCTACTAATTTCGATTAGAAACGTTTAAATCTATAGGCATGTTATCTATGTGACTTATTATGCAGTTGACAGTGATAACAACAAAATACTCAGAATTACTTAGTTGTCCCTATAGGCATGCTTTCTAGTGACATTAAGCAAGACATTTTTTAGAGTCCTGTTTTAGTATTTGGCACAAATGATAATTATCTCTATAGGCATGAGTTCTACCTTTGGCGATTGAAACTGCCATTAGCTCTTATAGACATGCATATTAACTACGAGAGTGTGACAATTAATTAAAACCTATAGACATGTTTTCTAAAGAAGCAGATTTGAATATGCTATGATGTAAGTTGAACTTAGTTATTGTATTTCCTATAGGCATGGCATCTAATCATGTAACGGCAAAGTAGACAGGATGTTCACATAACCTACTTGAGCAAAATAAAATCCCTATAGACAGGTTATCTAACATGCAATGGCAAACATAATAAGCATCTAGACAAGTTTGAACACACAATTAGCAGAACATTTCCTGGCGTAAAGTAAATCCTATAGGCATGTTATCTACCTGTTTCATAAAAGCACCAAAATAAGCCCATTTTCCCAATCTTGTTATTGCCCCAATTGTTATTACAAATAATTATTAAAGACTAGAATCGAATAAATGAATTACAAAGTATATAGACTATAGGAATCGTGCAGCAGGCCCAAATACACCTGGACATGCCAGAATACAATTCACAATAACTCCAAAACAAATATTCATTGAGCCTAATAGTGACTGATTCAACTCTGTTTCATGGATAAGCATACCAAGCCCAATTCTCTAGTGTGTCAGAGTTCTCAAGGGCTTCAGGAACCCTGGGCAGTGCTCAAACTAGCGAAGAAAGATCAGAACCAATTCAAGGGAAACTATGGACCAAATTCTGGTGTGTCAGAGTTCACGAGGGTCTCATATGAACCCTGAGCAGTGCGCACACTAGGAAGGCCAAGGGACAGTACTTAGATTACTATGGCTTTTATCCAGCAAAGAATTAGGATTCAGAAACGTGCAGGACAGGATTGGGAAGTATGCTTAGGGATAGAATTACACATAGAACAGAGACAAACACTTTGAAACTAAGCAGACTTGAAACTAACAAGTTTGAAAATCAACAAAGTCATAAACTGATAAGGACCAATTCCTAAACATACTTCACAAAAGGCAATATGGAATTCAGACTAGGATAAGTCATAGAAAAGGAAGTTCATTGATCAATAATGAGTCAAGAAGCACATTAGTTATCAGTGAGAATTAATAAAGAGGCTATAGCATGGTGAGCACAGAATCAGATAAATAAAATGTTAACATATTTAACAACAAACTAAGGTATACATGATGAACTAGTTTTTTAGGAAAGCTATCAAGACATACCTAATATTAAAAGACAGTCTTAAGTCACACATAATTAAGTAGATTTTATCAATTAATCTACTGAGTTAAACATGTCTAGAATACAAAAAGCAACTAACCAAATAACAGTAACATATTGAACGAGTAATAAAGTAGGAAAAAGAGTTCAACAACTTACTAGTTCAGAAGAAACAGAAAGAAACTTAACAAGGTAGCAATGATCACCAACAGAGGCAACAATGTAGGATTTCTGGCCTTGGCTTCTAGCCTGCCAGGAATCAAAGCTCAGAATATAATAACAGTATATAATTTTAGTAGTGAGAAGATTCAAGTTCTATGATTGTTTAAAGGGGAATGAGGGAGAGGTTTAAATAGCATTGAATTATAGCATACCAATATGGCAATAATCAATCAAGGTATTTGGAAAGGAAATCATCTAGCAGTTAACTTAAGGAAAGAAAACTCGAAATCCTATTTAAGGTAAGCCATCTAACAGTTAACTTAAATAGACACGTAAAACATATAGACAGAGATTTTAACACAACAATTAGGGAATCAAATAGATTTGAGGAATCAAAGACCCCTAAGATTAGGGTAAGTAAATTATTAGTCAACAATTAACATCAAGAGTTTTAATAAAGATGCATCGAAATAGATAGACAGAATCATTGAAGGAAAAGTGATTAAAGAATCGAAAACCCTAAATTTAGGGTAAGTAAAATTGGCAAAAATAATCAAAGGAAAAGCTATAATAAAGATGTACAGAGACGGATAAACGGAAACATTAAAGATTGAACCATATTTGGTTTGATTTTGAAGAATCAAAAACCCAAATTTTTAGGGTAAACATTAGTTAGAAATATCAACGAAAAATCATAATATAGATGCACATAGATAGATATACAGAAACATTAAAGGAAAATATTTAAAAAAAAAATAGAAAACCATAATAGATCCAAATAGATCTGAACCCTAGTTTTAGGGTAATTAAAGAATCGAGAAGAATCTCAGAGATTCATACCAAAAAGAGACGAGAATGAACATAGATGGAAATAAGCAAAGGTCCGAACCAGATTTAGTTCAAAGTAAAAGAAATCGGCTTGCCATGTTAGGCAAGCAATTATGTGATACCATAAATGAGTAGCCAATTGCAAGAAGGGGTCGATAAGGTAAGGGAATCGATGATTGATTCCACATATGAGTTGGACTTGAAGAGGAAATGGGTGATGACGCTAGGGTTTGCATAGACGAAGAGAGCGTTTACGAGTTTAAGGACGGCGGATGGTAGAGAATGAGGGGATTATGGTTAGGAGTGGTTAATTAAAAGGGTTAGGTAAACGGGGGCCGTTTATCTTGAAAGATCAACGACTAAGATTAAAAGGTAGGTTGGGTCGGGTATAGAAACGGGTTACCGATTGGGTTATTGGTTAGGGGTCATTTGGTTTGGGCTGGATTGTTGGACTGGAATAAGCTTAAAAATGGGCTGTTATTTAAATACCCAATTTTAATTAATAAATAATTTGTAAAAAATGATAAGTAAATAATAAAAATATTATTTGTGCATAAAACAAGTAAAAATAGTTATTTAAAACTATAAAAAGTATAAAAGGATTATTTTGGCATAATTAAAGTAATGATAAGTACATATAGGCTATTATTGCAAATGTGCAATTTTGGCCTTAAAGAATGCAAATGCTTACATATGTCTATAAATCAAGTGATGGTGCATATGCACTATTTTGAAAGTATATATGTATATTTAAAAAATATGAGAGAAAAATTGGGTATTAACAAGAGGTGATTTTGGCCCTTGGGCTACCATCACGACACCTACTTCTTTCTTCTTAGAAATACCTCAAGACTGCAAAACTTTATTTATGGCCTGTAGAGCTTCAAAGTTGGTAACCGTGCCACTGTTGATGCCTTCTTTAATTCTCTCCCCCAACTTGATAATGTCGGAGAACTTGTGATTCTCTATGACCAAATGTCTTTCATAGTACCGTGGGTCTTGAGCAGCCTTACCTTAGTAGCTTCTGATTTCCAACGAGTGGCATACTCACGGAAGATATCCGTGGGTTTCTTCTTGAGATTCGATATATAGAATACATCCGGTGCATTCCCCATGTTGAACATGAATCTGTTCATAAAGTTAGATGCCATACTCACCATATTAGGCCATTTCTTTGGGTTTTGATTGATGTACCAAGATAAAGCATCCACAGTGAGACTTCTCATGAACAACTTTATGCAGATTTACTCGTTCTTTCGTACTTTCACGAGTGTATCATAGTAATTTCTCAAATGCACCTTGGGATCACCGGCGCCATCAATCATTTCAAATTTCGGGGATTTGTAACCTACAAGCAGCTCCACGTATGGTTGGATACACAAATCCTCATATTTCAAACCTTCTACACCTTTTCCTCCTTTGACACTTTGGACCCTTCCAGATCACTTCTCTAACTCTTCATCCATGTTCCTGACGAGCAAGTCCTTCTCGGTATGTTCGGGCATGTAGAGTGTTTGTTGTGGGGTGTCTGGTACAATTTTCACATATATGGGGTTGCTTTGGTGGTTTTCAGGGATTTGAATATATGGGTGATCATTGATGGATGGTTGGGGTGGATCGTGGGTAGGTTTTGTTATATTTTTGGGAATGGGTTAGGTGGTGGTTTACAGATAGTGGGTCGTATTATGGTGTTGTTGTTGAGGAGCTTGTAGTGGTGAAGGGTTTAGGTTTTGTTGGGGTGTGAGGTTGTGATATTGTTGTGTAGTAAGGGGATTTGGTGGAGCTTGGGGTTGTGGAATTTTAGGTTGTGGATTAAGGGGTTGTGTCTAGTTTTGAGTGGTGTTCTGGTGATTTATGTCGGGGAAGTTTAAGGTGAGAAAGAGGTTTATGAGGTTGTGTACCTGCTCGAGCTCGTCTTGTATCTCCAAAATTTTCTATTCTAATTGCAAAACCAGTTCGTTTTGTCCCGATGTAGTTCTTCGATTTGAAGTCTCTACATTCTCTACCATAGGAGCATTGTCTTTCTTGTTGCCACTCAAATCATCCATATTTCCTTCACCCTTGCTTTTGATGTTGTTAGGTGGAGGAGAAGTGGAGGCCCTCTAGATCTTGTGTGATATGCTGTACTTTCCAGAATGCACGAACTAATCTTTGGGAATGGGAATAATCAAAAGAAATCAAGACAAAAGGTAGTCAAGTCAGTAAGACGAAATAAAAAAGTCTTGTAATATTTAAACATGTAGCACGTATGGCATGTGATAGTTCGCGTCCTAATTTTGGGAATGTGCCTGAGGTAGGCCTAAGAGACAAGTGAACTTGGAGAACTTTTGTGCCAATGTTTCCTCATTCAATTAATGCGAAGACTAAATCAAACCAAACAATTACTAATTAGAAATAATAATATAAAGTCACTAATGGCATGAAGCCTTATTACATCGAATCTAACAACAATCAAACTATAAAGAAGAAAATTTTTTTTTCTCCTATTCTATTTGGTCCCAGGTGGACCTTCTCCATGCTTTGCATTATTGACCCCGTTGATCACATTCCCAAGGTCGTGCATATCGGGTAGCAAGTATGCCATTGCCAGCTTTCCTCCCACGTTGTAGACCATACGCTGGTAGTCCCAAAGCCTCTTCCTCATCTCTCATTCCAACTCCATCAACCCTTGTTCTAAGTGTTCTAACCTCTATGTTGACTTGTTTGTGATCTCCTTCCGTTCCTTTATTGCTTCCATATCTAGCTTATGTTATTCCTGGTGTTTTGCCTTCGATTCAAAGAACTTTTGTGAAGCCTCTTGTACTTCACATGGGCCTTTGCCTCTTCATCTATGATCTATCCTTTCAGGTTGACTCCCGACTTGACGTCCCCATTTTTATATCATCTTCTAACCAAGAAATGTATTAATACATATGCCTGGCATGATACCTGCCATGATCAATAGTCTCTACATCTACAATAATCTTTTGATTTCACATATGCTGAGCTTCTAACTTAAAAGGAATAACATCCCCTTTGAAGTCCGCCCTATACCGAGTCATATTAGAAACCCGGGGAATAACCTGCTTCCTTCCAGCCTACCTCATTATCCTTATAGGAGCATAAGGGTAGATGCCTATCAACCCAATCAACACTAAATGAGTGGCTCCTTTTGGAACTGATTATGAACTCTTTGCTCGAAAACTACTCGAACATCCAATGTACATGTTCGTCAGTTAAATTACTGAAGAGGCGCAGCCATCCTTCAGTATTTCCAGGTTTTGCAAAGCTATTAGGAGAGAATTCCATTTTATTTAGATGATGATGGGTGATGTAGTCATTAAATGACCTACGCAAAAGCTCTTGATGATAGCTTCCTCTTTGAAGATGTTCGAACAACCAAACCTGTAGCAGAAGATTGCACTCTCCGAAATACCCACTCCGTGCTTGCATCGGTCCAAAGCTCAGTAAATCTAAGCTAGGATCATGAGAACAATAGTGTATTTTTGTCCCTTGATCCCTTCTATCATGGTCCTTGTGACCATAGTTAAATGAGTGTGAATTTTTTGTTCCTTGCATTGTGAAAATTAGCAAACCCAGAAAACAGATTATGAAGACATAAACTCGACGATGAACCCATCTTAAGGAGGTGATAGCCAATTCCTCATGATGCAAACGATATGATTTGTTATGCCTATACCGTTTATAGAGAAACTCAAAAGGAATGTAGGACTTCTTCAAGAAACCCAACTTATCATTCTTCTTGAACCCACCCATTTGTAGAAAACCACGTGGGGTAAGATTTTCTGGTCCCAACAAACCCGGACTATCCCATGGAAGTTTGTAAAAGCCCCCAATTTCTTTTAAAAGAGGAGTCATCTATATGTTGCTGAAACGAAAGACAGTTCTCTTTTCATCCCAAAATATAGTGGCTGCCTCAATCAGTTCCTTGTTTGTCCATATTTTTATCAAGGAAAGTAAGTTACCTAATACTCTTCTTACGTGGTTTCTATCACACGGTGCGAGGTCATTCCACCAATCAATCAACAGAGGTGGGATATTCTGAACCATGCCGAACTTGGAAATTTGGTGCCTTATTTTCTGCACTAAATAAAAGAGTTATCCCATCCACCTCCTGATTTGATTAATTATGCAACAACAGTCAACACATTCGCACATTTTCTCCAAGTAATGCACATAACATGAGTGTGTCCCTCGGGATTGTGGAAATCCCTTTTGGACTTCGAACAAGGCTTATCTAACCGGATTAATGTGCCATAGACTTTTAATTCATCCTAGGTTTTAACACGATGCATGCATATTTTCAAACAGAGTAGGGTTTCTAGAAGGGTCTAGACTGATACACTCAAGTGAACTACTTGAATGGGAAAGATACGGGACAGTCGGCTGCACCACTGATTGACTAGTCTACCATTAATAAGCCTTTCCTATATAAAAAGAGTATTTTCGGAAAGCGCAAACACTCACTAAACGCCGCTATTATAATAATAGGCACGCATGGAATATGATGTTGAAAGCATGCTTGTGTAGAAATAATAACATGTAGCCAAGTAAATATCACGATGAAAGCACGTAGAAATAACATTAAACATTGTGATAAAATAAGCAATAGGGAAAGGGAAAAACAAAAGATAAAGGAAAACGTTAGCATCATTCACAAAATTGAAAACACAATTAGATTGAAGCAAATAAAGGAGACAGGGAGGGGGGGCTCGTGGTGTGGCCGTTTTTTAGCAAATAAAGGGACGGGGAAAAGGAAGTACATGAAAGAAATTGAACAAGCAATCCAATAATCGACACAAGCAAAATTTGTTACAGTAAGAGGCTAAGTATATGCACCCCGTTTTCTCACGAAAGCAGGTTTCGGCATGTGACAACCTTTTAAATAGGTATTAAAGGAGAAGAGTCGCCACTTAAAGTTTTAAGGTGCGTTAGGATAACTATTTGCAATTAACTTTGTTTTAACTAGTCTATATCACCAAAGATAGGGTAAGGGCTCAAATTAGCTCAAAGAGAAGGGGTTAGGCATCTTCGAGGTCCACAACTGTGGTTCTCGATTGAATTTTATACTATGTGGATTATTGAATTTATGTGATCATATCAATTAAAGAAGAGCAGGGAGTCCAAGTAACTTATTATATTCTAGGATGAAATAAGTGATAAAAGAAATTGCACATATGAAGGAAGTAGATTATCCACTAATAAATGATTGGTACAATCTTTTGAGAACTAAAAGATACGTCGTAGTTCAATCTAGATTCAATAAACAAGTATACAAGTAGTAACCAATATGGGGGGTCTTATATTTTTTAGCCTAAAGGATCAGCCTATACAACATAAATAATACTTCGCAACTCCTTTAAGTATAAGGGTTGCTCATATTATTCAGCGGGCACAGACCATCATCTCCTGCTACCCGATTACTATCTTAAAGTTGTTACTTAAAAGCGTTCTAGTTCAATTCTAAACTGCGTCCTATCTGTGCTTTACCCGCCCCAAGCCTATGGTCCAGGAGGCTTTTTGACCTACTACGTGGGCTGTTCTAGATACCCTTAGGCTGCTCAAAATGATAAACCTAAACGTGCACAATGAAAACAAATAGGACTTCACATAAGTAACACAAAAGGTTCATGTTCACCTCCTCATATAGACTCAGGTGCACGCAAGTAATTTAGACGAACAATTGTTACTTATAACAGCTAAGTTCAAGATTAAATAGGCGGGCAGAAGTAATAGGCAGACTTGGAATTGTAACATGCTAAGTTGTTTAAACCTTATAGGCGTTATTTCTATACGAATAGTCCTATAGGTAAGATTTCTAGATAACCAGTTTTAATGATAAAGAACATAATTCTATTAAAGGATCCTATATACATGCTTTCTAGGTGAATAGTATCATCCTATAGACATGATTTCTAAACGATTCATATTCGGGTAGCAGAGTTATTGAAAACACAGGTTTACTTGTTCGTTCCTATAAGTATGCTTTCTAGGCGGGCCATGTAACAGAAGAAAGATATCAATATGGGCAGTTTTTGATTACTTGAATTGACATCCTACATACATGATACCTAGCTGAATCACGTAACAGAAGTAAGTATGCAAAAAAATGAGAAATTTCAATTATTGCGTTGACATCCTATAGACATAGTATCTAGGTGCAGAAATGAGGCAACAACAACAAATCCAATTTAGATCCTATAGGCAGGCTTTCTAACATTCCCAATTAAGACATTAAATTATCCCTAAATAATATTTTCTAAGTGAATAGGCGAAATAATCATCATGTTGTATAGATAATTCCAAGAAGATGGGGCATAGCGAGCCAACAAGACAGTTAAAGTCCTATAGGCATATTTACTACCCGTTTATGAAAGAGAATAAAGTATCCCAGCCCCTCATTCTTACTAATCCCCAATCATTTAATATTACAAGTTATTACAGGCTCAAATGAAATAATACAAATTCAAATATGACAAATTACAAAATGAAATGACAATAGGCCCAATAGAACAGTTACAGGCCCAATACAAAAATAACCCAGCGATGTTTCTGAGCGTTCAACACCCTTATTCTTCGCACAACTAGAAGACCCAAATCCCAGGTTCACAAGGACTATAGAGTATGTCTCAATCCCATGCCCAGGTCCAACAACACATATGGCCCAACACTAAGCCCAAATGAATGAATTACTTCCCCAATCAGACGCTAGACTTAACCAAATATGTGACAAACTACACACTAAATTAATTAAACATCCTTTGAAGTCCACATACTTAGTTCTTAAGGCTGTAACCAACAACAGTTCTAACCAAAAACCTATAGACAAGATCACATAAAGTTTTGGCAAGTATATAAGGAATATATAAGGTGGATTCATGTTATATTTCATAAATAAATTAAAAATGACAGGATTGAACATCATAAGCTAGCAACCTATTCCAAATATAATTTTAAAGTAAAACATGATCCAGAATCAGCCTAAAAGACTTTAAATAAAAGAGCTTTAACATGAGAAAATAAGGATGACATGCAGGAACTAATGGAATAGCAGGCTTCACATGGAAGTTTCTAATATGAGAGCCTAGTAAAAATATATTACCATAAATATCATAACAAACAGGTTGGTGGACACAGTTTGTAACATTTCACTTAATTGAGCAGGAGAAAGTTTAACATACTGAGTATCACAAAGGCTTAAGCAATACTAGAACCCATAGTACGCAAGAACAAATCTAGATTATCAGGGTGTCATGACCCAAAATCTAACCCATCGTGATGGCATCTAACCCAACCCGGTAGGTAAGACTCATAACAATAAAACACAATATACAGATAACGATAAGAGTAAAGAACGAAATAACTGAATTTTATATAACTCTCCAAGGACTGGTAGTACAAGTCATGGGCCACTAAGACTTAGATTTTACAAAACTCTAAACTGAAATAATTACAAGATCTTTTTGGATTGTACATGAATAGAATTGGAATATAAAGCTACCAAGAACAAGTCATAGCCATAACTAGAATACAAGTACGTTTTCAATGTCAGCTCCCACCATACACAGCAGAAACAACATAAAGATCTGCACGCAATATGTAGAAGTGTAGAATGAGTACAACTGACCTCATATACTCAATAAGTATCCTAACTAACCTCGGCGAGGTAAAATAAGCAAGAACTATAGATGATACTCACTAACACATGTGATCAAATTTGGAAATCTCACGTAAACAACCTTTGATGCTTACAATTCTTTATTTTAAAGTGTTCTGCTAAGTCAACAATCTAGAATATAAGGAATATATGTATGTAAATCAGTTAAACAATCAAGGAAATTGCAAGTAGACATGAAATGCGATAACCAAATATCAGTCTGTTGCGGCACGCAACCCGATCCAATAACAGTAACCAGCACTCCCAGAGCTCACATCAACCAGAAACCCATTAGTTTCTCACAATACGCGTGTACACCATCAAGAAAGTAACATGACAGGGTGACCCTAGTGGGATGGATATGTATCCACACGCTGCATGGACAACTCACGTCTTGCACGGACAACTCATGTGCTAATAATATCAACTGCAAGGACAACTCACGTGCTATAATAGCAATACTTGGATTCTCAGGGACAACTCACGTGCTACACGGATAACTCATGTGTTAATAATATGAATCCGCCCGGTGTGGTCACAAGCACAATATCATAATCCGAGCGGCATGGTCACAAGCTTAACAACACAATTCGCCCGGCATGGTCACTAGCACAATATCATAATCCACCCGACATGGTCACAGACATAACAACACAATCCACCAGGCGTGAACACACGCACCCGTCCGGATCATATCACACGGAAGCAAGTATATAATAACACATGTATATGTTGGATAAATGTGACATTCCTCTAGAAAACCCTGAGCATCATCTAAAGCTAAACCGCTAAAAGTGGGAGGGTGGTACTTCTTCTACCTCTCGAGCCTGAGTTGCTCCCCCTCTAAAACTCTTATCCTAATCTCAGGCCGAACCGGGACAACTGGTTGCACTGGTATAACCTCTAGGGAATGGTCAACTTGGGCCCGTGGCTCTAGAGTACAGTTTATCACAAAAATAGCAATTACCAAGTTTATTTAGGAAATTAGAATCTTCATAACCCCAAACATGGCTCAAATAGTTCACAACAATGATACAAATATGACAAACATTATAGCTTAAATCTTAACAGTCAACTCCAGGCATATCATAGCATAAGCACTACCCAAAATATGGATAAATACCCCGGTGCTCGCACGTGGGTTCAAACCTCACACATATGCACACTCATAACACATAGCTATCACAAACAATTCAGGCAACTAGTGCCTCAACCAAGTTTAGATAGGATACTTCACTCAAACAAGCCAAGAAAAATACCGAGCAAGCCAAACGACACTCTAGAAATACCATCCCGCACGTATCAACCTCTGAGAGGCTCTAAACTAGCCAAAAGCAACTCAAAACATCAAATAATGCCAAAGGAAATAAACCCAATCGATAAAGGTCGAGTCTTTAGTCAAAAGCCAAAAGTCAACCAAAATGTCAAACCCAGGGCTGCACCTCGGAACCCAATAAAAGTCATAAAATCCGATAACTCGTTCAATTACGAATCTAACCATACTAGCTTCACTCATATCCGACTCATAATCGATGTTCAAAACTCAAAAATTCACTTTATAAAATTTTAGACAAAAAATCCCAATTTCTCTTTCACATCCATCAATCTAATGCCAAAATCGATGAAATATTCATAAAACATAATCAAAATCGAGTAGAAAAGCACAAATCGCCTCAATTTAAGTTCCATAGCTCAAAATATGCTAAAATATCTAAAACCTTCGAAGTAGAGCACTTTATATACTATTCTAGAGGTACCCTTCATGATCACGGTCACAAGCCTTCCGCAATCACGATTCACAGTGCCCAGACATCTTAACGAACGCGACCCAAAGTCCGCGATCGCGATGCACACTTCCGTGGCAAAAAACCAGCAACTAAAAATGGCTTAGAAATTGTCTGAAACCACCCCGAAACTCAACCAAGCCTCTCGGGACCCCGTCCGAACATACCGACAAGTCTCAAAACATAACATGGACCTATTCAAGGCCTCAAATCACAAATAACAACATCAAAACCATGAAAGGTCGATCAAAACCAATCTCTTAAGTGCATAAACTTCAAATTTCAAAGCGTCCAATTCAAGACTAACAAATATGGAATAAACCCAAAATTTTCATACAAGTACTAAATGACATAACGAACCTATTCCAACTCTCGGAACAATAATTCGAACCCGACATCATAAAAGTCAACTCTTAGTCAAACATAAGAACATTCCAAACCTTCAAATTTCCAGCTTTCGTTAATTAGTGCCACAACTTTCTAGAAATATTCAAATACAAATCCGGGCATACGCCCAAGTCCAAAGTCACCATCCGGACCTAACGGAACCATCAAAAATCCGATCCGAGGTCAAATACTCAAAAGTCAAACATGGTCAACTCTTCCAACTTAAAGTTTCAAACATGAAATTCATTCTTCCAAACTAATTCTGAATCACCGAACACCGAAACTGACGATACACACAAGTAATAATACATCATACAAAGCTACTCATGCTCTCAAACCGCTGAGCGAAGTGCAAATGCTCAAATTGACCGGTCAGGTCAACACATTCCCCTCAATTAAACATATGTTTCTCCTCGAACGTGCCCAATATCGCTTCAAAGCCATCAAATCACCGTGTAACCTGACCATGCACATATGCAGGGTTGATCCCACGTCACCCAACCCATATAAGTCAGTTAACTCAACATAACCGAAGATTCTTCCTTCATCCTTAGCCCATAAACCTTAGAACCCAATTTACAACATCCGGAATTCCTCAAAAGACCTGAATCTCATATCTACACACTCTATAAGTTTAATTAAGCTATATACAGTCATAACCATAACCCAAGATATAATCACATGATATACCACATAACTCACATACTCGTAGCAATAATTTCCAATAACCGTAGCTGCTACAAAAACAAACTTGATACCGGTAATGAACCTCATATAAAATAAAACTTCGTTCAAAACCTCCATACACTGTCGATGATGAAAGAAACACGCAAAAACTCATAACCACTCATCAGATCAACAAGTCATGGAGCTTTCTCTCTCGTCCAAAAAGAAACAAAACCAAATCCTAAGTCGATTTCCAATATTATTCTTCCAAACATACTGTAATCAAATCTGATAGCACCATTATAGATCCAATGACTCCAGCTCATCAAGTACATACACTCCACTGACATGCCATACTAATACAACCTCATTCCACAAACCGTGCAATCAGTGCACCAATAAGCAACAATTCAAATGTACTCAAACATGGAAAATGACTCAAATAGTAGAACCGTTCCGCAACTTTAACAAATACCACAACAGCGCAATGCTATGAACCCATCACACGTAGTAGAACCAAGACACATGGATCTAACGCAAAGTATCATAGCAAATCATAACTCCGCTGCAATGTGTGACCCTATCCGAACATCAGTCCATATGAAATACCTCAAGCCACAATGCTAAAAAAATCAACAACTATACATAATTCGACATCAAGTACACGCAGTGCATGAATCACAACCCCTCGTAGCATAGAATAATAACACATAAAACACATTAGATACACATAAAATCAATTCTAACCAAATGGCACATCCCTCAACAATAGTAGTACAGACTCAACAAATCCGACCAGATGTAGAATACACATCCTCCTTGGCCTACCAATAGCCTCCCAATTCAACTTTGTTCATCCCCAAATGGATAAATAGCACTCCAAAAGCTCACAATGATCCAACCATAACACGTACCGCCATTTATCTTACGTTTGCCACATCTTTACAGCCTGTAACCAGGAAACAATCTGCTTTAGAGAACTTCTAGTCTCTAAATCCATAGAACACACGAATTACCATAGCTGATCCCAACTCCACCACCCGAATGTCTAACACATCTCTCATATATGATCATCCCACGAGGAATACTTCCATGCCACATAGCAAAAATCAGAACATCAACAATCTATCAACCAGGCGAGTATCGCATACCAATGAGGCATCCGTAAGTCAAAACATAGTACGCCTTCTGAAACGCACACCATTCTCAAGCAATACCAAGTAGTAATAATTTTCATCTAATCATGTGAAACCGTCCATGTTGTCTAAGAGTTCATGACCTTCCTTTTGAAAATAAACTGTATACTTGCACATGCAAATCCCAATCTCACACCACGCACCACCTCTATCAAGCACTCATATAGAAACACAAGAACCTTATTATCAACTATGAGTCACAAGCAGAATACATACTCAAATAGCTAGAAACCTTTCTCTTGATCCCGTCGAGGAGAAAATTACAGCACAACATACCCCTCATCCCTGTAGAAAATATCCATCTCAAATTATGGCAAAAATCATCGAGAACACTTCGGAACCTTATTATCAACTCTGAATCACAAGAAGAATACATACTCAATTAGCTAGAAACATTTCGCTTGATCCCGTACAGGAGAAAATTACAGCACGTAACATACACCGAGACACCCACTCTGAAGAGACCTTATGCGAATCTAAAATTATTTCCTTTACCTCCCTAATACTGAAATGTAGAATCCATAATGATATGGAAATACTTCGAGTCCTGACACCATCCAATGCAAATCTCAGATCTTAGACACATACAAATCCGTAAAATTCTAAAATGTCACATATGAATCTTTAATCCATTAGAACCTTCTCGAGAGTTATCCACTCTGTTCAAATATCAAATGCACTGCCCAAACGAACCGAACAACCTATGCCCCACTAGCACAATAATACCCAAAGAAGTAATCCACACCTGTAATAAACCGAGTAAATTTCTACTCCATGCGCACTACATCCGCCACAAATAACTATTTGAATCATTCCATGATTTTCATATACCCATAAAGTGTAATATATCCCGTAACAAGAAATTTCCTTACTTGAGTCATCCTTGATCTGAACCTCTACAAGTCATCACTGATCAACAAGGTATGCCTCGTACCAAAACCAATACAATATATTACCATGCAATCTAATCATCGATGTAGACTCCCCCTTGGCTCAAAGCCATAGAATAAAACATTTGATAACTCACAATACTCATTCTCTATTACTCCCAGAATCCCGCACCAAAATTCAATTAAGTTCTTCATAAGCTCATGCAACACAAACCATCTAATACCTAAATTAATTTGCTAATCTCGTGTCCATCCTCGTTATGGTCAAGTCGATTTTCTCAACCGATGAACACTCAAATTGCAACACATATGCCCACTGGTAGAAAAGAAATCCTCCACACAATATCATAAGAATCACACATCCGTAGACTACCTAGCAGGAGATAACCCACCTGCTTAGCCTCAAACTGACTTCCCTTTAAACTATTCTTGGCCACGACCACTATGCAATCACTACATCTCCTAGTGTCTCAACTCGTGAACAAAACATGAGAATCCACTTCGTTCCATAATTGAACAACATGAAAAATCCCTCAAAACACTCATAACTCAATACTGTATAACACATCCATAGAAATTGAGCGTTCATAGTCCTTTCACATCACAAGTAAAATCTTCCTGTCATATTAAAAGAACCATCTGAACATATTCCGAAGTCACAACATAATCACTATATAGTCATCCAACCACTCACTGAGCTATCAATCCCGCTCCCAGGGACACAACCGGACACATATAAGTCCAAAAGCATACGCTCGCATAAATGGAACCACCGAGCCCAAGATATAGTCAAAACTCGGCCTCAAGTCCTCCAAAATAGCCCGCCATCAAAACACAGAAAAATACATCTCATGCCTCATCTGTGGAAATCACAAGTCGTCGATGCACATCTGATACCGAGCGCTCACCTATGCATACGAATGAGTAGAAGGAATTCAAAGCGATACGATTCGAGCTGAATCAATGTCGCACAATATGGAATGAAAGATGGAAAGTTTATCCTAGATGCCCTATAGCCTCTCGAAGATAGGTATGGACGTCATGACAATGATCCGCAAGACTCTACTAGACACTTGCTCATGACTCGTAGAACCTATGAACGTAAAGCTCTGATACCAACTTGTCAGAACCCAAAATTCAACTCATTGTGATGGCACCTAACCCAACCCGCTAGGTTAGCCAAATAACAATAAAACACAATATAGTGATAATAGAGTAAAAAAATGAAATAACTGAATTTTATGCAACTCCCCTAAGATTGGTAGTACAAGTCATGGGCCACTAAGACTTAGATTTTACAAAAAACTGAACTGAAATAATTAAAACATTTGTTTGGATTGTACATGAATAGAATTGGAATCTAAAGCTACCAAAGACAAGTGATAGCCATAAGTGGAACACAAGTACATTCTCAATGCTAGCTCCCATCATAGGCAGCAACAACAACTCCACGATCCGAATGCAAGGTGCATAAGTGTATTATGAGTAGAACCGACCCCATGTACTCAATAAGTATCCTAACTAACCCCGGTGAGGTAAAAAAGCAAGAACTATAGATGATACTCACTAACACCTGTGCAGTTCATAATTTCAACAAGTATAGAACAAATATATGATCAAATTAGGAAATCTTAGGTAAAACAACTTTGATGCTCACAATTCTTTGTTTTAAAGTGTTCTGCTAAGTCAACAATCTAGCATATAAGGAATATATTCAAGTAAATCAGGTAAACAGTCAAGGAAATTGCAAGTAGATACGAAATGCAATAACCAAATATCAGTAACCAGCTCTCCCATAGCTCATACCAACTAGAAACCTATCGGTTTCTCACGATCCACGTGTACATCATCAAGAGAGAAACATAAGAGGGTGACCCTAGGGGGATGGATCCGTTTCCACATGCTGCACGGATAACTCACATTCTGCACGAACAATAAACGTGCTAATAATATCCCACACAGACAACTCACGTGCTATAATATAAATATCTTAATCCGCACGAAAAACTCATGTACTGCATGGACAACTCACGTGCTAATAATATCAATCCACCCAACATGGTCATAAGCACAATATCATAATCCGTCCGGCATGGTCACAAGTATAACAACACAATTCGACCAGCGTGGTCACATGTACAATATCATAATTCGCCCTGCATGGTCACAGGCATAACAACACAATCCGCCTAGCGTGGTCACAGGCACCCAGTCCAAATCATATCACACAGAAGCAAGTATATAAGAACACATGTATATGCTGGATAAATATTAGATTTCATGCTCCTGGAGTGGTACAATAATATGCTAAGGTGTAGGCATGTGCAATGTGTGCTATCATAGACCAAATCGATAATTTTTCACAGAAATAGCAATTACCAAGTTTATTCAAGGAATTAGCCTCTTCGTAACCCCAATGATGGATCAAATAGTTCAAAACAATAATACAAATATGAGAAACGTTATAGCTTAAATCTTAGCAGTCAACTCTAGGAAAATCATAGCCTAAGAACTACCCTGAGTATGGATAAATACCCTAGTTCTCGCACATGGGTTCAAACCCCACACATATCCGCACTCATAGAACGTAACTATCACAAATAATTTAGGCAACTAGTGCCTCAACCAAGTTTAGATAGGATACTTTCCTCAAACAAGCCAATACAAATATTGATCAAGCCAAACGACACTCTAGAAATGTCATCCTGCGCATATCAACCTCCGAGCGGCTCGAAACTAGCAAAAAGTAACTCCAAAACATAAAATAATGCCAAAGGAAAATAACCCAATTGATAAAGGTTGAATCTTTAATACAAAGCCCAAAGTCAACCAAAAGAGTCAAACACGGGCTCGCACCTCAGAACCCGATAAAACTCACAAAATCCGATAATCTATTCAATTACGAGTCAAACCATACTAGCTTCACTCAAATCCGACTCCGAATCGATATTTTAAAGTCAAAAATTCATTTTATGAAATTTTAGACAAAACCCCCCAATTTCTCTTTCAAAATCATCAATTAAATGCCAAAATCATAGATAAATTCATGAAATATAATCAAAACTGAGTAGAAAATACTTACCCCAATCCATAGTTCAAAATATGCTAAAATGTCTAAAACCTTCGAATAGAGTACTTTATACATTGTTCCAAAGGTACCCTTCGCGATCGTGGTCACAAAACTTGCGACCGCGATTATAAAAGTTTCCATGACAAATTTTACCTATGCGATCGCGGCCATTTCCCCGTGATCACGATGAACAAACTTCCATTGACCCTTCTCAAACTCTTCTCAGAAAACCTGTAGTGTATCAGCCATAACTATTTGTACATAACTCCAAATAACAAATGATTTGATTTTCTGAAATCAAAATACAAAGGACTACAACTTTTATTTTTCAAACATCTGCAAATTCCTTATAGATTGCAAGATATAAGCTTCCAAAGTCGGGTTAGTGACAATAAAATTTTCCTCTACGCGATCACAATTCACAGTGCCCAGACAACAAATTTGCTCTTGGCGAACGCGACCCAAAGTACGAGATCATGATGCACACTTCTGTGGCCAAAAGGCAACAGCTAAAATGGCCTAGAAATGGTCCAAAACCATCCCAAAATTAACTCGAGCCCCTCGGGACCCCGTCTGAACATACTAAAAAGTCCCAAAACATAACACAGACCTATTCGAGTCTTCAAATCACAAATAACAATATCAAAACAACGAATCGTCGATCAAAATCAATCTCTTAAGTTCATAAACTTCAAATTTCGAATCAAACGTGTGATTCAAGCCTAACCAATCCGGAATGAACCTAAAATTTTCACACATGTTTCAAATGACATAACAAACTTGTTCTAACTCCTGAAACAACAATTCGAACCGAACATCATCAAAGTCAACTCTCGGTCAAACTTATGAACATTCCAAACCTTCAAATTTCTAACTTTCACCAATTAGTGCATAAACATTCTTGCAATATTCAAATGCAAATCTGGCATACGCTCAAGTCCAAAGTCACCATCCGAACCTTACGGAACCATCAAAACTCCGATCCGAGGTCAAATACTCAAAACTCAAACTTGGTCAACTATTCCAACTTAAAGCTTCAAACATGAAATTTATTCTTCCAAACTAATTTTAAATCACCCGAACACTGAAACCGACGATACACATAAGTCATAATACAACATACAAAGCTACTCATGCCCTTAAACCACTGAGCAAATTGCAAAATACTCAAAACGACCAGTCGGATCGTTACACGGGGCTTATACCATTTGACCACATATAAAAGAAGAGGCTAGATGTTGTATTTTACCCTAGATGTCTTAGGCAATACTAAATAGCAGAAGATTAAACAAGGGAGGGAACACACATTAAGGTTCACAAATAGAAGGGAATCATGTCTAGCTAGCAACATAATAAAGAATTAATTCTAGGAAGGTAGTAAGTTGCACATGGGTGATTCAATTAGAACACAATTTGAGGGTAAATTAGTTTATCATAAGAATCTATAACAAGGAAGGGTGATAGACTCATAGCAAGCAGAAGGTATAAATGCTCAGGTACACACAAACAAACTTGGCTTAACAGACTTAAGAGAGCCACAAATCGGTCAGGTTTATAACACATATAATAGGCATACATCAGAGTTAAAGCTTAGGAAAGTTCAGATACTAGAGAAGTACAGAACCACATAATAACTTCAAAGCAAATAAGGGTGCAAACAGAGAAGACAAAGTAGCATATTGATTCACAGAATCTTAAGTGACATAGATATACAGAACATGAACACGAGCGAAAATGAATGTAATTACGAGAGTCAAAGGTACTTACCAGTTAAAAATTAATGAACAAGTAAATGAGAAGAACAATTTCCAGCAGTACTTCAATTATCAGTAGCAAAAGAAGCAAGACCCCAAACCAAGTGCGTCAGAATTCACAAGGGTTTCAGATGAGCCCCGAGCAGTGCTCACACTGGTAAGGTCGAATAAACGAATACATGTGGCCTTATCGTTCAGCCGGCCAAGAACCAGTAGTTTCTGAAAAATAGAGTGAATAATTCAGGGAGTAAGAATGATTAAAAAAGCCGTGTTAGGGAAATTGGGGAAGGGGTTTATATAGAATTCGATTAAGTAAGAAAAACCATGGAAAACAATTATTTAAACACAAATAAGTCAAGAAAATATCCTATGCAATCAGAACCAATAAAGAAGATGGAAAATTTCAAACCCTAGTTGGGCCAAACCGTATGTAAATTGATCCAAAGGAGCAAATCGTTCCTTTTTGAGCATATATAGATGGAGTATTGTCCAAATCCCAAAGATTCAGGTTGTCACAGTTCGATCTTGGAGGTAGTACTTTCCAAAATTAGGGAAATACCTAAGTAATACCACAAATGAGCGACCAATAGCGAGAGGATACCAATAAGGTAGGTAGATGATAGATTGATTCCATTTCTTGGTTAGAATCAGAGAGAAACTAGGAGGCATCTACTAGGGTTTATAAAAGAGAATGAGGGAGTTGAGATCAATGGCCAGGATCAAAGGGAAAGCGGGACGGGTTATTTGGACAGATCCCGATTGGGTTGTGGGTAAATGGGTTGGGACAAGGGTTGCTGGGCTAAGAATTTCGGCTTGTTTGGTCTTATGCAATTTATTATTTTCAAAAATAATTACTGAACATTGTAAAAATATAAAAAATACTATTTTGGCTTAAATAATACCATAAAATACATTTATTTGTAGAGTATAGACTATTATTGAAAATATATTAAAAATACAAATATAATTATAAAATAAAGTAAAAAACTATGAAATATGCATGTGGGTGTAAATAGTTAATTTAAATCACTCCAAATATTTTGAAGGAGTAACTAATAAAGATGTAACAATTAAAAAATGCATGAAATGAACTTCAGAAGCTTAAAAAATTATAGAAACTACTTATATAAAATGGGTGGTAATGCAAAAATAATTTTTGAAAGTATATAAGATACTGTAAATAATATGAGGGTAGGATTGAGTATCAACGGTATCCCATGGGACGAGCTGGATAGTAGATTCTGGAGATACCTCACATGTTACATCAAGAAAAGACTTTTTCTCATCTTATACTCCTGTTAACTCTGGAGTGTTAAAGATGAGCAATGCTAGTATTTTTCTCTTTGTGAGGTTGTTATCTCGATATTTTTTATTCTCTTTTATACAGTGGATTGTTCATCTCTGCCCGTGGACGTACGTAAATTAAGAAGGTTTATCTTATAATAATAACAACCCCACCCAAGAACCTTCATCTTCTTTACCTCATTTATGCAAACAACAACAACAACAATAATAATAATAATAACAAACCCAGTGTGATCCCACAAATAGTATAGTATGCAAATAATAGTGAATTTCACGTTTTGTTTAACATAAATCCCATTAAATATTTTGCCTGAGTTCCAAGATGTTTTTCCCCTTTCATCTAAGGACATTGACAAAGATTAGCTAAGATATAATCCTGAAGCACGTGTAATATTCGTAGCTATGTTGCATGGATCCTTCATTTGTCCAATGAGTGTGATAAGGGTGTGCATACTTTGTGCGGATTCTTGAAAATATACTAGAACTTAGCAAAAAATTGATTCATTCGTATCAGATATTGTTTACCCTAGAAATTGGATAAGGACAAGTGAATTTACCTACTATCAATTAATAAGCGTAAAGATGAACATTAAGATAAAGAAAACTAGTCTTGAAATGTGATTCAACCCAAGAGCTTAAGTGGCCTCGAACTAGTCGGTGCCCAGAACAGCTAAGAAACAAACTAACTGATGAACAAGAATATAAGCTAGAAAGTATTGTATTGCTTTGATATACGTGAATGTAAGATGGTTACAAAATTACTATCGCCCTCTTTATATAGTAGAGGAATTCTATCTATGGTACAATTCTAATTACGGAAGTAAATCCCATGATCAGCTAAATAACCGCCCTTGGTTTGATTTGTTCCGATATTTATGCCATGATCTTCGGCCAATCACGGATATCTTACCATTCTGTTATTATTCTTTGCTCGATTTCTATCTCATTTGGTCTCGATCGCTACTGGCCTTGATGTTCGACAGGTATCTCGGTCCTCGAACCCGGTGCCTTATCCTCGTACCTCGGTCTGATCTATTTGTGAGGCTGACCTTTAATGAAACTCCCTGGTCTCGATCACATAGTAAACTTGGGTAGGCCCAGTTTTAACTGTATAAAGATAGTTCCCTCATTTTTTGGAGTGTAATGACAAGAAACGAATTGAGCCTTCGATTTGTTTGGCCTCGACAAATTATGACATCATCCCCATGACGCATGCGATGGAAGTGACCGAAACGTCCCATCGGTACTGTTCCCCAAATCATTAACGAGCGTCAGTTGGTGGTCGGCCACTAGTACTATTGAACCGTCGCCGTAAATCCATAAATAGGCCTTTTCCTTATTGAATCAAATTTTACTTTCACTTTCTTCTAATCTTCTAAGCTTTTATCTCTTCCAAGTTCTTCCCTTCTTCAAATCTTCAGGTTTCACCGTCAATCTTCAAACACCATCCTACTACCTTCTTTTTTCTTCAAATTCATAAAAATGGCGAAAACATCCAAAACAAATTCCCCAGAAGGAGAAAGCTTCTTCATCGCGGCTGGCTGGCGATAAAATACGGGTGGAGCCATGCCCTGAGGAGTGCGTTCCCGGGGGGGGGGGGGGGATCCTTCTTCCAACTTCAAAGTCGAGAAAACATCGTCTGTCCCTGGCCGGTGTGAGCCAATGTCGAGATACATGTGCTCGATAACTGAGAGTGACCTTGAGCAGGTCAAGAAAGACTGCCATTGAGAGAAGAAAGAGATGGTGATTCTGACTCCCGAGGAAGATATCACTGCCCATGTGAAAGGGTTTCTAAGTGTTTACACATACCCTTTCACGCTGGGCCCTGTCAATCCCGTCATCAGTGACTTTTGACGGCCAATATCAAATAACCCTAGGTCAGATCCACCCTTCTTTTTTGTGGATTGTCATTCTATTCCGATTTTTTGCGAACAAAGTCGAAGAAGCGCCTTTTACCCTCGACCACCTCATCAGGCTGTATAGGCCCCGTATTTTTCAAAGTGGGTTAATAAAGCTTCAGCGTCGGGCCACCAAGATGCTATTCTCGAGCATATACGAGGACAATGATCGAGGGTTGATGGGCAAGTTTGTTCGAGTGAAGACTTCCGATTTAATTCCGGCCGATAAGATGCCATTTCCCTAGAAGTGAAATATGAAGCGTAAGTTTAATCCTTCCTTTGTCTTCATTTTACTGTTTTGTTTCCTTTACTTCTCCACATCGTCATCCTTTTCTATGGTGCAGCGGCCGCTCGGATTCCTGGTGCGATTCTGAACCATGAGAGCTGGGTTCGGACCCTACCTTCCACCTCCTCGTACGCTGAGCACTCATGGCACGATTTAGCAAGGGGCCGATGGGAGGTCAAAAATAACGTTACGCCTTTTCTCCACGTATCTGATGGCTTTCGTTAAAATGTTTTTCTCTTATGCTCGCTTGACTTCCTTTCATACAGGCCTCGGGAAAGATACCGTCATGAGGCCCCCATCAGGGGAGGAGGAGGTTTCTCCCCCAGTCCCGAAGCCGGTGAAGGAAAAGAGAAGAAAAAGTGTCTCGCCCTCCGAGACTCCAAAGCCCAAGAAGAGTAAGGCTCGTAAGTCGAAGAAAGAGACCGACACTCTGCCCACTGGTGCAGCACAGCGACTGAGAGAGGAAGAAGAAGATGAAGACGACGGCTCCGCACCGGTTGTGCGTGTGAAGAAAAATGCCGATGCCTCAAGGGCCGGTGAGTCATTTGGGGTCAAAGAGGCACAGCCTCGAACAGAGGGGATCTCGGAAGAGTGCCCGAGTAAATTCCCCGAGTCATCGGCGGCTGAAGATGCCTTTTGTCGAAATGAGCAATCGGCGGGTGTGCCTGAAGGGGCTGACTCCGAGGCCCTTCGAAATAAAGAGAACGCCCCAAGTGACTTTCTTGGGGCAATAGAAATTTGCGATTCACATATGTGGAAAGATCCCACAAGGGGAGGACCTTTTTCGTGGTTGATTTACGGGGATTGAAGATGTTACCGACCTAAGTGATGCATCGTGTCTCTTCGATGAGGCTCAACGACTTCTGAGCTGGGTAAGCCTCAACTCCCTTCATTGATATTATGCTTGTATTTATTTCTTCTTACCTAATTTCCTTTCTTTCTACACAGGCCTTGACACTTCATCGGGAAGTTTTTTCTAAATCCCGGGTAGAGCTGAGCCGATGAGAGGCCGATCTTCACAGGCTCACGGAGGAGAGAGATACCCTCAAACTTCTCAACGGGCAAAAAGAAGAGGAGGTTAAGGACCTCCGAGCTGAATGGGCAATGACTCAAAAAGAGCAGACTGGCTTGATTGAGCTGGTAATGTAAAATTTTTAGAAGCTCGATGTATCAATTCGGGAACGATGACTAATACTTCAATTCCGCAGGTTCAGCAGAAGGCAGAAATGATCGAACAGGTCTGTGACGAGGTCAACATGATGAGGGCAAAGACACTGGGTGGAAACAAAATATGAACCTCCTTGTCTCGGAGAAAGATACTGCTCGAGCCCCATTGTCATCGGCCGAACATCAACTCCAAAGCATGAAGGAGGAAAGCTCAGCCCGAGCCAAGAAAATTGATGAGCTCGAGGCTCAGTTGGTCGCTGAACTTTCAAGGGACTTATCTAAAGCAGAAAAAAGTAAAGGGTGACGCGGAGGCGATCGTGGATATCTACCGAGTTGATGCTGAAGCTGCTCAAGCCCGAGCAAAAGAAGTTGCTGATACCGCTCAGACCTGATCATACTAGGCTGCTTTGTGAAAATTCTGAATTGCTTTATGCCCTATGACAAATTTGATACACTTTATGCCATATGAGGATTTTGACTCACCTCGTGCCTTGTGAAAATTTTGTTCATGAATCCGAAACTTAGGCAACTCGATCGAAGTCAGACTAATATAGTCTTTGTAGCCGAGTGAGTGCTTGCCCGAACTCGTAGTAGGAAAACCCTTAGGTTTTAGTTGAGTGAGGGTGAATTCTCAAACTCAAAAAATATATCGACCCTTAGGCTCTTGAATTGGGACGATATGGCCTCAAAAGAGTGCATTTTCCCCTTTTCGACTTAAAAAGTTTAATCATATAAATATTTATCATGCCTTAGCACAAAGTAAGTCTATACCCGTCGGTTTTTTTTGGGGGGGGGGGGTTTAGTGTTATCGAAAACCTTTTCTTTTTTGTGCCTTAGCACAATTTGGTTCAAGTTCGATACCCTTTAGGGTTTTTCGAGGGATGAACTTGTCGAAGCCCTTTGGTTGTTTCTCCGAGGGTAGCCTTTTTAATCGGTTTATAAAAGTATTCAAAGGTCTATTTTCATTACGAAATTCGGACATCTATGAACTTTGTTAGTTTGGTTGTAGCCTTCGGATTTGCCTCTTAGGTTTATTTTTCAAATTATACTTCGAACTTGTTCGAAATGTCAGTCCCTGAGTGGGGCGGCCTTGGATTGCCTTTAAAAAATTGTGGATTGCCTTTTTAAGGTCTTATGGTCTCGAAGTTTAATAATTCGAACATGTCAATTTTTGGACGGCAGTCTCCGAGTACAGGGTTAATTGTTCGAGCTTTAGTTGCGATCGGCACTTGAGCCAGTTTTCGCAATAGATCATAAGTATGAAATTGCAAAGTAGAAATTTCACTAAGGTATAGAACATCTGGTAAGGAAAAAAATACTTCAATAGATCATTCATGGGTACATATTTTGCCATTAGGGCTCAAGTAGTCTACATAGACACGGTTCATTTGACCGTTTGGCCCTTTACAAAATTTACCTATCGAGACCTTATTGACACGAAGTATTTTCCTTGAAAACATAACATCTGAGGGTGATGCCCCCAGTATTCGGGGTTGATTGTAAAGAAGCCTCGGATACTGTTGAATTTCTCTAAGTTAGCACGAACAATGGTTGCCTCGTTAAAAACCTTGCCAAAAAACCCATTTGGGATAAAAACCGGTTGAAGGGATAAATAGTGCAACACGTGCTTTCAGACCTAAGGACTTCATGTTTGGGGAGAACTTCGATGCCTTCGATCGAACACCTACAACAAGTTAGTATAAAATACAAATGAAAAAGGAAAAGCTCATACCTTGGCAATAATATTGTATTAGGAGTGATATGTTCCAATTATTTGGAAATTGTTCGCCGTTCATCATGCCAAGTTTGTAAGATCCCTTTTCAATGATACCGAGGACCTAATACGGTCTTTCCCAATTTGGGTTGAGTTTTCTTTCATTTGGGTCTCGAGTATTGAGGGTGACTTTTCTCAAAACTAAGTGCCCGATTCGAAAGTGGTGAAGATTGGCTCTTTGATTATAGTACCTTTCGATGCAATATTTTTGTGCCGCCATTCGGATGAGGGCGGCTTCCCATATTTCATCTAGTAATTTGAGGCTTGTATAGATAGCCTCGTGATTTGACTCTTCCATTGTGTATCAAAACTTGATGATAGGTTCCTCGACCTCGACCAGGATTAGAGCTTCGGCGCCATATACTAAGGAGAATAGTGTTGCCCCGTACTGGATTATGACGTTGTTCGATATACCCAAACGACTTCGAGAAAAATTTCTCTCCATTTTCCCTTAGTGCGTTCATCTTTTCTTTAGATTCTGAATGGTGGTCTTGTTTGTCGATTCAGCCTGTCCGTTCCAACTAGGATGATACAACGTCGACAAGATCCTTTTATTTTGTGATCTTCGAGGAACTTGGTTATTTTGCTATCGATGAATTGTTTCCCATTGTCGCATACTATCTCGGCGGGTATCCCGAATCGGCATATGATGTATTCCTAGATGAAGTCTATAACTTCTTTCTCTTTGACTTTCTTGAAAGCATGTGCTTCAACCCACTTAGAAAAATAGTGAGTCATAAATAAAATGAGTTTAGCTTTACCTAGGGCTGATGGCAAAGAGACGACGATATCCATCCCCATTTCATGAGTGGCCACGGGGACAGGACTGAGTGGAGTTGCTCTCCAGGCTGGTGGATCATCGGCGCTTACCTTTGACATTTTTCGCAGTTTCGAAAAAATTCTTTAGTGTCTTTTTCCATAACGGCCCAATAATATCCTGCTCTGATGACTTTCTAAACCAATGATTTGGCACCAGAATGATTTTCACAAGTACCCTCGTGAATTTCCCGTAGAACATAGTCGGTGTCTCCTGACCCCAAACATTTCGCTAAAGGTCCATCGAACATTCTCCTATACAGTGTTCTGTCCTCGGCCAATGTGAACTGTGCGGCCTTCGTGCGTAAAGTCCTTGATTCTTTAGAATCCGATAGAAGCTTCCCGTTCTTTAGGTATTCGATGTACTTATTCCTCCAATCCCAGGTTAAACTTGTGGAGTTTATTTCGGCATGTCCTTCTTAGATAAATGACCTGGAAAGTAGCACGACAGTCCCCGAGCTAAGTTCATCATCTTCGATCGACGACCCTAAATCTGCAAGGGCATCGGCCTCGCTATTTTGTTCTCGAGGTACGTGCTGCAGCATCCATTCTTTAAATCGATGTAGAGAAACTTGTAATTTGTCTAAGTACCTCTGCATTGGATCTTCTCGAACCTAGAAAGTTTTGTTGACTTGATTTACCACAAGTTGGGAGTCATATTTGGCCTCGATGACCTCCGCTACCAAGCTTTTAGACAACTCGAGATCTGCAATCATGGCCTCATGCTCGACCTCATTGTTAGTCAACCTAGAGGTTTTGATAGATTGTCTAATTGTATTGCTTGTGGGTGGCTTCAAAGCGATGCCTAGCCCAGACCCCTTCATATTCGAAGCGCCATCTGTGAAAAGGGTCCACACCCCCGATGACCTACCCGATTATAATAATAGTTCCTTTTCGACCGGCCATGAAGTCTTCCAAGATTTGAGACTAAGTCCGTTCGAGGTTGATACACGATATCGTACCCACTGATCTCAACAGCCCATTTGGCCAATCAGCCCGAGAGCTCGAGCTTGTGCAAAATGTTGTGAAGGGGGGTAAGTGGTTACAACACAGACTGGGTGGCATTGAAAATATGGTTTTAATTTCCTAGAGGCACTTATTAGATCAAGCACTATTTTTTCTAAGTGTGGTTGCCGGGTCTCGGCCTCACCTAAAGTTCGACTAACATAGTAAACGGGAAATTACCTACCTTGATCTTCACGAACTAAGACACCACTTACTGCGACATCCGAGACTGCTAAATATAAGTAGATTTGCTTGTCTGCTCTTAGAGTATGAAGCAATGGTGGTCTCGAGAGATACCACTTTAACTCTTCCAACGCCTGTTGGCATTTCGGGGTCCAAGCAGAATTGTTCTTCTTTTTGAGCAGTGAGAAGAACCTATGACTTCGATCTGAAGACCTCGAGATAAACCGACCTAAGACAGCTATCCGCCCTGTTAATCTTTGTACGACCTTAACGCTGCCCACGACTGTGATGTCTTCGATTGCCTTGATTTTATCGGGATTGATCTCGATTCCCCGATTTGACACCATAAAGCCGAGGAACTTGCCCGAACCGACTCCGAATGCACATTTCTCAGGATTGAGCTTCATGTTGTATTTTCTCAATATGTTGGAAGTTTCTTGCAAATGTCTTAAATGGTCCTCTGCGCGAAGGGCCATAACTAGCATATCATCAATATATATCTTCATTGATTTACCTATTTATTCTTCAAACATTCGATTCACTAGGCGTTGGTAAGTAGCACCAGCATTGTTTAGCCCAAACGGCATTACATTATAACAATAGGCACCATACTTAGTGATGGGTGAAGTCTTTTCCTGATCCTCCGGGTTCATTTTAATTTTATTGTAGCATACTTAAGGATTTTGTGGCTGGTTGTGGCATTGATCATGCGATCGATATTCGACAAAGGAAAAGAGTCTTTGGGACATGCTTTGTTTAAATCTTTATAATCTATGCACATTCTAAGTTTGTTCTCCTTTTTAGGGACTACAACTACGTTTGCTAACCATTCGGGAAATTTTACTTCCCAAATGGATCCTATTTTGAGAAGTTCGGTTACTTTATCCTTGATGAATGCATGTTTTACTTCGGACTGAGGCCTTTTCTTTTGTTTTACCGATATGAACTTCGGGTCCAGGCTTAAGAAATGTGCTGTGATCTCCGGTGGGATCCATTTCATATCTAGGTGGGACCAAGTAAAAAAATCCATGTTATTTAAAAGGAATTGAATGAGTTTTTTCCTGAGCTCGGGAGTTTACCTTGTGCCTAGGTATACCTTTCGATCAGTAAGATGCTCGATCAATATGATTTGTTCGAGCTCCTCGACCGTTGACTTCGTTGCATCAGAATCGTCGGGGGTTTTGAAGGTTTGAGGTATTATATTATCTTCATGCTCGTAGATCTTCTCCTCCTCCGATGGGGACAGTGCCGGTGCCTGTGGTTGCTATTTGACTTCTTGCTTTCCCTTCAACTCCGATACCTTTATTGACGAAAGCGTCGATACTGGTACTACTTCGTCGATTCCAAATATCTCTTTGGCGGTGGGTTGTTCACCGTACACCGTTTGGATTCCTTCCGATCTTGGGAATTTCAAGACTTGATGAAGCGTCGAAGGTACTAGCCTCGTATAATGAATCCAAGGTCTTCCGAGCAGCGCATTGTATCTCATGTCACCTTCGCTTACATGGAACTTTGTTTCCAGGATAGTCCCAGCCACATTGACTGGCAAAATGATTTCCCCTTCGGACGTTTCACTTTCCATGTTGCAACTGTTGAGTACCCGATCTGCGAGCACGATTTGATCCTGGAGGCCGAGTTGCTCTATGACCCTCGATCAAATAATGTTTTCCGAGCTACCTTGATCAATAAACACACATTTAACTTTAATTTTATTCATAAGGATAGATATTTCCAGTGCATCGTTGTAAGGCTATTCGATCCCTTGTGAATCCTCATCATTGAAAGACAAGGTATCTTCTGGTAAATAGTCTCGGCTACGTTTCTCCCTTGTGATTGTCACCTTGGTGCGTTTAAATATAGGGCCTTGCGGAATATCGATCCCACCAACGATCATATGATTCACGTGTTGTGGTTCCTCCTGTTTGTTTTTCTTGTTTGAATCCCTGTCTCTGAAGTGATGTTTAGCTCGGTCACTCAAGAACTCTCGAAGGTGACCCTCGTTGATTAAACGAGCTACATCCTCCCTTAATGCAGTCTTCGATTTTGTGACCATGGGTTCCATGGTATTTGCATATTTGATTAGGGTTCCTTTGAGCTAGATCGGTCTGTAGGGGTCTAGGCCACCTAGTATCCTTGATTCATCCAATGGCTGATACAATACCCGATGCATTGATGCTGAAGTTTTATTTTGATAACCGTGGCGCTTATTTAGGCTCGACAAGTTGATCGAAGCTATTCTTAGTCACGAGCCCTCGGGAGCTTTGTCCTCGATCATTCCTTCGATCATTTTGAATGGTATTACGTCCCGGTCCGTTATTTCTATGATCTGCACTGTATGGTTGGTATCGATCTCTGTTTGACCGGGGCTCTCTATCGATGTCCCTTTGAATTCTGCCGTCAGATCTATTTGGGTAAACGGAATCGGAAGGGGCTCCTAACTGATTATCCTCTACCCTAATCTTCGACTGGTATCGATTATGTACATCGGCCCAGGTCACCGCTGGGTATTTGATTAAATTCTGCTTTAATTGTCGTGACGATATCGAACTTCGCTCGTTCAAACCTTGAGTAAAAGCTTGAACAACCCAATTATCTGTGACCGGAGGTAGGTCCATGCACTCCATCAGGTACCGAGATATTAATTCCCTACATTTCATTATCCTTCTACCTCACTTTGAAGAGGTCTGATTTTCTAGTCGCAACCTTTATTGCTCTGGCGTGTGCTTTCACGAAGGAATCAGCGAGCATGGCGAAGGAATAGATGGAATTGGGCGGCAAATTGTGGTACCATATCATCGCTCCTTTCAATAAAGTTTCTCCAAACTTCTTAAACATAAAAGATTCAATTTCATCATCTACTAAGTCATTCCCTTTTATTGCGCATGTATAAGAAGTGACATGCTCATTAAGATTAGTGGTTCCATTGTATTTGGGAATTTCTGGCATGCAAAACTTCTTTGGAATGGGATTTTGTACGAACTTCTTTGAAATGAAACCCTTTAGAATCGGTGGTGCCTCTGGTATTTGGTCAATCTGGGAGTTGTACGTTTCTACCTTTTTGTTGTTAGTTTCGATTCTCTTTTCACCTAATTCGATCCGTTTAGTGAGTTCCTCGAGCATTTTCATAATGGTGGGGTCAGTCCCCGATTCTTTGGCGTTCGACTTCTCCGGTACATGTTCGGCTATATGAACAACCTCTTGTGAGATTCGAGCTCAATTCTTCTTGGCGCTCGATTTTGATTATGGAGTTGTGCTATTGCAGCTTGTTGAGTCTGCAACATTTCGAATATCATTCGAAGGCTAATTCCGCCTTCCTCACCGCTTTGCGCGTTCTGATCGGCTGCTCGGGCATCTCTGCGGACACTATTTTCAGGGTCGACATCCAAATTCCCATTAATGGCAATATGAGAGCTGACATCGACTGGGTATACGGCCGGTGGTCCATCGGGGTTTACCGGAGGTACTCTATTTCCCGGGGCGGCTACATTTTTGTTCTCACCGTGAAGACCAAGGCCGTTATTTGAGTGAGTTGGTACTACTTGAGGGTTAGACATATTGATTCCTGAAATCAAAGACACTTGCGAGAACATGCATAAAGCAATGTGCGTTATGGGAATTAATACCAAGCAATCACTATTATCTTTAGCCACACGGTGTGCGCCAAACTGTTTACTCTAAAAGTTGGATAACAATTACTTATAATGTGGTTTTAAGAACACGTGATTTTACCTAATATGAATTGATAAACATAAAGATTAGCAGTAAAGATGAAGAATAAGATAAAGCAAACTAGTCTTGAAACGTGATTCAACCCTCGAGCTTAAGTGCCCTCGAACTGGTCGGTGCCCAGAACAGTTAAGAAACAAACTAACTCATGAACAAGAATATAGGCTAGAAAGTATTGTTTTGCTTTGATATGCGTGAACGTAAGATGGTTATAAAATGATTAGGGCCCTCTTTATATAGTAGAGGAATCCTATCTATGGTACAATTATACTTATTGAAGTAAATCCCATGATCAGCTAAATAACCGCCCTTGATTTGATCTGTTCCGAGATTTACGTTATGATCTTCGGCCAATCACGGATATCTAGCCTTTGTGTTATTGTGCTTTGCTCGATGGTTGTTTCATTTGGTCTCGATCTCTACTGGTCTCGATCTTCGACAGGTATCTCGGTCCTCGAACTCGGTGCCTTATCCTCGTACCTCGGTCTGATCCATTGTGAGGCCGACCTTTGATGCAACTCCCTGGCCTTAATCAGATAGTAAACTTGGGGAGGCCCGGTTTTAACCGTATACAAATACTTCTAGTAACCGTACCATATATGTACCTATATATATACGAGCCCATGCAACATGTATTTATAGGATTTTGATTTGGCTTATGATGAGTGTTAGAAGCTTCATAGGAAGTTTCACCAACAATGCGAAGAAATGACAAGGAGATAACTAGATTTCCAGCTCACATCAATCACTAATTACTCAGTATACTGCTTTGGTATAGACTATTATCTTTTACTTGGTGCAGTGGCTCAGCTGAATAGACCACACACATTGCATAAAATACGTTGTTGTTGCCCCTGAAAATTCCGTATTTTACATTGTTCTTTATCCATTTTGTTTGGACTCAAATGTGCAAATTATTAATGTATTTTGACTGCTAATGATAATATTATTCTAACATCCTCCACTTACTGTCTTTGTTCTACCTTTCACTTGATTTGTGTATCAAAAGCTTGAACGAATCTTTTTTTATTTCATAAACCTGTGGGCCTAAAAAAGAAGCGGAATAAAGAAATCATTGTAGTCCAAAAGGAAGTTGGTCCCCTTTTAGTTCTCTTTCTTGTTACTGCTATTTTAACAGAGTACGTACTCTAAATATACAAGTGCACAATTTTTGCAATCAATTTGAAAAACGTTTCATAATTTTATTGTAAAAGGGATAAATGACTATAAAAAACACCAAGCCTGTGGGTTGTGGGAAAAGTAGTAATGAGCAAAAGTAGTTGCATTGAGTTCAGGTAGATTGAGTGTTGTTTCGAGAAATCAAGAAAATGCCTAATTTTTTAGAATGTAAATTTTTTAACCCTGAAGATTGACTATAACAAACGGTGATTCTCGTTATCATATAAATATTTGCATGAGATATATATAGATTTTAAATTGGTATGTAAATACTATTCCATCCTTAAAAGAGATTGGTACAAATATACTATCACCCCCCCCCCCCTCAAGAGATACAAGGTCTGATAGAACACTGAGCTTGTCACGCAAAAACATCAACCTTGGAGAAGGAAGAGACTTTGTCAATAAATTTTATAACGACCAAACCAATCATTTTAAACATTTGCATTCCGTTCACCTGTTTGAAATCTTGAGTAGATTCATATGATATATTATGACTTGTGTGAATCGCCTGTTTTGGTTTTCAGGCTATTCAGGATTGATTTGGAAGAATGATTCTCATCTAGGAAGCTTTAAGTTGGAAGAGTTGATCAAGTATGACTTTTATGTATTTGATCTCGGATCGGAGTTTTCGTGATTCCGTTAGGTCGGATGGTGATTTTGGACTTTGGCTTATTCCTGGATTTGATTTATATGTCTCCAAAAGGTTTTGACACTATTTGGAGAAAGATGGCAATTTGAATGTTTGAAAAATTCATAAGTTTGACTGTGAGTTGACCTTGATGATATTGTGTTCGGATTGTTGTTTCGGGAGTTAGAATAGATTCATTATGTCATTGGAACTTGTGTGCAAAATTTGAGGTCATTCCGACTTGATTTGATTTGAGGTGCAATTCATGGTTTTGATATTATTATGTGTAATTTAAGGCCTCGAGTAGGTACGTGTTATGTTTTGGGACTTGTTAGTATGTTCAGACGGGGTCCCGAGGGGTTCAGGTGAGTTTCAGACGTGGTTCAGATCATTTCAGATAGTTTTTGTATTGCTGATTATTGGTGTGTCTACAGAGCATCGCGATCGCGGAGATAGGATCGTGATCGCGTTGAGGAATTGTGGAGTTATGTATTTTTATTCTTTGCATTTGCGAGAGCAAGAATGTGTTCGTGTAGGTTTGTATTGGTTAATGTTCGCATTCGCGTATCTGGCATCATGTTATCATAGAGCAGAGATAAGAGCTGGGAGCTTGGGACTTCTTCAATGCGTCGCGTAAGCTAGGTCACGTTCATGGAGCGTTGGTGTCTGTGGTCATCTTATTCGCGTGGCCAATATCGTGAACGCGTAAAGCATTTTTTGTGGCAGTTGTGTTTGTTTTTTGCGACCGCGAAGGAAATCTCGTGATTGCGATGGGTCTAGTTGTTTAGTGATTATAAGTACTCTATATCAATGGTTTCCGATATTTTATCATATTTTGAGCCATGATGTTCGGATATGGGCGAATGTTTAGGCGCTTTTCACCACTTGGATTGGGGTACGTGTTTTGTATTCGATTTTGATAATATTCCATGTTTCCACCTTCGGCTTGGCATTTTATTGATGATTTCAAAAGAGAAATTGATGGTTTTTGTCTAAACTTTTCTAAAGTGAATTTTTAAGTTTTTAACATCGATTTAGAGTTGGTTTCAGTGAAATTAGTGGTTGAAGTCATAATTGAATGGGTTGTCAGATTTTGTGAGTTTTGTCGGTTTCGAGGTGCGGGCTGGGGTTTAACTTTTTGGTTGACTTTGAATAATTGATTAAAGATTCGATCTTTTTCATTTGGGATTATTTCCTATGACGTTATTTGATGTTTTTGAGTTACTTTTGGCTAGTTTCGAGCCGTTCAGAGGTTGATTTGCGCAGGATGGCATTTCTAGAGTGTTGTTTTGCTTGCTCGGTATTTTAGTTTACTTGTTCGAGGTAAGCAATATTTCTAAACTTGGAACTGAGGGGATACATCCATGGAAAATGTGTTATTTGGGTTGTGTTGGGGTAACACACATGCTAGGTGACAAACGTGTGGGAATCCACCATGGTAATCATTATTCAGATGGACTTTTGTACTGTGTTGATATCAAGTCTTTTTTCTCCGTGAAAGTCCTACATGTTAGAGTAATTGAGGTGGGATTCATGTTAGATATTATGCTTAGGCTATATTCTTATTCAATTGAAACCTAATGAGGTTATTTCTATTGTTTTGAGTTATCTGCTTTAACTACAACAATATACTCAGTCATGGTTCATCATTTGCATATCATATCTTAGTCTTTGTTTATCATTTTTTGTTACATCACATGTTATCATTGTTTGAGCTGAGTGGTACGTGATTTGTGAGACCTTGAGACTTGAGAGATTGATGACTGAGGTGGCCTGAGAGTCGTGACGTGAGTGACATTGTGGATTGGGCTGCACGTCACAATAGGCTTATTGGCTTTATTATTATTATTATTATTATTATTATTATTATTATTATTATTATTATTATTATTATTATTATTATTATTATTATTATTATTATTATTATTATTATTATTATTATTATTATTATTATTGTTATTATTATTATTGTTATTATTATAATTATTATTATTGTTATTATTTATTTATTTATTATTTTGAATCGGGCTGCATGCCGCAATAAGCCTTATAGGGTTTTGACTAGCGCTTAGGCAGGATCCGCCCCTCTAGAGTCTAACGTACAAGCAGTGAGCGCATGCACAATGATATATATACGCGTGCTTTAGTGAGGGGCTTATGAGCCAAGCACCTGTGTAGTGCTGAGGGATTGTGTGTGTGCGTGTGTGTGTGTGTGTGTGTGATGAAGTGGGCATTTGATACAGACAGCTAGAGTATGTTGGGGGTGAGAGTACCTGAGAATATCACTGTGAAATTATTTATTTGACATGCATGCTTGGCATGTAGGCATAGGTATGCTTTTGTCATCATGCTAAACGGTACTGTGGCATTCATGATTTGAGACGTACATTTTTCATGTAGGCATAGAGATATATATATTCCTCATGCTAGATGGTATATGGTAATTGATGACTTGACATGTATATTGACATGTAGTCATATAGATATATTTTTCGCATGCTAATTGAGTACATGTGGTCGATTGTACTCAGACTACACTTTTCACATTGCGTGCAGATCTATATCTATGGAGGGAGCTGGCATTGAAGATGTACCTGCGTTCCCGCTATAGCTACCTCTTGTTCTTAGTTGCTTTACATTTATAAATCGGTTTATGTGTGTTTTGAACAGATGAGGTTTTTAGTTCGTACCACTTTTGTAAATTCTAAGTCTTAGAAGCTCATAACTTGTATTACCAATCCTTGGGGCTTCTGTATAGAAAGCTTGGTTATTCTATTTATTGATTTCTATTAACTTATTTGAGTTGGGTTGTCTGTAGTTTGGTTTACCTAGTGGGATGGGCTAGGTCTCATCAAACTGGCTAGATTTGTTTTGACAAGTTGGTACTAGAGCTCTAGATTCATGGGTTTTACGAGTCATGAGAAAGTGTCTAGTTGAGTCACGTGGATAGGTATGATGTCGTCCATACCTATCTTCAAGAGGCTACAAGGCATTTAGGATAAACTTCCCATCTTTCTTTACTTATTATGCAACATTGATTCAACTTGAAGTGTATCTCTTTGAATTCCTTCCACTCACTAGTATGTTATGTGGGTGCTCGGCATCAACAGTGCATTAACGGATTGAGATTCCGTGGATGAGGTATGGGATGTTTTTTCTTAGTTTTGGCGATGGGCCAGTCTGGAGGACTTGAGGCCGGGTTTTGACTGTAGCTGGGGCACAGTTGTTTCGGTGGTGTAAACATGTGCTTTTGGGCTTATATGTCTGGTAGTATACCTAGGAGCGAGATTTATGGCTCGGTGAGTTGTTGGATAGCTATATGATGAATATATTGTGACTGCGGGATGTGTTCAAATGGCTTTCATGTGACGAGAAGGGTTACTTGGGATGTGAAAAGGACTATTGGATGCTTGATTTCTGTCTTGATGTGTTGTATAATCTTGAGTTATGATTGTGTTGCAGGATATTTCATATTGTCCAGTTGTGGGATGAAGTGGATTCTTTTGTCTTATTGACGAGTTTAGATTCGGGAAGATTAAGTGGTTGCATGATGGTTGTAGCCATGGTAGGGCGTAGTGAAATGCCAATTTGGAGGCTAAGTAGGTGGGTTATCTCCTACGGGGTGGTCTATGGATGTATGATCCTTATGATATAGTATGGAGAGTTTCTTTCTACCATTGGGTTATGCGTGTTACGATTTGAGTGTGGATCGGTTGAGAAAGTTGACCTGATTATCACGAGGATGAATGCGAGCTTAGCGGATGATTTGAGGTATTTTATGGGTTGTGTTGCATGAGCTTATTAAGGATTTACTAGAATTTCAGTGCGGGATTGTGGCAGTAATAGAGTATGGGTATTGTGAGTTATCGAATATTTTGTTCTATGGCTTTGAACCAAGTGGGGGAGTCTGTTATTTACGACTTGATTGCATGGTTATGTGTTGTAATGGATTCGGTTTGAGGCATACTTTTGAATCAGTTAAGACTTGAAGAGCTTGATTTTGAGGATGACTTAAGCAAGGAAATATCGGAATGCATGATATATTACACCTTACGGATATATGAAAATCTTGGAATGGTCTAGGTTTGTTGTTCATGATGGATGTAATGTATTACGAAAATAGATTCACTCGGTTTCTTAGAGGTGTGGATCACTTCTTTGGGTGTTGACGTGCTAATGGAACACATGTCATTTAGCTTGTTTAGGTAGTGCATTTGAGATTTGAATGGGGAGGATAACTCTCGAGAAGGTTCTAAGGAGTTCAGAAGATTTTCCCGGATTTATATATGGCTATGATCTGAGATTTGCATTGGATGGTACCTAGACTTGCTGTATTTCTATATTATTATTGATTCTACATTTCAGCATTTTAGAGGTTAAAGAAATAACTTCCGATTCACATATGGTGACTTCAGTGTGGGTATCTTGGATGCGGTATTTTGAGTGCTTAAAAGGGGATATAATTACTTATGGGCCTTAGGGCATTGTGATTTTATGCTAGGATCTCTCGTGGTGAGCGTTAGGTTAAGGGTCGTAGTGTGCGGGCAAGGAGAAGTGTTAATTTAAAGGAAATTCGGAAGGAATTCGGAGAAATATGACAGCTTGGTGGTAGATCGTATCGACATGGTAATGGGTATATTGGTTCTTTGGGTTCTTATGATGTGGTGAGCCTATATAGGTGTTTTGTGGCAATACTCATGAGTTTGGCGACATGCGTGATTTGGTTGAGTAAGAGTGATTCAGTTCAGATGGCTTGCTTATGTACAAATGGGCTTCGTAGAGTTCTCGATGATTTTTACCACGACTTGGGATGGATATTTTCTACATGCACGGGGAGTTTGTTGTGCGTTGGGATTTTCTCCTAAATAGGACCAGGTGGAAGGTTTCTAGTTAATTGAGTAGGTAATCTGCTTGTGACTCATGGTTGATAATGTTGTTCTCATGTTTTCATATGATGGCATGATAGATGCGGTGCGTTGTGTGGGATTAAGATTTCCATGTTCAAGTTAGTTGTTATGTTTTTGAGAGAATGTCATGAATTTTAGACAACATGGACGATTCCAAATGTTTAGATGTATGCTAGAACTACTTGGTATTACTTGAGAAGGGCGCGCATTTTAGAAGGCGCAATGTGTTTTGACTTACAGATGCTTCATTGCTATTGCGGTATCACTTTTTTGATCGACAACTAATATTCAGATTTTTCTTTGTGGAACAAGAGAATTATGAAAGTATTTCTCATGGAATGATTGTATATGAAGGATGTGTCAGTCACCTGAGTGGTCGAGTTGGGAATGGAAATGGTGATTTTGGTATTCTAGGTATTTGGAGACGGGAGTTCTCAAAGGTAGATTGTTCCTTAGTTGTGGACTGTGAAGATATAACCAAAGTTAGACAACTAATAGTATGTGTTATTGTTAGGTTATTGTGGACATTTGGGAGGTTATTTATCTAATTGTAGATGACCGGAGTTGATTTGGGGGCCCATTGGTAGGCGCAATAAGGATGTGTATTCTACACCGAGTCGAGTTTGTTGACTCAGAGCTGGTATTGTTGAGTGGTGAGTCATTCAGTTGGAGTTGAGCATGTTCGTGTTATGATATGTTCTATGTGTTACTCTGCTATGTTACAATGGGTGGTGATCTGTTGGTTATTTTCACACTAGATGCATTTCTGTTTGGGCCTTGCAGCAAAATTCGAGCGAGATGGAAATTGGAGTATTGAATACTCCTTAGTTATGGTATTTTCGGGCTGTGGTATATAGTGTTATTTTCTTCTCCGTAGTTATGGTCATGCAATTTATGTACTTGATGTCGAATTGCATATGGTTGTTGATTTCCAGTATTGTGGCTTGAGGTATTTCATATTGACCGGTGTTTGGATGGGTCACGCATTGCAGAGAGGTCATGTTGGGATATGATCCTTTGTGTTAGATTCATGTGTCTTGGTTGTACTATGTGTGATGGGTTCATAGCATTGCATTTGTAGTGGCACTTCTTGAGCTTGCGGGACGGTTCTTTCATTTGAGTCATTTTCCATGTTTTAGTACATTTGAATTGTTGCTTATTGGTGCGCAGATTGCATGGTTTGTGGCTTTAAGTTGTACTGGCGTGGCATGTCAGTAAAATAGCTATGTTTTATGAGAAGCGGTCATTGAACCTAGAATGGGTGATATCGGATTTGATGACGGTATGTTTGGAAGAATAATATCGGAAGTCGGCTTAGAATTTGGCTATTGTTCTTGTTGGACAAGAGAGAGCTTCATGAATTGTTGGTCTGATGAGTGGTTATGAGTTTCTACGTGTTTCTTTCATCATCAACAGTGTAAGAGTGTTTTGAATGAGGTATTATTCGATATGAGTTTTGTTACTGCTACCGGGTTGGTTTTTAAACTGCTACTGTGGTCGAAAAGTATTGCTTCGAGTATGCGAGTTATGTGGTATATCATGTTATTACATCTTGGGTTATCGTTATGGCCTTATACATCTTGTTCAGACTTATACAGAGTGTAGATGCGAGGTTCGACTTTTGTTATGAATTCCTGGTGTTGGAGATTTAATTCTAAGATTTGTGGGCTAAGGTTGAAGTAAGGATCTTCAGTTAGGTTGTTTTGTCAAGCTTATATTGATTGGTGTGATGTGGGATCACCCACAGGTATGTGCATGGTGAGTTTAAATAGTGATTTGTTGGCTTTGGAATAACTCTTGGCACGTTAGATGACGAACATATGTTTAAGTGGGGGAGAATGTAACCAACTCAATTGGTCGTTTTGAGCATATGCCTCCCGTTTAGTTATTTGAAGTCTTGAGTAGTTTCATATGATGTATTATGTCTTGTGTGAATTGTCGTCGTTTGCAGGTGATTCGGGAGAATGATTCTCAACTAGGAAGCTTTAAGTTGGAAGAGTTGACCAAGTTTGACTTTTATGTATTTGACCTCGGATCAGAGTTTTGATGCGAAAGTTGGCAATTTGAAGGTTTGAAAAGATCATAAGTTTGACCGGGAGTTGACCTTGATGATATCAGGTTCAGATAGTTATTTCGGGAGTCGGAATAGGTTCGTTATGTCATTTGAAACTTGTGTGAAAAATGTGAGGTCATTCCGACTTGATATGTTATGGTTTTGCACGAGTTTTGGAAGTTGAAAGTTCAAAAGTTCATTAAGTTTTATTTGAGGTGCGATTCATGGTTTTGATGTTGCTATGTATGATTTGAGGCCTGGAGTAGGTCTGTGTTATGTTTTGGGACTTGTTGGTATGTTCAGACGGGGTACCAAAGGGCTCGGCGGAGTTTCGGACGTGGTTTGGATCATTTCAGATGATTTTTGTATTGCTGATTGCTGCTGTGTCTGCACAGCATCGCGATCGCTGAGATAGGCTCGTGATCGCGTAGATGAATTCTTGAGCTGGATATTTTTCTTCTTTGCGTTCGCGACAGCAAGAAAGCGTTCCTGTAGGTTTGTATTGGTGATTGTTCGAGTTCGCGTATGTGGTATCATGTTCGCATAGAGCTAGGAGCTAGGGACTTCTTCAACGCGTTCGCGTAAGCTAGGTCGCGTTCGCGGAGCGTTGGTGTCTGTAGGCATCGCGCTCGTGGCCAGTATCACGAACATGTAGAGAACTTTAGGTGGCAGTTGCGTTTGTTCTTTGCGATCGCGAAGGAAATCCCGAGATTGCCATGGATCTTGCTGTTAAGTGATTTTAAGTACTCTATTTTGATGGTTTCAGATATTTTATCATATTGTGAGCTGTAAAGCTCGGATATGTGTGACGTTTTAGGCGATTTTCACCACGTGGATTGGGGTACGTGTTTTGTACTCGGTTTTGATTATATTCCGTGGTTCCACATTCGACTTGGCATTTTATTGATTATTTCAAAAGAAAAAATGGTTGTTATTGTCTCAACTTTCCTAAAGTGAATTTTTGAATTTTGAACATCGATTCGTAGTCGAATTTAGGTGAAATTAGTATTGGTTGGATTTGTAATTGAATGGGTTGTCGAGTTTTTTGAGTTTTGTCATGTTCCGAGGTACAAGCTCAGGTTTGACTTTTTGGTTGACGTTTAATAATTGATTAAAGATTCGATCTTCATCATTTGGGTTTGTGTCATGACCCAAAAACCTAATCTATCGCGATGGCGCCTATCGTCGAACTAGGCAAGCCGACTCATTTCCAAACAAAGCGATATTTTTCATTTCAAAGATAATTTCAATACTATTTAACGTAAAACCTTCATTTAGGGAGTTCAAACCAAAGAAAACGGAAGTGCGGAAAAGAAAAGCCCGACATCGGGGTATCACTAGTCATGAGCATCCACTACAATCTATCTAACAATATCAAGGCTAAATCACCCTGTAAATAGCTAAATACAAATAGAGGAAGATAAGAGGGAGAAGAGTAGGGGCTGCGATCGCCAAACAGCTACCTTGCTATCTTCAAAAAAATCTACAACCAGAACACTCAATAACCGCTACCGTGTCTAGCTACACCTGAATCTGCACACAAGGTGTAGGGAGTAACGTGAGCATGCCAACTCAGTAAGTAACAATAATAAATAAAGATTGAGCAGTAGTGACGAACAATAAAGCATATAACATTCATATCATGAAATCTCCGTAAAGTACAACATGCTTTAAAAATCAGTGTCTGAATCAAATCATCTCGTTTAAACCCGGTTCCAGTAAAAATCATTTAAATATATTTTTCCAACGGTTTTTCAAACAAAGGCTCAACGAAAAGGTGAGCAAAAATGATGAAATCATAAACAGCCCCTCGGGCAAAACATCACTCATATACAGCCCCTCGGGCAAACCTCACAGTCACTCGTGCCACTTGGGCATACCTCACAATCACTCTTGCCACTCGGGCATACCTCACAATCACTCCTGCCTCCCAGTCACTCAGCACTCGGCACTTGGCACTCGCACTCAGTAGGTAACAGCACTCACTGGGGGTGTGTACAAACTCCGGAGGGGCTCCTTCAGCCCAAGTGCTATAATCTACACTGACAACTCACGTGTTGCACGGATAACTCACGTGCTATAATAATAAAGTATACTGCAGGCGGGCAGCCCCGATCCAAACTCATCCTCACAATCAGGCCCTCGGGATATATAAAACATGTTGCGGCATGCAGCCCGATCCCATAAATATCCTCACAAATCAGGCCCTCGGCCTCACTCAGTCATAAACCTCTCAAGCCACTCGGGCATTTCAGTAAAATAGGGCATTCGGCCCAAAACATTTATATGCATCAAAATAGAGTCACAAAAACTGAGTTATGCGGTAAACAAGTATAAACATGACCGAGTATAGATTTTGAATCGAAAACAATGAGAGGATAGTAAGAAAAAGCCCCTAAGGGTCCAAACAGCACCGACGCAAGGCCCAAACATGGCATTCAGCCCAATTTACAGAAACTCTTTCTAAAACATATAAGTATCATATAGTTTCAACAAAGTATGCAACTTTACAGTTGCTACGGGACGGACCAAGTCACAATCCCCAACAGTGCACGCCCACACGCCCGTCACCTAGCATGTGCGTCACTAAAAATAGTAGAATGATACAAAATTCGGGGTTTCATACCCTCAGAACTAGATTTACAATCGTTACTTACCTCAAACCATGAAATTCTTATTCTGCAATGTCCTTTCCTCGTGAATTGGTCTCCAAACGCCTCGAATCTGGAAATAAATAATTTATTTTAGTCAAAAAAATTCATTGGAATTAATTCCACAAGATAATAATAATTTTCCATAAAAATCCAAAAATTAGCTCAAAAATAGCTCACGGGGCCCACATCTCGGAACTCGACAAAAGTTACAAAATCCGGAAACCCATTCAACCACGAGTCTAACCATACTAATTTTACAATAATCCGACCCCAACTCGACCCTCAAATCTTCAATTTAAACCAAGAGGGTTTTCAAATTTTTCCCAACTCAATTCACCAATTAAATGATAAAAACAACCATGCATTCGAGTAATTTAACCAATATTGAGTTAAGAACACTTACCCCGTTGTTTTCTCTGAAAATCACCCAAAATCGCCTCAATTCCGAGCTCCAAATCGCCAAAAACTAAAAATGGGATGAAGTCCCATTTTCAGAACTTAAACTCACTGCCCAGACTTTTCTTCTTCGTGAACGCGGTCAGTGCCTCGCGTTCGCGAAGCACAAAATAACTCCCGTCTAAATTCCTCCTTTGTGAATGCGAAATCACCCTCGCGTTTGCGAAGCACAAAATGACTCTGCCTCAATTCCTTCTACGCGAACGCGTTCAACCCATCGCGAACGCGATGCTTCGTTTTCCCCTCACTATGTGAACGCTACACCCCCCGTACGTGAACGCGTAGACCAATTGCTTGGGGGTCTTCTGCTGCTTCCTCTCTTCTTTGCGAATGCGTAACACCTCTCGCATTTCCACCCTTTACGAACGCGTGCTTCTCTTCGTGAACGCGAAGAGAAAATATTGCCAGCCTCCAAGTTCCTCTTCGCGAACGCGAGGCTCCACTCGCGAACACGATGAAGGAAACCAGATGGTGCATCAGAAAAATTCCAGCAGAGTTCCAAGTCAAAAATCCAACCTGTTAACCATCCGAAACTCACTTGAGCCCCTCGGGACCTCAACCAAATATACCAACGAGTCCTAAAACATCATACGGACTTAGTCGAACCCTCACATCACCTCAAACAACGCTAAAACCATGAATTACACCCCAATTCAAGCCTAATGAAATCTAATTTCTATAAACGACTCCGGAACCTATCAAATCACGTCTGATTGACCTCAAATTTTTCACACAAGTCATAAATGACATAAAAGAGGTATTCCAATTTTCAGAATCAGATTCCGACCCCGATATCAAAAAGTCAACCCCCCGGTCAAACTTCTCAAAAATTAAACTTTCGGCATTTCAATCCTAATTCCTCTACGGACTTCCAAATAATATTTTAGACACGCTCCTAAGGCCAAAATCACCATACAGAGCTATTGGAATCATCAAAATTCAAATCCGAGGTCATTTACACATAGGTTCATATCCGGTCTACTTTTCTAACATAACTTTTTCAATTATGAGACTAAGTGTCTCATTTCACTCCGAGTTCCTTCCGGACTCGAACCAAATAACCCAATATAACATGATATAGCTGAATAACACCAAAAGAAGTAGAAATGGGAAAAACGGGGCTATAACTCTCAAAATGACCGGCCGGGTCGTTACATCTTCCCCCTCTTAAACATCAGTTCGTCCTCGAACGGGTCTAGAAACATACCTGGAGTCTCGAATAGGCATGGATATCTGCTCTGCATCTCCCGCTCGGTCGCCCAGGTGGCCTCCTCCACAGGCTGACCTCTCCATTGCACCTTGACTGAAGCTATATCCTTTGACCTCAACCTTCGAACCTGCCGATCCACAATAGCCACCGGTTCCATATCATAAGTCATATCACCCTCCAACTGAACCGTGCTGAAATCCAAAACATGGGACGGATCTCTAATATACTTCCGGAGCATGGAAACATGAAACACTGGATTCACAGTCGACAAGCTAGGTGGCAAGGAAACATAAAACACTAGATTCACATCCTATCCTATGAAGCACCTCAAAAGGCCCAATGAACCGGGGGCTCAACTTGCCCCTCTTCCCAAACCTCATAACACCCTTCATGGGTGATACCTTCAGCAAAACCTTCTCCCCAACCATAAAAGTCACATCAAGGACCTTCCTATCCGGGAAGCTCTTCTTCCTAGACTCTGCCGTGCGAAGCCGCTCCTGAATCAATTTCACCTTATCTAATGCATCCTGGACCAAGTCTGTACCTAAGATCCTAGCCTCACCCGGCTCAAACCATCAACTGGAGATCTACACCTCCTCCCATACAAAGCCTCGTACGGAGCCATCTGAACACTCGACTGATAACTGTTGTTATATGCAAACTCCATGAGTGGCAGAAACTGGTCCCAGGAACCCCCAAAGTCAATGACACAAGCACACAACATGTCCTCCAATATCTACATAGTGCGCTCGGACTGCCCGCCCATCTAAGGGTGAAAAATTATGCTCAACTCAACCTGAGTACCCAACTCTCGCTGCACAGCCCTCCAAAACTGCGATGTGAACTAAGTGCCCCTATCTGAAATGATGGAAACTGGGACACCATGCAGGTGAATGATCTCTCGGATATAAATCTCAACCAACCGCTCTGAAGAATAAGTAGTACCAACTGGAATGAAGTGCGCGGACTTGGTCAGCCGATCCACAATAACCCAAATAGCATCGAACTTCCTCAAAGTCCGTGGGAGCCCATCTACAAAGTCCATCGTAATTCGCTCCCACTTCCACTCTAGGATCTATAATCTCTGAAGAAAGCCACCCGGTCTCTGATGCTCATATTTAACCTGCTGACAGTTGGGACACCTAGCCACAAACCCAACTATATCCTTCTTCATCCGCTTTCACCAATAGTGCTGCCTCAAATCCTGGTACATTTTTGCGGCACCCGGATGGATGGAATACCGCGAGCTGTGGGTCTCCTCAAGAATCAACTCTCGAAGCCCATCTACAATAGGCACACAAATTCGGTCATGCATTCTTAGCACGCCGTCATAACCAATAGTCACATCCCTAGCATCACCTCTCCGAACCCTATCCTGAAGAACGAGCAAGTGGGGGTCATCATACTGACGCTCCCTGATACGGTCATAAAGAGAAGATCTGGAGACCACACAAGCCAAAACCCGACTAGGCTCCGAAATATCCAATCTGATAAGCTGGCTCGCTAAGGCCTGAACATCCAATGCCAACGGTCTCTCTGCTGCTGGAAGATATGCTAAACTCCCCAAACTCTCTGCCCGGCGACTCAAAGCATTGGCCACCACATTGGCCTTCCCCGGATGGTACAAAATAGTGATATCATAGTCCTTAAGAAGCTCCAACCATCTCCGCTGAAACAAATTAAGATCCTTGTGCTTTAACAGATACTACAGACTCCGGTGATCAGTATAGATCTCACAATGAACCCCAAACAAATAATGACGCCAAATCATCAAGGCATGAACAATGGCTGCTAACTCAAGATCATGGACAGGATAGTTCTTCTCATTGGTCTTCAACTGGCACGAGGCATAGGCGATCACCCTACCCTCCTGCATAAAAAATGCCTATCCTCGGTGTAAGAACCTGAAGCTGATGGCAGAACCAACACTGGAGTTGTGGTCAAAGCAGTCTTGAGCTTCTGAAAGCACTCCTCACACTCATCCGACCACCTGAATGGAGCACCCTTTTGGGTCAACTTGGTCAAGGGCGATGCAATAGATGAAAATCCCTCCACAAAGTAACGGTAGTAACCCGCCAAACCAAGAAAGCTTCCTAATCTCTATGGCTGAGGACGGTTTGGGCCAACTCTACACCGCCTCTATCTTCTTCGGATCAACCTGAATACCATCACTGGACACCATGTGCCCTAAGAATGCTACTGAACTGAGCCAAAACTCACATTTGGAGAACTTTTCATAAAGCTTCTCCTCCCTCAATCTCTGCAATACAATCTTCAAATATTGAGCGTGCTCCTCCTGGCTACGAGAGTACACCAGGATGTCATCAATGAATACAAAAATGAATGAGTCCAAATAGGGCTGGAATACACTGTTCATCAAATACATGAACGCTGTTGGGGCATTGGTTAGCTCAAAAGACATCACCAAGAACTCATAATGGCCATATCAGGTTCTAAAAGTTGTTTTAAGAATATCTGAATCACGAATCTTCAGCTGGTGATAATCGGACCTAAAATCAATCTTGGAGAACACCCTCGCTCCCTGAAGTTGGTCGAATAAATCATCAATGCAAGGCAAAGGATACTTATTCTTGATTACGACCTTGTTCAACTGCCTGTAAGCAATACACATTCTCATGGAACCATCCTTCTTCTTCACAAATAGAACTGGTGCACCCCAAGGTGACACACTAGGCCAAATAAACCCCTCATCAAGGAGTTCCTGAAGCTGTTCTTTCAATTCCTTCCACTCTGCCTGTGCCATACGATATGGTGGAATAGAAATGGGTTGAGTGCCCGACACCAAATCAATACCAAAGTCAATATCCCTTGCAGTCGGCATGCCCAACAGGTCTGCAGGAAACACATCCAGAAAATCACGTACCACCAGAACAGAATCAATGACAGGAGTCTCTGCACTAACATCCCTCACAAAAGCCAAATAAGATAGGCAACCCTTCTCAACCATGCGCCGAGCCTTCAAATATGAAATCACCCTACTTGGTACATAGTCTACAGAACCGCTCCACTCAACCCTCAGAATTCCCGGCATAGCCAACGTCACCGTCTTAGCGTGACAATCTAGAATAGATCCACTCGGGTCTCCAAACCCCCAATACACACCATACATAACCGATATATGCAGTCCACAATAATAGTATCACCCACAGGAGTAGATACATGTACAGATGAAATTAAGGACCTATGGGGCATATCCAGAAAATGGACGAAATACAAGAAAACATATGAATACGTGGAACCAGGGTCAAATAATACCGAGGCATCTCTATGACAAACTGAGAGAATACCTGTAATCACAGCATCTGAAGAAATAGCATCTGGTCTGGCAGGGAGAGCATAGAAATGTGCCTGAACACCCCCTGATCTGCCTCCCCCTATAGGGCGACCCCTAGCTGACTGACCTCCACCTCGAGCTGACTGGGCGGCTGGTGAGGTAACTGGTGCTATAGTCGGAGGCTGACTCCTCTACTAAGATAGACCTCCATGAAGATGAGGACGCAACCTCCACATATGCCCAAGCTCCCCACACTCAAAACAACTCCCTGGTGCTGGTGGCGAAAACTGAAGGGAACCCCTAGCACCGGGATGACTGGTAGAAGAACCTAGCATGGAAGGGCCCTAAACAGGTGGAGCACGGGACGAACTCTGAACTAGAAGGGAACTAAGTGATAAGTGGCCCTGATGAGTACTGTGAGAACCATGGCCAGATGATGCACCCTGATGAAATGGCCGAGCTGACTGAGCATGTCTGAAATGACGACCTCTACCGTGTTGGAATTGACCCCCACAAGGAGCACCGCTGAATCCACCATGACCACGAGGCCTCCCTCTCAACCCTCTCCTGACCGTAAACCATCTCAATCTGCTGAGCAATGTCTACAACCTCATCAAAGGTAGCACCCGAAACCCGCTCCTTGGTCATGAGCAACTGTAGCTGATAAGTGAGGCCATCAATAAACCTCATGATCCTCTCTCTATCCGTGGGAACTAACCAGATAGCATGACGGGCCAACTTAGAGAATTGCATCTCAAACTGTGTCACAGACATATCACCCTGGCGAAGCCGCTCAAATTGTCTGCGCAACTCCTATCTGCGGGATCGAGGCACGAACTTCTCCAAAAAGACCACGGAGAATTGCTGCCAAGTAAGGGGTGCTGCGCTAACAGGCCTACGCCTCTCGTAAGTCTCCCACCATCTGAGTGCAGCCCCAAAAAACTAAAAGGTAGTGAATGAGACCCCATAAGTCTCCAAAATACCAGTAGTACGGAGTATCCTCTGACACCTGTCCAAAAAGTCATGAGCATCTTCTCTCTCTGTGCCACTGAAAGGTGGTGGCTGAAGTCTCCCAAACCTCTCCAACCTACGCTGATCATCCTCAGGCATAGCAGGAACCACATAATCCTGACCAATAGCAACCGGCTAGGCTGCTTGGGCCTCTGGTGTCTGAAGTCCCTGAATAACCTGCTCGGGTGTGCGAGCGACGGGAGTTTGAGTGCCTCCCCTGGCCTGAGAAGTGGCTACAACCGTCAAAATAGAGACCGCTTAAGCAAGGCCAGTACACGCTATCAGAATCTAAGCTAGGGCCTCCTGAAGGCCTGGAATCATAAGACCGCATGAGTAAGGCCGGTACACACTGTCAGAATTTGAGCTAGGGCCTCCTGAAAGCCTGGAATCACAATAGGCACAGGTGGTGCCTACGGGCTATAACTCTACCCCTACCATGACCTCTACCGTGGCCTCGGCCTCTCGCGGCCCTGGATGGTGGTACTGGTGGCTGGCCCTTCTGTCCGGTAGCACGAGTCCTCACCATCTGTGAGAGAATGAAACAACAGATGTTTAGTTACTAGAATCAACAAATTTGCACGACAAGAATTCAAGAATGTGGAGTTTCCTAAAGGTTCTGTAGCCTCCTGAAGATAAGTACAGACGTCTTCGTACCGATCCGCAAGACTCTACTAAACCCGCTCATGACTCGTGAGACCTATGTAACCTAGGCTCTGATACCAATCTGTCACGACCCAAACTAACCCCTGTCGTGATGGCACCTATCGTGGAACTAGGCAAGCCGACTCATTTCCAAAACAAACCGATATTTTCATTTCAAAGATAATTTCAATGTTATTTAACATAAAAACCTTCGTTTAAGGAGTTCAAACCAAAGAAACCAGAAGTGCGAAAAAGAAAAGTCCGACATCGGGGTGTCACTAGTCATGAGCATCTACTATAATCTGTCTAACAACTAGATACAACTAGAATAAGATAAGAAGGAGAAGAGTAGGGGCTGCGATCGCCAAACAGCTACCTTGCTATCTCCAAGCAAATCTGCAACCAGAACACTCAATAACCGCTACCGTGTCTAGCTACACCTGAATCTACACACAAGGTGCATGGAGTAACGTGAGTTTTCCAACTCAGTAAGTAAAAACAATAAATAAAGACTGAGCAGTAGTGACGATCAATAAAGCATATAACATCCATATCATGAAATCTCAGTAAAGTACAACATGCTTTAACACTGCACGAACAACTCATGTACTATAATAATAAAGTATGCTGCATCAAGCCAAAATCATGGCATAAATCACTCAGGCCCTCAGCCTATATCAAACATGCTGCGGTGTGCAGCCTGATCCCATAAATATCCTCACAAATCAGGCCCTCGGCCTCACTCAGCCATAAACCTCTCAAGCCACTCGGGCATTTCAGTAAAATAGGGCATTTGGCCCAAAATATTTATATGCATCAAAATAGAGTCACAAAAACTGAGTTATGCAGTAAACAAGTATAAACATGACTGAGTATAGATTTTCAATCGAAAACAATGAGAGGATAGTAAGAAAAATCCCCTATGTGTCCAAACAGCACTGGCGCAAGGCCCAAACATGGTATTTAGCCCAATTTACAGAAACCCTTTCTAAAACATATAAGTATCATATAGTTTCAACAAAGTATGCAACTTTACAGTTGCTACGGGACGGACCAAGTCACAATCCCCAATAGTGCATGCCCACACACCCGTCACCTAGCATGTGCGTCACTAAAAATAGTAGAATGGTACAAAATTCGGGATTTCACATCCTCAGAACTAGATTTACAATCGTTACTTACCTCAAACCGCAAAATTCTTATTCTGCAATGTCCTTTCCTCGTGAATTGGTCTCTGAACGCCTCGAATCTAGTCATAAATATTTTATTTTAGTCAATAAAATTTATTGGAATTAATTCCACACGATAATAATTATTTTTCATAAAAATCCAAAAATTGGCTCAAAAATCATGTCTCGGAACTCGACAAAAGTTACAAAATCCAGAAACCCATTCAACCACGAGTGTAACCATACCGATTTTACAAAATTTTGACCCCAACTCGACCCTCAAATCTTCGATTTAAACAAGGGGGTTTTCAAATTTTTTCCAACTCTATTCACCAATTAAATGATAAAAACAACCATGGATTCGGGTAATTTAACCAATATTGAGTTAAGAACGCCTACCCCGTTGTTTCCTCTGAAAATCACCGAAAATCGCCACAATTCCGAGGTCCAAATTGCCAAAAACTGAAAATGGGACGAAGTGCCATTTTCAAAACTTAAACTCACTACCCAGACTTTTCTCCTTCGGCAACGCGGTCAGTGCCTCGCGTTCGCGAAGCACAAAATAACTCCCGTCCAAATTCCTCCTTTGCGAACACAACATTACCCTTGCGTTCGCGAAGCACAAAATGCCTCTGCCTCAATGCCTTCTACGCGAACGCGTTCAACCCATCGCGAACGCGATGCTTCATTTCCCCCTCACTACGTGAACGCGATACCCCCCTATGCGAATGCGTAGACCAATTGCCTGGGGGTCTTCGGCTGCTTCCTCTCTTCTTCGCGAATGCGTAACACCTCTCGCGTTCGTGATGCACACCCAGTCCACCCTTTGCAAACACGTGATTCTCTTTGTGAATGCGAAGAGCAAATATTGCCAGCCTCCCAGTTCCTCTTCGCGAACGCGAGGCTCCACTCGCGAACGCGATGAAGGAAACCAGATGGTGTATCAGAAAAATTCCAGCAGAGTTCCAAGTCCAAAATCCAACCCGTTAACCATCTGAAACTCACCTGAGCCCCTCGGGACCTCAACCAAATATACCAACGAGTCCTAAAACATCATACAGACTTAGTCGAACCCTCAAATCACCTCAAATAAAGCTAAAATCATGAATTACACCCCAATTCAAGCCTAATGAACTTTGAAATTTCTAATTTCTACAAACGACTACGGAACCTATCAAATCACGTCCGATTGACCTCAAATTTTTCACACAAGTCATAAATGACATAACAGAGGTATTTCAATTTTCAGAATTGGATTCCAACCCCGATATCAAAAAGTCAACCCCCCGGTCAAACTTCTCAAAAATTAAACTTTTGGCATTTCAAACCTAATTCCTCTACGGATTTCCAAATAATATTCCGGACAAGCTCCTAAGCCCAAAATCACTATACGGAGCTATTGGAATCATCAAAATTCAAATCCAAGGTCGTTTACATATAGGTCCATATCCGATCTACTTTTTTAATTTAAATTTTTTGAATTATGAGACTAAGTGTCTCATTTCATTCCGAGTTCTTGCCGGACCCGAAGCAACTAACCTGATATAACATAATAAAACTGAATAACATAAAAAAGTAGAAATGGGGAAAATGGGGCAATAACTCTCGAAATGACCGGTCGGGTCGTTACAGTTTGTTTCCTATGGAGTTATTAAATGTTTTTGAGATGCTTTGGGCTAGTTTGAGCCATTTTGGAGGTTGATTTTCCTAGGATGACATTTCTAGAGTGTTGTTTAGCTTGCTCGGTACTTGATTTAGCTTGTTCGAGGTAAGTAACACTTCTAAACTTAGAGCTGAGGGTATGAACCCTGATTATACGTGTTATGTGTGTTGTGTTGTGGTGACACACATGCTAGGTAACAAGCATGTGGGCGTGCACCGTGGTAATCATGATTTGGGTGTATGTTTTTCTACGCAGACATCAAGTATTTTTTTATCCGTGAAATCCCTACTTGTTAAAGTAATTGAGTTGTTATTCATGTTAGAATCATGATTATGCTATGTGCTTATTCAGTTGAAACCTAATGAGGTTATTTATGTTGTTGAGTTATCTTGCTTAACTGCAATTATATACTCAGTTATAGGATTTATCATTTGCATATTATATATATTAGTCTCTGTATATCATTCACTATTATATCACATGTTAACATTGTTTGGGCTGATTGGTATGAGATTTGTGATCATTCGGGACTTGAGAGATTGATGACTGCGGTGGACCCAAGAGTCCTGTTATGAGTGATTTTGTGGATCGGGTTGCATGCCGCAACAAGCTGTACTATCTTTACTATTATTATTATTATTAATTATTGTGGACCGGGATGCACGCCACATCAGGACTTGGAGGCTTTTGATTAGCGCTTGGGAAGGATCCGCCACTACGGAGTCTGACGTACCAGCAGTGAGTGCATGCATAGTGATACATATAAATGTGCTTTTTTGAGGGGCTTTTGAGCCAAGTATCCGTACGAGGCTGAGTCATTTTTTTTGTGTGTGTGTGTGTGTGTGTGTGTGTGTGTGTGTGAAGAAGTGGACATTTTATACAGACAACTTGAGTATATTGAGGGTGAGAGTACCTGGGAATATCATCGTGAAACGATTCATTTGACATACATGCTTGGCATGTGGGCATAGAGATGCATATTTTTCTCATGCTAGACGGTACTATGACATTTATGATATGACATGTAGGCATAAAGACGTATATTCCTCATTCTAGATGGTATATGGTAATGGATGCCATGACATGTATATTGACATGTAGGAATCGAGACGTATTTTCCTCATACTAATTGGTAAACGGAAATTTTTATATGGTGTTTGATGACGTCCAAATCCACTACTAAAAAGTAAATGGACAATGTCGCATGAAATACAATTTACCCAACTATGAGTCGGGGTCGAATCCCACAGAGAATTTGTTATGCAATGCCAAATACTTAGAATTTGGATTTGAAAATGTTTAAAACTAAATGCAAAAATATAAACTAACCTAGAAAGCAAGTAAAATGATCAATGGCTACCAGTATGGATGCATCGGGAATTACCCTCAAGTAACGATCCAATGTATTTCACAATTTTACAAATATGAGTGAGTTTATGTTAATTAGCCACGGATAACAATTCTAAATTAGCTTCTTCCGAAGACTAACAAGACTTCCTAATTGAATTATCCCTAAAATAATCAAGAGATTAAGCACACCCATATATGGCTACAAGTAGTTCAATCCTATTCCTAGGTAGAATCTATAAAATGAGGGTTAAAGCCTCAAGTTCTTGTTAATTAATCATTCCCAAATCCAAATTATCTTTCCCAAAATTATTTTAAAGTAAATGGGCGAGTCCCAGGGTTAGCTAATCCCTTTGAAAACATTAAAGAACAAGAATAATTAAAGAAATAATAACTCACTTCATAAATAAATAAAAATTATTCAATACATAAGCACAACAAGGTATTTAATCCACACTTTAAACATGAATATTTCCATAAACAAGATTCAAGTATTGAAAATAAATATTATACACTTAAATATTCAATACAAAGAAAGGAAATGAAGAAATGAACACAAATGTGTAAGAAATTTTCAACCAAAAGTTTCAAATCTTCAAGACCCAAGTGTGTGCGCAAGAACCCTAGCTTCCAAAACTTGTTCTCTCTAGTGTATGGACTGAAAATAAGCCAAAGATATTTTATAAATGAGCTAAGTCAGTTATTAAATGGGTTTAGGGCCAAAAAAGGTAAAATGATAGAATTGACCAGAACTGAAGCGCGATCTTTGCATTTGCGAAGCAATGTTCGCATATGCGAAGCAATGTTCGCATTTGCGATCATTGACTTTCCTGTTGACCTTCGCAAAATCGACAAGGACTTGGCATTTGCGAAGTTTGACTGTCTGGTTTGACTTCGCATTTGCGAGGTCCTTTGTCGTATTTGCGAACTATGCTTGATTGGGCTTGCTTCGCATTTGCGATTAGTTTCTTGCAATTTCCAGGTCTATTTTTTCGCATTTCCCACAAATGTGTCGCAATTGCGTTACCTAAGGCCATTTTCCAGATTTTCTTCTTTTTAACGTATTTTTTGACTCGATTTCACTTAGTTTCTTCATGATCACTTCTAAATCACAGAGAACCTATAAAATAGAAGTAAATGACATTAAACACATGATTTTATTACTCAAACATAGCAAAAATATAGGCTTAAAGACAAGATAAGTTGGTACCAACTTATCAAACCCCCAAACTTAAACTATTGCTTGTCCTCAAGCAATGAAAGCGACAAAATCTCCTCCCAAGTATTTAACTCAATAGTGCATCCATATCATGCCAGGTCAAAAAGGTCTACTGTAAGCACAAACACATTATTTCGCATGGTACCAATAATTAACCCAAAACATATGAATTACCAAACACTTCTCATAAACTTCGTTACCCTTAAAGTGCTCAAAAACTATGCAAATCAAAATAGCAACCAAGTCATGCCACTAAAGCTTTAAAATTTGCCTCTTTATCACAATTAACTTCCTTTGTTCATTCCTTCCAATTGAAAATGGGATTAAATTCACCACTCGAATCTCATGTGCCCTCACATTTAAGAGAGAATCCCACACTCATAAATTTTAATTCAAAACATAAATGGGATATCAAATGGAAAGAATTAACTCTCTCTCACAAAGATGTTCAAATGCACACAAGTAGTACCATAGGCTTGCCCTTCATGTAATTCTCCACTAATGTAAACAAACTCGGTTCAAGATCAATTAGGATTTAAAAGGTTGAGGCTTTTGGTTGAGGTAGGGCACAATTTTGGTTAGAGTGACTCAAAACCTCCCTAAGCACTACAATATTTCACAATGAAAGTACACTTCCTTCAAGAACTTTTCCACCCTCTCCACCATATTTTTTTATTTTACCTAGTCTTCTGCTTATTCACAATTCCTTATTTTTCCTTCAATTTTTTTTAAAATACTACTCTTTTTCTCCCTTTTTTAAAATTTTATATTACCTTCCACCTTTTAAACAACTTCACATCACAACTTTCCCATCTTCACCCCCAAACTTAGGCTTTTAGCCTATGTTTATACTTTTAAAGTAGTTAGGGAGGTAGGGTGACAAAGGGTAAGTCAATAAAGAACGAAGGGTTAAAGCCTGTAATATGGTTGCCAAAGAGAAAGGTTAAAGGCTCGAAATGGGTTGACTAGGGAAAATATGTAAGGGTAAGAACTTTAAAGCACAATAGCGATCCAAGGAAGGCCTAATATTATTTTTCAAACCAAGTTAGTCTATAATTTCGCCTTGAAGCACATTTGATGCAAAAGAACTCACAATAAGTCTCACCACACATGGCACATAAACACTCAAGTGGAATACAAATCTAAAATCCAAATGAAACCAATGACTCAAAGAAGTCACATATAGCATAAGAAGCTATTTAGTGAATCAAAGAGCCAAAAATTTAGTCTAAAAGTCATGACAATGATCTTTACTTCAATCATTTTTTTCTTTTCAAAGAACAAAAAATTCATATGCCGAGGTTTAAATCATCTTGGTACCAAGCAAGCCACAAATTGGCCAATGGGCACAAACCCCAACTCAAACCACTGATTCTTCCTAAATTAACAAAATCTATATCTAAACTACAAGACTAATTCCCTTCAGAAAGTCGCCAAGCTATCCATCATCGGGAAGAGTCGAAACAAAATTTTATCAAAAGTTACCCGGTTCAAAAAGAAATTTGGCATCCTCGGAAAAAGAACCATGGTGAAAAGAAAACCAAGGATATCGCCACCAAAATAAAACATACTATGTAAAAAAAAAATCAAGAAGCTAATAAACATACTAATATAACACATCACATAAAAACAAAATAACACCACATGAAAATAAAATAACATCACATGAAAACAAAATACCAATCTACCATATCCACAGTTATACAAGAAGCCACCCCAACTCGAAATGTTGCAATGTCCCCAATGCAACTAAACAAAATAGAGTAAAATGATAAAAGGTGCTCCTTGAATACTGCATCAAGTGCTCTCCTCACTGTCGAACTCCGTCGCATCTTCTTCTCCTTCTTTCTCGGACCAACGAACTGGAGCATCATTATCCTCTTCCGGCTCAGTTGATGGTAGTGGCTCTTGAGGCTTTAGAAATTTCAATAGCCCCTTCACACCCTTCCACATGCGGGTGAGGAATTTATCTTTCTTCTTCTCCCTTTTCTTCATCCTAGTGTATGCATTTACCAGTTTGGCATGAGAAGTGCTCAAACTACCGTGCGTCGTGGCCAAATCAGTATATGCCTTCTCCAGCTTCTTCAGGTGATCCCCCTGCTTCTTCTGATCCTCAAGGTACTTTTGAAAATCTTTCATTGAAATGTATGCAGAGGGTCCCTTAGATGTTTCCCCAGGTCCCTGTGAAAGGCTAGCTACTAGCTCGCGAATCTGCACATTTACTCAGAAAGCATAGCAAATGGCCCTCCTGTAGAAAATGAAGGCTGGCTACCCTGGTCGGTCTGAGAAGACAATCCCAACTTCCTCTTTCTGCTCTTGACGGCGCCGCCCACTCCTCTTTTCTTTAATGGGTTGATAGGCTTTCTCGGCTCTATCCAGTTGTCCTCAGGGTCCTCCTCAACCCTAGCAAGTTGGCACAACTCAGTGATAAGAGATGGGAATATCAATGATGGATCGTTCAGATACCGATACTCCCTCAGTTCATTGATGAAAATCTCACCAACATTGAGCGGAATACCATCAAGAATGCATGCTACCATCTGGGCTCTCATTATAGGTACATTCCATATATTCGACACATGAGAGATGCGACTGCATATGATGGCTAGCCATATCTTAGCTTCAGCAGTGAACTCCTAGGATGTGATTCCTCTCTTTTCCACTGCCCAAGGAACATCCACACCCGGGCATAATTTGGAGACCAACCAATCCCCAGGAACACAATCTTTTGCACGGAATGGGTCTATATCATGGTCATGGAGGTGATAGACTTGGTTCACAGCTTCTGCTCCGAAATGTACCATTTTGCCGCGAATCCTCATCATTAGCTTTTTCAACCTGATGGCTAGGAGATTTGCATAGAACTCCCTCACCCATAGCTCATTGGCTCTGCAAGGTTGAGGGGTGAAACAGGTCCAGCCCATGTCTACAAGTCATCGGTGGAACTCAGGAAGACGTTCCGGGACCTGATCCAACAATATTTCACTTTCCGAGAGAAACTTCTTCGAGATTAACTCGGCATAATACCATTCCTGACATTCAAGTGACAAGAATCGGTGCTGGTCATAATTCTCCTCAACCTCCAAAGGACGTTTGATGCGCGGATTCATCGGAGTTAGTGCTCATTTTCAGCTTATGTACCTGTAAACAAAGCATTGAAGTGAAAACATGGTATGGCTATGAAATATATTGCAAAATGATTTAAAGATGCCAAAGAAATGATAGGACAATAGAAACAATCCTTAGAAAAAATTTTCTAAGTTTCAAAATTGGAGGTGTCTGCTCCCTGATATTGCATTTGCGATATTTTCTTCGCAATTGCGAAGGCATCAGATTTTCTAAGGACTCGCAAATGTGAAAATCTCTTCGCAATTGCAAAGATAGTGAAGGCTGCCAGTATTCGCAATAGCGACCACCTCTTCGCAAATGCGAAGAGGCCATCGCATTTGCGACCCATCGTCCCCAGCTTTAGAGCAGTCCTTAGACTTGACATTTTTTTAAGATGAATACACTTTTAAACACCCTAATCAGTTTATTTTTAGGCACTCAAATAGGCAATAAACATCACACACAAGCACGGATTGTAAAAAATTTAAACGATTCGGCCAAGAATCTCATTCGGGCCTTTCATCGAACACATAGGAAGCACACAAACCACTCCTATTTTAACAAAACCATGGTTACTCAGACTTCCCCAATTTTCTAAGCAAAGGTCTAGGATCACACTCTCAACTAACCTCACTCAGGAATCAATGCATGATTGAGCAATTTTATTTTTTTTTGAATAATTTCTGATAGAGGAAGGACCTATTTGAAACCTAGGTTTTGAGAAACAAGTGAAGGAAGAAGAAGAAGGTGCAATGATTAAGCGTTCATACCTGGATACTTGCACATAGGAGTGAAAATGAGGGAGTTTTGAAGTTGGGAGAGAGAGATACCAGTCGTTCAGTTTCTTTTTGCCTCAAAGGATTTTGCAATATTTGTTAAACTGAACAACGAGACCCAGTTAAGTCCTTCAGAGGTCGCATTTGTGACCCCACTTTCGCAATTGCGAACTTCCAAATTTCAGCAGTGGTTGAAAATTAGACGGTTTTCTCGCTTTTGCGATGTGAGCCTGATTCGCAAATGCGAAGAGAAGTTCGCAAATGCGAATGCTGGTGCTTCTGCAATTTACAGCTACTGGTTTTGTTGCTCTCCGTCACCCCGACCTACTCAAATCAACTCCAAAAATTCTAAAACTTGGCAGATTAGTTCAAAATAATATACTAAACTATTTTAAAAAAGAAAATTTTAAAAACGACTAAAAAGTTTGAAAATGATGGGTTGCCTCCCACCAAGCGCCGCATTTAACGTCGTGGCTCGACGCGGATCAACTTTATCACTTTTCTCGCGACTTGAACGATATGAACTGGGCATCTACCTTGGAATCAAGCTTGTGTCCACGAGCGGTGGGGGTGGTAAATAGATAATCAAGCCAAGCATTAATTTCATTATTTTGCACTTCTTGGCTTTCATGTGAGGAATATCATTTTGCCTTCTTGTTCCCTCAAATTGTAAGATGTATGGCCTTTGCCTTTCCTCCTCGCAATCCCTCATTGACTCGTGTAGTTCAATTCCCACATCACTGCACAAGTCCAATGTCGAAAAGTGCTTGGAATGTGATATCAGACCTCCAAATTACAATTTTTCCGTATTTTAACATCCTCCTTTCCCCCGGACTAAAGTCAATCTCAACCATATTTTCAATTACACCGGTTGACTCTAATTCTATATTTTTCTTGGCATCACTAACACTCATGGAGTTGGTTGGCGGATGTTCAATTCTTGATTCCTCAAAATGAAGCTCACTTTCTTCCTCGAAATCGGACTCTTCTTGATCTCTTTCCACACTCTCAAGTTGGTGGGCATAGTGAACCTCAACCAATATTTTTATTTGATTTTCCAAAGTGCGGATATCCTCATCATTTTGAGTCAAGCCTTGTTTCAAGTCCTCGAATGCCAAGCTTTGCTTCTCCTCATTTTCAAGAATGGCCTCCAACATAAGCATCATCCTCTCATTTTGAGCATTTGAGAGTTCTTCTTGGTTTTAATCAAGTGCCAAGGAAGGATTTTCGACTTCAACCTCTAAGGAATATTTTTGGCTATCATTCACTTCCGAGGCTTTTTGGACTTCTAAAGCTTCAAGCATTTCTTTCATTTGTGAGTTCAACCTTTCAAGCGCCAAGTCATTTTGGAGACTATTCTCCAAAAGTTCCTCCAAGGCATTTTGCTCTTTGTTTCCTCCTTCAAGTAGGCATTCTAACATGAGCTTGATCTCTCCATTTCGACCATGCTCAATTTCTTCCACTTCCTCATCCCTATAATTTTCATCACAAAAAGTAGAATCATCATAGCGGGGGCTTGGGGAAGGGAAGGACAAATAAGGACGATCATCCCAATGACCATTTTGACGACCGCACTTATCACAAATACTCCACTCATGGGTTTGAGATTGTGCGCACAATACGCCTCCGGGAGAATTTAAATAATTTTGCCACAAGTGTGGTCCTCCACAATAAGGATATGGATCATCAAAGTATGAACAACTACCATCCGACCAATTTTCATTATATGATGCCATTTTTGTTTATATCACAAACTAAGAAAATAAACAAGAAACAAACAAGAAAAATAGACCAAGGTAAGGAAGATAATTACACAAATATTCACAAGTTTGAACCAAAGCACTTACTCTTACTTCTCAAACAACCTAAATTACTCCAAATTGTTCCCCGATAATGGTACCAATTTTGATGACATCCAAATCCACTACTAAAAAGTAAATGGATACAGTCGCATGCAATATAATTTACCCAACTATGAGTTGGGGTCGAATCCCACAGAGAACAATAGGTAGGCGATTAGGAATGTAAGAGAATTATCACTTGTTATGCAATCCCAAACACTTAGAATTTGGTTTTGAAAATGCTTATAACTAAATGCAAAAATGTAAACTAACCTAGAAAGCAAGTAAAATGATCAATGGCTACAAGTATGGATGCATCGGGAATTACCGTCAAGTAACGATCCAATGTATTTCATGATTTTACAAATATGAGTGAGTTTATGTTAATTACCCACGGATAACAATTCTGAATTAGCTTCTTCTGAAGACTAACAAGACTTCCTAATTGAATTGTCCCTAAAACAATCAAGATATTAAGAACACCCATATATGGCTACAAGTAGTTTAATTTATTCCTAGGTAGAATATATAAAATGAGGGTTAAAGCCTTAAGTTCTTGTTAATTAATCTTTTTCAACCCCAAATTATCTTTCCCATAATTAATTCGAAGTAATTGAGCGAGTCCTAGAGTTAGCTAATCCCTTTGGAAACATTAAAGAACAAGAATAATTAAAGAAACAATAACTCACTTCATAAATAAATAAAAATCATTCAATACATAAGCACAACAAGGTATTTAATCCACACTTTAAACATGAATATTTCCATAAACAAGATTCAAGTGTTGGAAATAAATACTACACACTTAAATATTCAATACAAAATAAGAAAATGAAGAAATGAACATAAATGGGTAAGAAATTCCCAACCAAAAGCTTTAAATCATCAAGACCCAAGTGTGTGTGCAAGAACCCTAGCTTTCAAAACTTTTTATCTCTAGTGTATGGACTGAAAATAAGTCAAAGACATTTTACAAATGAGCTAAGTCGGGTATTAAATGGGTTTAGGGCCAAAAAATGTAAAATGATAGAATTGTCCAGAACGGAATCGCGATCTACGCATTTGCGATCATTGACTTTCCTGTTGACCTTCGCAAAATCGACTAGGACTTCGCATTTGCGAAGTTTGACTGTCTGGTTTGACTTCGCATTTGTGAGGTCCTTTGTCGCATTTGGGAACTATGCTTGATTGGGCCCGCTTCGAATTTGCGATTAATTTCTCGTAATTTCCAGGTCTGTTTCTTCGCATTCCCCACAAATGAGTCGCAATTACGACACCTGAGGCCATTTTCCAGATTTTCTTCTTTTTAACTTCTTTTTTGACTCGTTTTTACTTGGTTTCTTCATGATCACTTCTAAATCACAGAGAACCTATAAAATTGAAGTAAATGACATTTAACACATGATTTTATCACTCAAACATAGCAAAACTATAGGCTTAAAGATAAGATAAGTTGGTAAAATACCAACTTATCAGTGTTGTGAATAGAAAATACAGTTATATTAATAAACTCATGTTTAGCTGAATTCCAGTTGTAATATCTTGACTTGAGTGTTATAACTGGAAAGCATGTCTACTTTTCCGTAACTGTGAATGAGCTAAGCATAATATCTTTTGAGCTATCACTTTTACTACCTCCATCATATTATTATGAGTTAATATTGACTATTGGTGTGGGACACTGACCTTCTTCCCAGTTCGTCACTGCTTTCAACGTAAGGTTTGATTTTTGACTTATTGAGTACATGGGGTCGGTTGTTGTCATACTACAGTTCCGCGCCTTGCGTGCATATTTTATATTTATGGCGGGAGCTGGCATTGAAGATGTACTTGCGTTCCGACTACAACTGCCTCTTGTTCTTGGTAGCTCTACATTTATAAATCCGTTTATGTGTAGTTCGAACAAATGATGTATTTATTTCGTACCAGCTTTGTAAATTCTAAGTCTTAGACTTTATTACCAATCCATGAGATTTTTGTATAGAGAGCTCAATCATTCTATTTATTGATTTCTGTTATCCTGTTTGAGTTGGGTTGTCTATCATTTGGCTTACCTAACAGGTTGAATTAGGTGCCATCACGAATGGCTGGATTTTGGGTCGTGACAAGTTTGAAAGCTGATCTTAGCTAGGACATATTGAACATGTACGGCACCAGAAAGGACCTTTTCTTGAACAAAATGAATGTCAATTCAATATGTTTAGTGCGAGCATGATGAATATGACTGTGAGACAAATAACTACTACTAACATTGTCACAAAATATAGTGGAAGGAGATTGAAGGGGAAAATTAAGATCCCGTAGTAATGATTGCACCCAAGTGATCTCTGTAGCAACATGAGAAATTATCTATATTAAGCGTCGACGCTTGAACGACAAACAACACTTTGCTTTTTAGAAGACCAAGATACGAGATTACCACCAAGAAATAAACAATAAGGTGAAGTAGAACGTCTAGTCGAAGGGCAACTAGCCCAATCCCCATCAGTGTAGCATGTCAAACAATCAGTTGAACCACCAGGAATGAACAAGCCATGATTTAAAGTGCCATGCAAATAACGTAAAATACATTTAACTGCAGTATAATGAATTAGCAAAGGAGAGTGCAAAAAACTGAGATACTTGATTGACAACAAATGCAATATGTGGATGCATAAAAGTTAAGTGTTGAAGACCACCAACTAGACTCCTTTAAAGAGTAGAATCTAAGAAGGGAGAAAACTCATCTGAATTTAGAAAATATTCAGGAGTAATGGGAGTGGCAACATGCTTAGAAGATAGAAGATTTGAATAATTAAGGAGATCTTTTATATATGTAGATTGTGACTCAAAATAACCATTATTTTGAGGAGTGACTGATATACAAAGAAAAAAATTAATTAAACCCAAATCATTCATCAAAAATTCAAATTTAAGAGTCTTGATCAAAGATGTAATGACCCGGCCAGTCGTTCCGAGAGTTTTAGCCATGTTTCTCCCATTTCTGCTTCTTTATGTGCTATTCATCTTTATTGTGTTGTATCGGGTTAGTTGGCTCAGGTCTGTAGTGAATTCGGAGTGGAATGAGACACTTACTCTCTTATTTAGAAGTTTAAGTTGGAAAAGTCAATTGGATGTTAACTTATGAGTAAACGATCTCAGATTGAAATTTTTATAGTTCAGATAGCTCCGTTAGGTAATTTTGGACATAGGAGCGTGTTCGGAATGTAATTTGGAGGTTCGTGGTAGAATTAGGCTTGAATTGGTAAAATTAGAAATTTGGTGATTTCCGGTCGGCAGTGGAAAATTTGATATCGAAGTCGGAATGGAATTCCGGGAGTAGGAGTAGGTTCGGAGTGTCATTTGTGACGTGTGTACAAAATTTGAGGTTATTCAGACGTGGTTTTGGTAGGTTTCGGCGTCGTTCGCGAATTTCGGAAGTTTAAAAATTCTTAGGCTTGAATCCGAGGTTGATTTGGTGTGTTGATGTTGTTTTGAGGGTTCCGAAGGCTCGACTTAGTTCTAATGTTGGTATGTGACTCGTTGGTATTGTTGGTTGAGGTCCCGAGGGCCTCGGGTGTGTTTTGGGTGGCTAACAGGCGGATTTTTCTTGTTAAGGAACTACAGTTTTTGCTGGCGTTGGGTTTCTATTGTTCTTTCGCACATGCAGAAGGGGAGCCGAAGGTGCGAGGTCACAGGCGCGGGGCTATGTGCGCAAATGCGAAAGTTTGGAAGGTTGGGCATCGAGCGCAGGTGTGAATGTTGGCCGCACCTGCGAGCCCGCAGGTGGGAGGAATGAGGCGCAGGTGCGGAGTCTGGGCGGATAAGTGATTTCCGCAGGTACGGTCTCGTAGGTGCGGAAAGCCTGGGCAGAAGGTATATATTGAACATTTCGCGAATTTTTGGGTATTCTTCACCATTCCTATTCGGATTTTGAAGCTTTTGGAGAGTTTTGAGAGTTTCGGATTATGATAAATTCCTATTCTTCACCATCCCATTCATTGAGGTAAGTTACTTGAGCCTAATACTCATGATTATGGTAAATTTCAGTTGTTTAAGCATGTAATTAGTGGAAATTAGGGATGAAAGTGAGGGGATTAGGGCTTGGAAATTGGAGAGTTTGATTTGGGGATTTGAAGGGCCAATGAGGTCGGATTTTGATAAATTTGGTATGGATGGACTCGTGAGTGAATGGGCTTTCTAGTTTTGTAAATTTTGTTAGTTTTCGAGACGTGGGCCTGGGGGGAAGGGGGTCGAACAAATTTCGGGATTTTGGTCTAATTTGATAGTTTTTTACGTGGAATTCATTCCATTAGAGTATATTGATGGAAATATACTGATTTTGATTATATTCGGAGCATTTGGAGGCCGAGTCGAGAGTCAAGGGCATCGCGGGTTAGAGATTTGTCCGGTTTGAGGTAAGTAACGATTGTAAATCTTATCATGAGGGTATGAAACCCCGAATTTCGTATCATTTTACTATTTTTAGGTGACCCACATGCTATGTGACGGGTGTGTGGGCATGCACCGTTGGGGATTGTGACTTGGTCCATCCCGTAGCAACTGTAGAGTTGTATATTTTGTTTGAAACTGTATAATATCTATGTGTTTTAGAAAGAATTCCTATAACTTGGGTTGAATGCCATGTTTGGGCCTTATGCCATCACTGTTTGGACCCTCAGGGGCTTTTCTTATTATGCTCCCACTGGTTTCGATTTGAAAGTTATACTCAGTCATGATTATACCTGTTTACCACATAACTTAGTTTTATTACTCTGTTTTAATGCATATGAAAGTTGTTTTGGGCTGAGTTCCCTGTTTTACTGAAATGCCCGAGTGCCTTGAGAGGTTTATGACTGAGTGAGGCCAAGGGCCTGATTTGTGAGGAAATTATATGGGATCGGGCAGCATGCCGCAACATGTTTATTATAGGCCGATGGCCTGAGTGATTTATGCCATGATTTGGCTTGATATAGCTCTAGAGCTGAAGGAGCCCCTCCGAAGTCTATACACACCCCTACTGAGCGCAGGTACCTACTGAGTGCGAGTGCCGAGTGTTGAGAGACTGGGAGGCATGACTGATGGTGAGGTATGCCCGAGGGGCTGTTACGAGTGATTGTGAGGTATGACCGAGGGGCTGTTTATGAGTGACTATGAGGCTTTCCCGAAGGGCTGTTTATGTTTTCATTATTTCACTCTCTTTTGCATTGAGCCTCTATTGAAATTTTTGAAAAATATCTATAGATCATTTTTCACCAAAACTGAATTTTACGAGATGATTTGACTCAAATACTTATTTGAAAGCATGTTGTTTCACTGAGATTTCATAATGTGGATTTTATGTTTTTTACTGCTCGTCACTACTGCTCGACCTTTATTTATGGTTGTTACTTACTGAGCTGGCATACTCACGTTACTCCCTGCACCTTGTGTGCAGATCCAGGTGTTATTGGACGTACCAGCAAGTGTTGATTTCATCCATCGCGGATCCATTTGGAGTGAGGAAGGTAGCTGCACGGCGATCGCAGCCTTGCTCTTATCCCTCCTATCTTCCTATAGCTGTATTAGTGGATTTCTGGACTGTATTATTCTTAGTATTGTTAGACGGATAATGTAGACGCTCATGACTAGTGACAACCGAAGTTTAGCCTTTATTTCCGCATTTTCTTTGATTTGAATTGTGTTTGAAAGTTTTGTTGTTAAAAGGCTTGAAAGTTATTTTGAAAATAAAATATTATGTCATTTTTGGTAAAGAGTGGGCTGGCCTAGTATCACGATAGGCGCCATCACGATTTGGTAGTTTGGGTCATGAAAAGTTGGTATCAGAGCCTAGGTTACATAGGTCTCATAAGTCATGAGCAGGTTTAGTAGAGTCTTGCGGATCGGTGCGGAGACGTTCGTACTTATCTTCGAGAGGACGCAGAACCCTTAGGAAAAATCTCATATTCTTGAATTATTATCATGCGAATCCATTGATTCTGGTAACTAAACTTCTATTATTTTATTCTCTCACAGATGGTGAGGACCTGCACTACCGGACAGGGTGACCAACCACCAGTACCACCAGCTAGGCCCGTGAGAGGTCGAGGCAATAGTTGAGGCCATGGTAGGGGTAGAGGTGCAGCCGAGGCAGTACCTGTAGACCCTCCCGTTTCTCAAGATCAGGTCCCTGCCGCAGATGCTCCAGCGGGACCAGCTCAGGCACCTCCTGTGCCTATTGTGATCCCTGGCCTTCAGGAGGCCCTAGCTCAGATCTTATTAGTGTGTACTAGCCTTGCTCAGACAATCTCAGTTACTACGGCTGCGACTACTTCTCATGCCGGGGCAGGCACCCAGACTTCCGCCGCTCACACTCCTGAGCAGGTTGTTCAGGGACTTCAGACACCGGGGGTACCTTCAGCCCAGCCGGTTGTAGCTGCTCAGGACTATGTAGTTCATGTTATGCCTGAGGATGAGCAGCTCAGATTGGAGAGGCTTGGGAGACTCCAACCTCCGTTGTTTAGCGGTGCTGAGGGTGAGGATGCTCAGGGTTTCTTAGACAAGTGTCAGAGGATACTTTGGACAGCAGGTTGTCTGGAGACCAGTGAGGTCTCGTTCACTACTTTCCAGTTCTCTGGGGCTGCATTTAGTTGGTGGGAGGCTTATGAGAGGCGTAGGCCGGTTGGCGCAGCGCCCCTTACTTGGCAACAGCTCTCCATTCTCTTTTTGGAGAAGTTTGTACCTAAGTCCCGCAGAGAAGAGTTGCGCAGGTAGTTTGAGTAGCTTTGCCAGGGTGACATATCTGTTACACAGTATGATATGTGTTTCTCCGAGTTGGCTCGTCATGCGGTCTGGTTGGTTCCCACAGACCGGGAGAGGATCAGGAGGTTTATAGATGGCCTCAATTTTTAGCTTCGATTGCTTATGACCAGAGAGAGTATCTGGTGCTACTTTTGATGAGGTTGTCGATATTGCTCAATAGATTGAGATGGTCTGTGGTCAAGAGAAGAGTGAGAGGGAGGCTAAGAGGCCTTGTGGTCAGGGTGGATTCAGCGGTGTTCCATATGGGGGCCAGTTCCAGCACGACATAGGTCATCCATTCATGCCTGCTCAGTCAGTTTGCCCAGTTCACCGTGGTGCATTATCGGGGCATGTTTCTCACAGTTCTCATCAAGGCCACTCATCACTTAGTTCCCTCCCAGCTCAGAGTTCGTCCCGTGCTCCATCAGTTCTGGACTCCTCCACGCCAGGTTCTTCTACCAGTTATCCTGGTGCTAGGGGTTCCCTTCAGTCCCCGTCCCCCGCACCGAGGAGTTTTTTTGAGTGTGGAGGGTTTGGGCATATGTGGAGGCTATTTTCTCGTCGTTATAGGGGTTCATCTCAGTAGAGGGGTCAGCCATCGACTTCAGCTCCAGTTACTTCACCACCCGCTCAGTCAACTAGGGGTGGGGGTCAGTCAGTTAGAGGTCGCCCTAGAGGGGGAGGTCGATCAGGTGGTGGTTAGGCCCGTTTCTATGAACTCCCAGCCAGACCAGATGCTATGGCTTCATATACTGTGATCACAGGTATTGTTTCAGTTCTTCACAGAGATGCCTCCATATTATTTGACCCGGGTTCCACATATTCATATGTTTCATCATATTTTACTCATTTTCTGGATATGCCTCGTGAGTCTTTAGTTTTATCTATTTATGTATCTACTCATGTGGGTTATACTATTGTTGTAGACCGCGTGTATCGGTCATGTGTGGTGTCTATTGGGGGTCTGGAGACCCAAGTGGACTTGTTGTTGCTCAGTATGGTTGACTTCGATGTGATATTGGGCATGGATTGGTAATCTCCATGTCATGCTGTTCTAGATTGTCACGCCATAGCCGTGACCTTAGCGATGCCAGGATTTTTGAGGGTTGAGTGGAGTTTTTCTATAGATTATGTAACTAGTAGGGGGATTTCATACTTGAAGGCTCATCGCATGGTTGAGAATGGCTGTCTATCTTATTTGGCTTTTGTGAGGGATGTTAGTGCAGAGACTCCCACTATTGATTCTGTTCCAATGGTCCGTGATTTTCCAGATGTGTTTTAGCAGACTTGTCAGGCATGCCGCCTGACAGGGATATTGACTTTGGTATTGATTTGATGTCAGGCACTCAGCCTATTTCTATTCCACCATATCGTATAGCACCGACGGAGTTGAAGGAATTGAAAGAACAGCTTCAGAAACTCCTAGATAAGGGGTTTATTAGGCCTAGTGTATCACCGTGGGGTGCACCGATTTTATTTGTGAAGAAGAATGATGGTTCCATGAGAATGTGCATTGATTACAGGCAGTTGAACAAGGTCACAGTCAAGAACAAGTATCCTTTGCCTCGTATTGATGATTTATTCGACCAGCTTCAGGTAGCGAAGGTGTTCTTTAAGATTGATTTGAGGTCTGGGTATCATCAGCTAAAGATTCAGGATTCTGATATTCCTAAGACAACTTTCAGGACCCGTTATGGCCATTATGAGTTCTTGGTGATGTTTTTTGGGCTAACCAATGCCCCAGCATCGTTCATGCATTTAGTGAACAATGTATTCTAGCCATATTTGAATTCCTTAGTTATTGTATTCATTGATGACATCCTGGTGTACTCTCGTAGCCAAGAGGAGCACGCTCAGTAATTGAGGATTGTATTACAAAGATTGAGGAAGGAGAAGCTTTATGCAAAGTTCTCCAAGTGTGAGTTTGGCTCAGTTCAGTAACATTTTTGGGGCACGTGGTGTCCAATGAGGGTATTCAGGTCTATTCGAAGAAGATAGAGGCGGTTCAGAGTTGGCCTAAATCGTCCTCATCTACGGAGATTAGGAGCTTCCTTGGTTTGGTGGGTTATTACCGTCTCTTTGTGGAGGGATTTTCATCTATTTCTTTGCCCTTGACCAAATTAACACAAAAGGGTGCTCCATTCAGGTGGTTAGACGAGTGTGAGGAGAGCTTTCAAAAGCTCAAGACTGCTCTGACCACAACTCCAGTGTTAGTTCTGCCATCAGCTTCAGGTTCTTATACCGTGTATTATGATGCCTCGAGGATAGGCATTTGTTGTGTTTTGATGCAGGAGGGTAGGGTGATTGTCTACGTCTCACGCCAGTTGATGACCCATGAGAAGAATTATCTGGTGCATGATATTGATTTAGCAGCCATTGTTCACGCCTTGAAGATTTGGTGTCGTTTTTTGTATGGGGTTCATTATGAGATTTATACTGATCACCGGAGTCTACAACATCTGTTTAAATAGAAGGATCTTAACTTGCATCAACAGAGATGGTTGGAGCTTCTCAACGACTATGATATCACTGTTATAACCCATCCGGGGAACGACGATGTGGTGGCTGATGCTTTGAGTCGCCGGACAAAGTGTTTGGGGAGTTTAGCTTGTCTTCCGGTAGCAGAGAGACCTTTAGCATTGGATGTTCAGGCCCTAGCGGGCTAGCTAGTGAGATTGGATATTTTGGAGCCTAGTCGGGTATTGGCTTGTGTGGTCTCCGGTTCTTCTCCTTATAACGATATCAAGGAGCATCAGTATGATGACCCACCTGCTCGTTCTTCAGGATAGGGTCCGATGAGGTGATGCTAGGGATGTGACTATTGGTGATGACGGTGCGATAAGGATACAGGGCCGGATATGTGTGCCGAATATAGATGAGTTTTGGGAGTTGATTCTTGAGGAGGCCCACAACTCACGATATTCCATCCATCCGGGTGTCCCGAAGATGTACCAGGATTTGAGATAGCACAATTGATGGAGGCAGATGAAGAAGGATATAGTTGGATTTGTAGCTCGGTGTCTCAATTGTTAGCATGTTAAGTATCAACATCAGAGACCGGGTGGCTTGCTTTAGAGATTAGATATTCCAGAGTGGAAGTGGGAGCGGATCACCATAGATTTGTAGTTGGGCTCACACGGACTTTGAGGAAGTTCGATGCTATTTGGGTTATTGTGGATCGACTGTCCAAGTCTGCACACTTCATTCCTGTTGGTACTACTTACACTTCAGAGTGGTTAGCTGATATTTACATTTGAGAGATTATTTGTCTGCATGGTGTCCCAGTTTCCATCATTTCTAATAGAGGTATTTAGTTCACATTGCAGTTCTGGAGGGCCGTGCAGCGAGAGTTGGGTACTCAGGTTGAGTTGAGCAAAAGTTTTCACCCTCATACGGACAGGCAGTTCGAACGCACTATTCAGATATTGGAGGACATGTTGCGCGCTTGTGTTATTGACTTTGGTGGCTCATGGGACCAATTCCTGCCACTCGCGGAGTTTGCATATAATAACAGTTATCAGTCGAGTATTCAGATGGCTCCGTACGAGGCTTTGTATAGGAGGAGGTGTAGATCTCCAGTTGGATGGTTTGAGTCGGGTGAGGCTAGGCTCTTGGGTATAGACTTGGTTCAGGATGCTTTAGATAAGGTAAAATTGATTCAGGAGCGGCTTCGCACGGCATAGTCTAGACAGAAGAGCTATGCGAACAAGAAGGTCCGTGATGTGTAATTTATGGTTGGGGAGAAGGTCTTGCTGAAGGTATCACCCATGAAGGGTGTTATGAGGTTTGGGAAGAGGGTAAAGTTGAGCCCCCGGTTCATTGGGCTTTTTGAGGTGCTTTAGAGGATAGGGGAGGTAGCTTATAAGCTTGCTTTGCCACCCAGTTTGTCGAGTGTGCATCCGGTATTTCATGTTTCCATGCTTCAGAAGTATGTTGGCGATCCGTCCCATGTTTTGGACTTTAGCACAGTTCAGTTGGAGAGTGATATGACTTATGATGTGGAGCCGGTTTCTATTTTGGATCGGCAGGTTCGACGGTTGAGGTCAAAGGACATAGCTTCAGTAAAGGTGCAGTGGATAGGGCAACCTGTGAAGGAAGCCACCTGGGAGACCGAGCGGGAGATGCATAGCAGATATCCACACCTATTTGAGACTCCAGGTATGTTTCTAGACTCGTTAGAGGACGAACGTTTATTTAAGAGGGGGAGGATGTAACGACTCGGCCAGTCGTTCTGAGAGTTTTAGCCTCGTTTCCCCCATTTTTGCTTCTTTATGTAATACTCAGCTTTATTGTGTTGTATTGGGTTGGTTGGTTTAGGTCCGTAGTGAATTCGGAGTGGAATGAGACACTTATTCTCTTATTTAGAAGTTTAAGTTGGAAAAGTCAACTAGATGTTGACTTATGAGTAATCGATCTCGGATTGGGATTTTTATGGTTTGGATAGCTCCATTAGGTGATTTTGGACTTGGGAGCGTATTCAGAATGTAATTTGGAGGTCCGTGGTAGAATTAGGCTTGAATTGGCGGAATTGCAAATTTGGTTATTTTCGGTCGGCACAGTAAAATTTGATATCGGAGTCGGAATGGAATTCCGGGAGTTGGAGTAGGTTCATAGTGTCATTTGTGATGTGTGTGCAAAATTCGAAGTTATTCAGACGTAGTTTGGTATGTTTCAGCGTCGTTGGCGAATTTCAGAAGTTTAGGAATTCTTAGGGTTGATTTGGTGTTTTGATGTTGTTTTGAGGGTTTCAAAGGCTTGACTTAGTTAATATGTTGGTATGTGACTCATTTGTATTGTTGGTTGAGGTCCCGAGGGCCTAGGGTGTGTTTCGGGTGGCTAACGGGTGGATTTGTGGTGTTACAGAACTGCTGTTTTTGCTGGTGTTGGGTTTCTGGTGTTCTTCCGCAACTATGGAAGAGGAGACGCAGGTGCGAGGTCGCAGGTGCGGGGCTGTGTCTGCAGATGCGGAAGTTTGGAAGGCTGGGCATCGAGCGCAGGTGCAAAAGTTGGCCGCATCTGCGAGCCCGCAGGTGTGAGGAATGAGGCACAGGTGCGGAGTCTGGGGAATAAGTGATTTCCGGAGGTGCAGTTGTTTGGACCGCATGTGCAGTCGTGAAGGTGCGAGATATGGACCGCAGGTGTAGTAAACCTGGGCAAAAGGTATATATTGCACACTTCACGAATATTTGGGCATTCTTCACCAATGCTATTAGGATTTTGAAGCTTTTGGAGAGTTTTGAAGAGGGAATCAAGGGGGTTTTCATTGAGGTAAGTTGCTTGAGCCTATTACTCATGATTATGATAAATTTCAGTTGTTTAAACATGCAATTAGTTGAAATTAGTGATGAAAGTGAGGGGATTATGTCTTGGAAATTGGAGAGTTTGATTTGGGGATTTGAGGGGCCAAATGAGGTCGGATTTTGATAAATTTGGTATGGTTGGACTCGTGAGTGAATGGGCTTTATAGTTTTGTAAATTGTGTCGGATTTCGATACGTGGGCCTGGGGGTAATATACTAATTTTGATTATATTCGGAGCATTTGGAAGCCGAGTCTAGAGGCAAGGGCATCGCGGGTTAGAGATTTGGCCGGTTTGAGGTAAGTAACGATTGTAAATCTAGTCCTGAGGGTATAAAACCCCGAATTTTGTATCATTTTACTATTTTTAGGTGACACACATGTTAGGTGAAGGGAGTGTGGGTGTGCACTGTTGGGGATGATGACTTGGTCCGTCCCGTAGAAACTATAGAGTTGCATATTTTGTTTGAAACTGTATAATATCTATGTTTGGGCCTTGTGCCAGCACTGTTTGGACCCTCAGGGGCTTTTCTTATTATCCTCCGAATAGTTTCGATTTGAAAGCTATACTCAGTCATGATTATACTTGTTTACTGTATAACTCAGTTGTATTACTCTTTTTTGATGCATATGAAAGTTGTTTTGGGTTGAGTTCCCTATTTTACTAAAATGCCCGAGTTGCTTGAGAGGTTTGTGACTGAGTGAGTCCGAGGGCCTAATTTTTGAGGATATTATATGGGATCGGGCTGCACGCCGCAGCATGTTTATTATAGGTCGAGGGCCTGAGTCATTTATGCCATGATTTGGCTTGATATAGCGCTTGGGCTGAAGGAGCCCCTCCGGAGTCTGTACACACACCCAGTGAGTGGAGGTACCTACTGAGTGCGAGTGCCGAGTGCTGAGTGACTGGGACGCATGAGTGATGGTGAGGTATACCCAAAGGGCTGTTATGAGTGATTGTGATGTATGCCCGAGGGGCTATTTATGAGTGACTGCGAGGCTTGCCCGAGGGGCTGCATATGAGTGATGTTTTGCCCGAGGGGCTGTTTATGTTTTAATTATTTCACTCTCTTTTGAATTGATCCTCTATTGAAATTGTTAAAAAATTATCTATAAATGATTTTTCACCGAAAGTTGTTTTTACGAGATGATTTGACTCAAATACTAATTTGAAAGCATGTTGTTTCACTGAGATTTCATACTGTGGATTTTATGTGTTTTACTGCTCGTCACTACTGCTCGGCCTTTATTTATGGTTGTTACTTACTGAGTTGGCGTACTCACGTTACTCCCTGCACCTTGTATGCAGATCCATGTGTTACTGGACATACCAATGAGTATTGATTTCATCCATAGCGGATCCATTTGGAGTTAGCAAGGTAGATGCACAGCGATCACAGCCTTACTCTTCTCCCTTGGAACTATTAATCTTAGTATTGTTAGACGGATATTGTAGATGCTCATGAATAGTGACACCCGATATCGAGCCTTTATTTCTGCATTTTCTTTGATTTGAATTGTTTTTGAAAGTTTTATTTTTAAAAGTCTTGAAAGTTATTTTGAAAATGAAATATTGTGTCATTTTTGGTAAAGAGTCGGCTAGCCTAGTATCACTATAGGCGCTATCACGACTTGGTAGTTTGGATCGTGACAAAAGAGCTAAGCAAAGTAGTAGATGATGGAATGAGGAGAATATCATCTATATGGATGTTTAACCAAAAAATTAGATTCTCAGTCAAAACCTATTTTTAGAAGTACTTCTGCTACTAATAACCAAGAAATTCTGTATTCTCTCAATAATAAGAAATTAATATAACAAATAGTGAAGTAATCGATTGAAAGCAAAATAAAGTAATTGTATTCCAATAATAATTAGAATGTGTCCTTACAAGTGAAACCTCCTTCCCTTATATAGGAATCTACAAGTACAACGTTTCTTCCCTTCTATGACCGAATCATTATGAGCATTAATGACATTAATGAGACGTTATAATTGGCAATCGTAAACTGTTCATGAAGATTCTGTAATGTTTATGATCCTTTATCCTCATTAATTGACGATTCGTGAATCTTCCCTCTTTACTGTCTTTATTCATCCTACCGGTGTTTCTTCATTTAATAATTCAGGCTCGAACGACCGTACCTCTTTCATCTCGTGAGTGATTTGCTCATACCTATTACGACTCATGGATCTTTTAATGCAAATCTCCAGTTGTTGCTTTCTTAGTGATCCATGTGTCTTGCTATATCAGCCACATATATAATTCCACGTGTATTATTTATTTTTACCAATACAGATTGTCCCCCCACTTGCCAATTATTCAGCAATTGAATATTTGTGAAGTGGATCACATTTATGGCGGGAATATTTTGCCGTCGTTTTACATGTATCATTGTATCTTCTTCAGAACCAACGCGTCGTATGTCACTTCCATTTAATGCACGTGCCACGTGGCTTCATTGGTTGGGTGTGCAACTCTTCAGCAGTCTTTAGGGATTTTGTGCGGCTGTATCAGTCATGCAGTAACTATTTCATTATGATGTTTCCATCATGACTCCCTTTACATGACAGTCGCTTCTTCTTATAAATACCTCATATGCCTTTGCTTTCACGAAAACCTTCAATCTACAGTATTCTTCTTCCATAATAGTTCTTTTTCACCAGCACGTATTATTTTCTTATAGAACCATATCTTCACCAATCCCTGATCCTCTTAGAGTAGTTATAGTATATGAAATTCCCCCTTCATCTTCTCCCGTCAGGAGTAGAAGAGGTGGTAGATTACGTAGCTTAGGATCTGTATCTATTCGTCGTTCTACTTCTTAACCCAGTATTGCTACCCCTTCGTCTTCTAGAACTGGGGCTTCTTCTTCTCATAGATCCTCTGCCAGAAGTAGGGATTCAAGTGAACCTCTTCGAGAACCCACTGTTGATGAAATTATCCCCACAGAACTTTCCTTCTTTACTGATAGTTAATCAATTAGAAACCAAGTTACTTCTATGACTTCCGATGATCGTGTTGATGTTTACCCTTCCAAGATTACTGAGGGTTTGATTTCTCTTGTGTAAATAGAATGTCATTGGAATTGTTTTTCCCAATTTTAGTCCCTAATGCAAATCAAAGGATAACTTCATACAAAGTTGGTTATTCTTTTGTTTACACATATCCCTTTACATTAGGCTTCGGACCACCGATTGACCCAGCCATTATAGAATTTTTGCCGTTTCTTTAATGTTTTCTTAGGACAGATTGGTCCTATCGTATGGAGAGTTGTGGAATGCTTAAGATACTTGCCTAATTTTGCCTCTTTACCCTTTACCTTCTATCACTTAATTCATATTTATTCTCTCAAGTTGTTTCGTTCTGGGTATTTACTCTCATGGCCAGGAGTAAAAGGTTTTGGTTAGCCTTGAAGATGACAAGGATCGTGGCTGGTATGCCTGTTTCGTTGCTGCTCCCACAAGTGGTTTAGTGAGTGAAGAGAACATGCATTTTCTAGAAAAGTGGAACTATGCACGTAAGTTTCTTTTCAGACTCTCTTCTTCTTTTTTTATTGAAGAAAAAAGAACTTACAATCTCGTGACTGTTTTCTTTTTTTTTTCTTTTCAGCAATCATGGAAGTTGTTGAAGAAATTCCAGACTTCTGTGCTTGGGTAGAAAAATTATTAACTGTTGCTCCTATGGAAGGAAGGTCCTGGAAGTAACTTTCTAATAGGTTTGGTTTGAAAGTGAACATTCATGGTATCTCTTCAATTTTCTACCTTGCTTTCATATTTATTTGAAAATTTACTAACTTCTTGTTTTGCTAGGGTTTCCCGTTCGGGGTTTTAGCGCCACATCTATTGCTGCATCGAAACTTTCTCTGTCTATGGCTCAAGAGATGATCTTGAGTTCCTCATCAAAGAGAAATGCTGATAGAGCTCACGGTTTCGAGGATGAAAAAGAACGAGAGGAGGGCTCGTTAGTACGTAATCCTCGAGCTAGGAGACGTGTCACATTGGATGATAAAGCTACTCCTCTTCCCGGTTTTGTTCCCATGCATGAGCCCGAAAGTGCCACTTTGGTGAGCTCTGATGAAGAGATGACTGTCGCACTTCGTGACTCTACAGAAAACTTTTTTCCCATGGGTTTGATAGTGAAGACTTCGGCTTTGTTTCTGAGGAAGCGCCTCTTGCCTCTTTTCCAGTATCTGCTCCTGCTGATCCTTAGTTTCCCGCACCTATTGTTACTGCCACTGCTCCACCCATGGCTGTTTTAACTGCCTCAACTGCCCCTGCTATTACCACTTCTCATGTTGAAGTTGGTTCTTCCAGTAATAGTAGGATAATGAAAACAGTTACCATTGAAGTCCACGAGAATGGTTATCTTCCGAAGAAATCTGGCCAAGCTGATGTATGACTGCCATCGTTAATTGGCCCAGTTGAGAAGTCCAAATTCGAACACCACAGTTCTTTAAATAGATGAATGATATTGTCCATTCATCTTTAAAGGTATAAGCCTTAGCTTTTTACTTTGCTTGTGATTTTCTTTTCATCTTTATTTGATAATCACATTTCCTTTTCTCGTGTAGATCAACCTAATAGGCACGGAGCTGATGAAGAGGATTGTCCATACTGAGCAGTTAATGAACGACTATCGCACCGAAGCAGACAACTGGAAGGAACAGTTTGAAGGCCTTCAGCTTGGAAAAGAAGTTTTAGATGAGGAGAAGTGTACCTTGGAACAACAAGTGAAGGTAATGGCAGTAGAGTTGGCGATTGAGAAAGCCTCTTCCAGTCATTGGGCAAGGATAAAGACCTTCTCAAGTCTTTATTTGCCTAGCAACTTTCCAAAGCGACTGAGGAAATAAAAGGTTTGAAAGAACTGCTTAACCAAAAGGAATTTTACGTCGGGGAGCTTGTTCTATTGCTCACCCAAACACAAGAAGATCTCGCCCCCTTACAAGCTTCTTATGATGCTGTTTTGACTGAAAAGGAAGCGTTGAGAGCTGAAATTGGGCAATGGGAGAGGCATTATGAAGCCTTTGAGGACAAAGCTATTATTGATGTAAGCTGGGCTTTTTTGAACATGTGCCTCAAAACTTTAATGGAGGCAAGTCAGGAAGGCTTTGACTTAGCTGCTGAAATTGCAAAAACTAAGGAGACCTCTTCTGCAAAAACTGAGTCAAAACTTTACTTCACCTGAGGTCGGCATTCCTGAGGGTGATGAAATTACTCATGGCGAAGCTAATGTTCAAACCTCTTCTGCTCAAGTCGAACCTTCTGCTGCTGCTGCTGATGCCATCTTGAATCCTCCTGATAGCACTGGTTTGGAACATGCCACATAGTGAAAGTTTGTTTGGAAACTTTATTGTGTTGTTTTGTTTTTTTTTTGGTGGAATGATTGGGAAGTTTTACCCCTGGTCCGTTTTGGATTTTAATGTCAAATACTTAGGTTTGAACTAAGTTTATACTTAGTTTTAACCAAGTTTATATAATATTACTTTTTGAGTTTTTGTTCAACTCTTATAATATCTTATTTTGAGTTTCTGTTCTACTCTCTTATTTTGCATGTAAAAATGCTTCAATACTCCGTGACTTTTTTGAATAAGCACGAATTATAAAAGAGGGCCCTTTTATAAATGACACTTAATGAAGAAGACGTCTCAACTTCATATTAGTGTAAACATACGAAAGAAGAAGTAGGAACATACATATTTCTTGAATAATTTGAGGAAGTTTTGTATTTTTGAACTTTCAAACTGTATAATACTTTACATGTATTCAAGTAACATCTACAACTCTATCATAACTGTTTTCTTTATAACAGATTTTACAAAATTCTAGAGTATATCTTGCAACCCATGACTAAATATTGCCTTTAACCTAGGTACTCGTAAGATTTTGTAATTTACATCCGCGAGTCTATACTTTATCATAGGTTTTTGAATCAGGCTTGTGTTTTTGGCTCTTGATTTGCTCTTAACTTTTGATTTGTTGGGTAGATTGACCCAGGCTTGACTCGAATTCTGACTTTTCTAGTCTTCTTTGCCTTTCATATATATAGTCCCCCAAGTGCTAGAGTTTTGAAGTATGAAATCTCGAGCACTTGATTATTCCTTCCATGTGGTCCATTTTCTGAAAAGGAAAAATCATACGGGACTCGGAGGTATATATTTTTTAGATAATGACTGCTTAACCCTTTTTATTTCCATTAGAAAGGTTGTAACCCTAGACCATGAATAATTTTGCATCCGCGTGTCTTTCAGGTCTAATATCATCATTTGGTGTGGGCTAATATTTTTCCTATCATCTAAAATTGTTAATATAATCTTAACTGTACAAAACAAAAATCGTAATTAAGTGATACCTGACCGGGGGTATTTCTTTCGCTCAGAAATAATATTTTTTTAAATGAACAGCATTCCAACTCGAAGGTAAAACCTTGTCGTCCATGGTTTCTAACTCATACGCACCATTTCCAGCGATACCTCGAACTTTATAAGGTCCTTCCAAATTTGGGTTCAACTTTCCTGCTCCAGTTGTTTTTGTTGATTGTAAAACCTTTTTGAGAACTAAGTCCCCAATCTTGAAATATCTGAGGTGAGCCTTCCTGTTGTAGTAGCGTTCTATGATTTGGTTTTGTGCCGCCATCCTTATTAAAGCTGCTTCTCTTCTTTGTTCGAGTAAATTCAAATTTGTTCTTAATTCTTTATTGTTTGACTCTTCCATCGCCAGTGTGAATCTCATACTTGGCTCTTCTATTTCAACTAGGATTAAAGCTTCTGAATCGTAAACAAGTGAAAATGGTGTTTCTCCCATAGTTATTTTTGTTATTGTTCTATAAGCCCATAATTCTCCTTGTAATACCTCAGGCCAATTGCCTTTTGATTTTTCCAATCTCTTCTTCAAATTATTAATGATAATTTTATTTGTCGACTAAGCTTGTCCATTTGCCACGGGATGATAAGGTGAAGAGGTTATTCATTTGATTTACCAACTTTGAAAAACTTCTGTGATTTTCGAGCCTATAAATTGTGGGCCATTATCACATACAATTTCTTTTGGTACTCCAATTCGGCATATAATATTTCTCCAAATGAAATCCTTTACCTCTTTTTCTCGTACCTATTTGAAAGCTCTTGCGTCTACCCATTTTGGAAAAATAATCTATTAACACTAACAAAAATCGTACCTTTCCTTTAGCTTGTGATAAAGGGCATACAATATCCATTCCCCACTTCATAAATGGCCATGGGGAAATAACTGTATGTAATAATTCTGCAGGGCAATGCATATTATTTCCATATCGTTGACATTTATTACACTTGGCTACAAAATTCTTTGCATCCTCTTCCATTTTAGGTCAGTAGTATCCTGCCCTGATTAGCGTTTTAACTAAAGATCTTCCACCTTCTTGATTTCCGCAATGCCTCTCGTGCACTTCTTTCATCACATATTCTGTTTGAGCGGGTTCAAGATACCTTGCTAAAGGACCACTGAATATCTTTCGATATAAATTACCTCGAATTAAACAATAACGGGCAGCTTTTCATCGAAGCAATTGAGACTCTTTCTTGCCTTCAGGTACGATCCCGTACTACAAAAAATTAACAATCTCGTTTCTCTAATCCCAGGTTAAATTATTAAAGCTTACCTCATTCTTATCATGGTCCAGTGCTGAATGAAATAAATGTATTACAATAACATTTTTTGCACTTGTTACTTCCGCAACTGACGCAAGGTTAGCTAACGCATCCGCTTCTGCGTTTTCTTCCCTGGGTATTTGTACGATCTTCCATGATTGGAATTGCCTGATAAGTTCTAGTGCCTTTTCCTAGTATTGTTGCATCCGTGCCTTTATAGCTATGTAAGTCCTCTGTATCTGATTGACTGCCAGTTGAGAATCACTTTTAAGCACGATTTGCTCTATGGAGAGTTCTCGTGCCAGTTCCAAACTTGCAATTACAGCTTCGTACTCTGCCTCATTGTTAGTAATAGGGTAACACTTAATTGCTTGTCTTATACTTTCCCCCGAGATTGGAATTAGGACAATACCCAAACCGGCACATTTAACATTTGAGGAGCCATCAGTAAATAAAGTCCACGTACCTGGATTAGATCCAGTGAATATTTGTAATTCCTTTTCTACTTCAGGAACTATTTTTTTGCTAAAATCTGCTACAAAATCTGCTAAAACTTGAGATTTTATTACAGTTCTAGATTGGTATATGATATCATATTCACTGAGTTCTATTGACCACTTGGCTAATCTTCCTGATAATTCTTGTTTATGCAAAATATTCTTTAAAGGATATGCAGTTATTACTAAAATAGGGTGACATTGAAAGTTTGTTCTCAATTTTCTATATGCCATAACTAATGCTAAAGAAAGTTTTTCTAGATGAGGATATCTAGTCTCAGCATCCAACAAAGATTTACTAACATAATAAATTGGAGATTGCTTACCTTTGTCTTCTCGTACTAAAACTGCACTTACAGCCACATCTGAAACTACGAGATATATAAACAGTCTCTCTCCATCCCTTGGTTTAGCCAGCAAAGGAGGATTTGATAAGTATGCCTTCAAATGTTTGAGGGCTTGTTGGCATTCCTCAGTCCACTCGAACTAATTTTGCTTTTTTAACACTGAAAAGATTTTGAAACTTTTTTTTTGAAGACTTTGAAATGAATCTTCCCAGAGCTGCAATCCTACCTGTCAATCTTTGTACCATTTTTTTCTTGTGTGTATATCAGGTATTTCTTCAATAGCTTTAATCTGTGCAGAATTTACTTCAATACCCCTATTGGATACAATGAAACCTAAGAACTTACCTGAAACTAAGCCAAAAGCGCACTTTTCTGGGTTTAATTTCATATTATAGTTGCGGTGGATCTCGAAGGTATTTGAAAGATGTTGGAAATGATCTTCTGCTTGTGTATATTTGACCAACATATCATCAATATACGCTTCCATGGTCTTTCCCAGGTGTTCTTGGAATATCTTGGTCACCAACCTATGATATGTGGCTCCAACATTTTTCAATCCAAAAGGCATGACTTTGTAACAATAAGTCCCCCTCCTCATTGATCACTTGAATTTTGAATGATCCTTGCTTCCTCTTCTTTTGCTTGACTGGTATATATGATGGATCTTCATTTAATTTTTGCATCATCACCTACGGAGGTATACCTGTCATATGTGAATGTGACCATGCAAAACAATCTACGTTAGCTTTTAAGAATTCAATTAACTTACCTCTAATTTCCGGGCTTAGCTTTGCTCCAATATGAACTGTTTGATATGGCCATTATTTGAATAGTACAATAGCTTTGAGTTCTTCAATTGTTGTTTTAATGTTTTCATTCTCCTCTGATTCTTGAATTACATCCGGTCTCGAATCCACATCGGTCTATTTTGATACAATTTCAGTTGAGATTTGATTTACCGCATCTTCCTTGTTTGCACCTTTATCTTTCTGGCTTGGTTGTATCACTGAGTTGATATTCTTTGAGGTTTGTTGATCCCCTAGGATCTATGGAATTTCGCATTTTGAAGGGAATTTAATAACCTGATGCAATATAGACGGCACGACATCCATGTCATAAATCCATGGCCTCCCAAGAATCACATTGTAGGCCATGCCCGTGTCTATCACTTGAAAATTTGTTTCTTTGATGAATCCTTCCGCGAATGTATTTAGCTTTATCTCACCCTTTGAAATAATGGTTGAATTATCGAACCCAAATAAGGAACGTGCTTTTGGAACTATTTGATCGCCAATTAGCATTTCGTTCACCACTCGCAATAAAATAAAATTCACGGAGCTACCTGGATCAATCAAAACTCGTTTTACATTAGTATCATGTATAAGTAAAGATATTACCAGTGCATAATTGTGGGGAATCATCAAGCCGTCCGTATTTGCATCGTCGAATGTTATGTTGTCTTCTTCCAAAGTTTTTGAACTCGCTTCCCGTGAGATACCATGAACTTTGACGTCCTTTTCATAGCTGTGTATGTTACACCATTGACTTTTTCTCCTCCGCTTATCACGTTCACTGTCCTATTTGGTGATGCAGGTTTTGGAGGCTCTTCTCTATTTTTCATGTAAGATTTTTTCCTTTTTCACTGAATAGATCTATCAAGTACCCTTGCTTCAACAAATGCTCTACTTCACCTTGTAACAGTGTGCAATCTGATGTTTTATGGCCATGGTCGTTGTGAAACTCACACCATAAATCTGTATTTCTTCTATTTGGGTTTGATATCATTTCCTTTGGCCAACGTACCTTATCTCCCATGCTTCTTAAAACAGCAACCAACTCGAAAGTACTGATAATAAAACTGTAATCACCAATCATTTCATTTGCGTTGATATCCCTATTATTCTCACTTTGATCTTTCCTGAATCTCGATGATGATGAACCTAAATCTCTGTTTGTAAATCTATGAACGGATCGTGTGTTTTCTGGTTTCGAACATGAATCTCATCCTGAAGGTCCCATATAAGGCCCGTACCTATTTTTACCGGACCTTTACTCAAATTTTGACCATCTCGAACCTATTTTCTCATCAACCTTTGATTGAGCAATGATGTCTTCTTCGATCCGCAACTTGGTACTGTACCTATTATAGACATCATTCCATGTTGTGGCAGGGAACTCTCGTAAGCTTTCTTTTAGCCTTCTCGTAGCTTCTGAACTTTTTTCATTTAAATTACTTGCGAATTCCATGGACGCCCAATTGTCAGGTACTCTTGGTACCAACATCCTTTCACGCTGGAATCTGTCTACAAATTCTCGAAGAAATTATGTATCACCTTGCTTTACTTTAAAGACGTCTTCCATTCTTTTTCCACTTTTTGAGCTCCTGAGTGTGCTTTTATAAACAAATCTGCAAGCTCAGCAAAAGAGTCAATAGAATTTTCAGGTAAAAGAGAATATCATGTTAATGCTCCTTTCGTTAGTCTTTCTCCAAACATTTTGACCAACACTGATTCGATCTCCTATTTGGTTAAATCATTGCCTTTTACTCCAGTGGTGAACGCAGTGACATTGTCACGTGGATCAGTCGTTCCATCATATTTTGGGATGTCAGGCATTTTGAACTTCTTGGGGATGGGCAATGGAGCTGCTCTTGGTTTTCGATGTTGTTGCGAATATTTATCAATATCCACTCCTTTAATCACAGGTGCTACGCCAGGTATTTGCTCAATACGTTTTGTTCTTTCACCTGTTTCTGCAAGGTTAGTAATAAAGTTTATAAATCAGAATTATTAGGTGTCCCTAGTCTCCCATCACGTGACTCATTGGGAGTTCCCCCGCTTCTTGAATTAGCTAATCTTGAACGTGGGATTTCCACAGTTGCAGTATTATTTGGAGGAGGAGTTAGTGGCACAGCTGATAGTACCCTCACAAAAGCCTGGAGGGCATTATTCACGTGTTCAGCAATCAACTACTCACAGCATCCTGCTCAATGGTTTGTTCATCTCCATGTTGTTCACTATTGTGAGTAGTAGATCTTTCAGGTTACCCTTCTCGTGAAGTGCGTGGTGTTCCCTAAGGTGATGGAACTGGAGTCCTTTCCACCTGCTGGTTGTTGTCATTGACAGTCGACATGACTTGGTTGTGAGTGAGAAATATTTGGAAAGTAAGAAGATTATGAGATTCCCGGTAACGGAACCAATTTGTTTAACCAAAAAAATTGATTCTCAGTCAAAGCCTATTTTTAGAAGTACTCGTGCTACTGATAACCAAGAAATTCCATATTCTCTCAATAATAAGAAAGGAAATTAATATAAGAAATAGCAAAGTAATCGGTTGAAAGCAAAAGAAAGTAATTGTATTCCAATAATAATCAGAACGTGTCCTTACAAGTTAAACCTCCTTCCCTTATATAGAAATCTACAAGTACAACATTTCCTCCCTTTTATGACCGAATCATTACGAGCATTAATGACATTAATGAGACGTTATAATTGACAATCGTAATTGTTCATGAAGATTCTGTAACGTTTATGATCCTTCATCCTCATTAATTGACGATTCGTCAATCTTCCCTCTTTACTGTCTTGATTCATCCTGCCGGTGTTTCTTCATTTAATAATTCAGGCTCGAGCGACCGTACCTCTTTCATCTCGTGAGAGATTTGCTCGTACCTATTACGACTCGTGCATCTTTTAATGCAACTCTCCAGCTGTTGCTATTTTAGTGATCCACGTGTCTTGCCATATCAGCCACATATATAATTTCACGTGTAATATTTATTTTTACCAATACAATAGAGAAGAAGAATAGCAATCTCAGAATGACAAGTATAAATAAAAAGTGAGCAATTAGACATGATATTGCGCAAACCATTACGAAGAAGAAAGGAAGTAAAACTTTGAAACCATGCACTTGGGCTTGTTTTAAGCCATAAAGAGCTTTGCTCAACCGAAAACATGATGTTTATATTGTTGTTGAATAAATACAGTAGGCTACTTCATGTATACTAATTCATCAAGTTTGCTATATAAGAAGGGATTTTTAACGTCTAACCGATGGATAGGCCAACTCCTAGACGCAGCAAGAGCTAAAATAATGCAAATGGTGACTTGTTTTACCACTAGACTAAATATTTGATCATAGTCAAGTCCATGTTGTTGATTATAACCTTGAGCAACAAGAAGACCTTTATAAAGCTCAAGTGACCCATCCGATTTTTGTTTAACGCGAATAGCCCAACGACGACCAATAATATTAGCATTAGATGGTGGAGGCACTAAATCCCAAGTGTGACTGGCCATGAGAGTATTATACTCTTAATACATCGCACGTCTCCAATGGGGAAATCTATTAGCTTCTGTAACAGAACATGGTTCAGATGGAAGAGAAGAGATATGAGAGATTAAGGATGGGAGTATCCGTGGTTTAAGAGAACTAGTTTGCTTGCGAGTAACCATATGATGAATCTTAATAGTTGGAGTGGAGGTGATAAGCTGAGTTGAAGTACTGGGAGGATATTGCGGGCTTGGGGGTGCAGGTAGTTGGATAGGAGCATCCAGTAACTTTTCAGAAACTCTAGTTGTAGTATGGATAGGAGAAATCAATGATGTTGGTAGAAGAGATAGAATCTGAGAAAAATTAGGATTGTACTGTTGGCTGGCTAAGGATAAAGATTATGTAGATGCACTGGATTGAATTTGACTTTTAGAAAGAAGAGGTTGGTTACTTGGAGATTGAGTAAAAGATTAAGAAGAATCTACAACGGGTATGTGGCAAGGGGTCATAGGATAAGAATTGAGATTAGACGACGAGGATAAGGAAGAATATTGTTGAGAAATATTATGGACTAATGTTGAATCCCGAGTAGAACCTGAAAACTTTGTAGGCAAAGAAAGATCAATTTTGTTAGGATATTTGAAGGAAGATACGGAGAATGAACAAGAAAGATTTGATGTTAGATATGGATATGGAAAACGATCTTCATCAAATCGTACATGCCATGAAATAAAAAAATTATTTTTTGAAGGATCAAAACGAAAACCTTGTAGTTATATGGATAACCAAGAAAAATATGGAACCTGGACTTAATTTGTTTTCACAATAGTCACCTAAATTAGTGTTATTTGTGGTTTTGAACTATTTTCTTATATTTTTAGGAAACCCATAATCCTTATAGGTATGAAAAAACTCATTATCCTAATAGATTTGGGAAAGAAAAATTTATTGACCTTGTCAAATTGAAAAACCTTTCTCTTGTAGGTGTGAGACTATTTGGGATCTATATATAGGGGTTGAACTATGGGATTCTACAGATGGCATGGTGCTTTTTTTTTTCTCATTTATAGTGAAAACATCTCTCTGCTTCAACCCCGAGAATTAGACTTAGCCGAACCTCGTTAAATCCTAGTGTAGATTTTTCTTATGTATTTGCTTTGTGTGTAATTGTCGGCTAGTTAATCCACGATTTTCCGAAATAAATTATATTAGAGAAATGTTCGAGTTTCTATTTATAATATAGGGTTAAGATATCTTCGCCATTTTAAACAAAGTGCAAAGTAGAGAAATTTGATAGGGGTTCTAGTTTCAGGAAATGAAAGATTAGGATGAAATCGTTCCTGGTGTTACAATGGATATGGAAGAAAATTGATGAGACATTTCTCGAATAGATGATAGAGACGAAAAAGGCAAACCTAAAGGAGAGAGCTTTGAGTACAATCTTCATGAGCGTTACAGGAAGTGTTCTTCGGGAAATTGCTGAAGAAACTTTTGCAGCAACGGCATGGAAGAAGCTGGAAGACCTATATTCTAAGAAATCACTGACAAACCGCCTCTATTTGAAAAAGAGGTTATACAATCTCCATATGGACGCAGTTGATGTTTGGTCAAAAATGCATATATTTTCTCGTTGTTGCCTCACATTACAGCCCTTTTTAATCGTCTTTTGAGTATTCATTATAGTACTCTGTGCTTAATATTATATTTTAACTGTGTAGCAATAAAGCGGTGTAATGATGAAGAGATTTGAAGCAAAATTAAATAAAACGCGGAAGAAAAAGAAAGAAAATTAAAAGAAAAATAATAATACGACAAGGGGAGTGGGGGGAACACCCTTTGGGTTTTGTCCGCCCAAGTGGAAGACAAAACAATGAAGTGGTACAGTTTGAAAGCAAAACATTGAAAGATTTGAACGTGAAAACAATTCTGCTTCCAGCGCCACGGTCAGCGCTAGGTGCTGGTCTGGATGCCGGGGGCGGGACATTCCCTATTTCGTTCGGGACAAGGTTATTTCGGCCCAAGACCCCCCCCCCCCAACTCTTATAAAAGGAACTATAAACCTAATTTGGAGGATATCTAATATAATCCGAAGGAGAATTCACGTGGGGGAAGATACGCCACGCTTGGAGGAGGCTTCTACCTAGTTTTTCTTCATTTTATTTTCCTTCAATCTCATAGCTCTAGAATATTGTCGTGACCCTTTTTCTCTCAAAATCGGGTTTCTACATGTGACAAATCTTTTAAGGAGGTATTAAAAGAGAAGAGTCGTCACCTAACGGTTTTAAGGTTCGTTAGGGCACCTATTTGTATATGAGTCTGGTTTGAATAGTTTGCATCACCAAAGCTCAGGTAAGAGTTCAAAATTACCTTGAAGAGAAGGTGTTAGGTACTCTTTGAGGTCCACAACTATGGGTCCCGGCCAAACTTGAATCATATGAATTAGTTAGATAAACAAAGACAGAGAGAAAACAAGAAGTTTGGGAAGTTTGATTATCAAATGACTTTGAATAAATACAAACACTTAATTCAAAGATAAGATGGGGGAGGGAGGGTCCTAAGTGTTTTAGCCTAAAGGATCACCCCGTGCAACATAAATAAAACTTCGTAACTCCCTCGAGATGGGGTGTTACTCATATTATTCAGCGGGCACAGACTATCATCTCCTGCTATCCGATTACTATCTTTAAGTTTTTTTCTAAAGCGCACTAGTTGATTCTAAATCATACCTTATGCGTGCACTACCCGTCTCATGCCTATGGTCCAGGAGGCATTTGGACCTCTATTTTGGGTGGTTCTAGACTTGACTTTGGCTGCTCAAAAATGTTAAAACTAGGCGACAAATCAAAACAAATAGGACTGCAATTAAATCCATTTAAAGGCTCACATTAGCCTCCGCAATTAGACAAACAAATGCACGCAAACAAATTTTACATATTAGGCAGTTTTCAGAACTGAAGAGATTGCAGTTGTTAAACTCTACAGGCATAGTTTCTAGATGATCTGATTTAGATACGCAGGCCATTTTTAGACCTAGGAATTCTAAATTACCAGTTGGTAAGTGCCAGGTGTTGTTAAGCCGCTTATTGCAGATTATCAATTGACACATCTATAGGCATGATCTCTAAGTGATTTATACAATAAGGAACAGTGAAACTCATTAAAAGTGCTCAGAATTATTACGCTTCCTAATAATTGCGTGGATGAACAGTAAAACAGTATTTGAAAAAAAACGAGTAGTGACGGCATATAGGCATGATTTCTAAAGCTTGGCAATTGGAACTGATTTAATACAATTAACTCCTATAGGCATGTATTCTAAAAATTGACAGTTGGAACTGGTTTTTACACATTTGGGTCCTATAGGCATGCTTTCTAGATAGACGATGAGATTGCAATAGCGAATTAATTAGTTGAAATCCTATGGGCATGATATCTATTGAGCAGATAAGGAGCAGTTACTAGCAATTATTTCGTATAGGCATGTTACATAGCAACAGATAGCAGTATACACAAGAATAGATAGAATACTTAAGCATGGACAACATACTAATTATGTGAGTGTGTGATTCCCTAATGATATGATTTCTAATAGTGCAAAAAGAGATTCATATATAACAAGTCGTATATCAAATATATTACAAATCCTATGAAAATGCTTTCTACCCTTTTCATGCAAGTATTAGGAGATGCCCATTTCATAATTTCACTATTACCCCAATTGTTATTACAGAATTATTACAAACCCAATAAAATAAAATTACAAAGTGATACAAATAAATACAGTAGGCCCAAGACATGATCAAAAGATACCCAGCCCTGCCAGGCCTTCAACTAAGCTATTTCTCCACACAAATCTCAACATAGCCCATAAACCATAGGAGAACTCGAACCAAACCCAACAGCCATGGTTTGACCATAGGATCCAGAAAAATAATCACTTACAAAAGTCAATTTGCACAATCAGTAGGCAGAAAGAGGGCCATAACTAAGTAGTAAGGAAAATGGCCAAAGAACCTCAGGCCCTATTGTGTCAGAGTTTACAAGGGTCTCAAAATGGACCCCGAGCAGTGCTCACACTAGAGAGGTTAATATAGAAAGCTTTAGTGGCCGTGGCTTTTAGCCGGCCAAAAATTATAGGTTTAGAATAGGGTAAACAACCAATGAAAATAATAGTCAAATAGCAGAGTTTGAAGGAGTGCATTTGCATTTTAAGAAACAAGCATTACAAAAGTGATCACATAATGAACATATCAACATAGAGGGTACACAAACGCAAGAGACAGGTTAATGTTGCAAGTCCACACTTAGCACATTGGGGCAGGGTACATCTGAAAGAAGCAAAGGGGGGAATTATGGCTTATGGGATTACAAATTAATAAGCAAGGTACATTAGGCCAGTAAAACAAATAATATGACATTAAGTTATCAGGTTCAAGCCTAAGGGTCAAATTATGCTAAACACCAGGGGTTTAACAGTGCAACTCATACCAATAAGGCGAACAAAATCAGATGTTATAGGAGACATAAGTTATGAAAACTAGTCTAAAAGGTTCAAAATAGGTTCTAGGGAGTACAGAGTTGAGTAGGGTAATGACATACTAAGTGATAAAATGATCATAGGAGCAAATCATAGCTATAATGAAGGTTTTAACATAGATTAGGGCATATCACAGGTACAAACCAATTACTGTAGAAATCCCGAACAAGACAGAAAATAAAATGGGGCCATATAGCCAATGTAAACACTCAAAGTACCAATACATCAAGCTAAACGAACTTCCAAACAGTCTAAATTGCTTAAGTTAAACACAAATACACTTTAGAACTGACAATTCAAGCTTGAGCAAATGTTAGAGAGGTCCATATCATAAACAGAATCACACATATAGATACTCTAGAAAAAACATTAGGTTTTCCATTTTAGAGGCATGAATATGCTAATCAGGAATATAAGAGAATGAACATTTCAAAGGTTAAGAACTCACCAGTTATTGATTGACAAGTAGACAAACAAGAAAAGGACAGAATCATTTTGAACGTCAACAAAGCAGTATAACCAGAACATTAGATGGGTCAAGTTCCCTAGGGCTTCAAGGAACCCAAGGCAATGCTCACACCCAAGGAAGGTCGAGAAAATAGGAATTCTGGTAGCCTTGGCTTTCAGCCGGCCAAGAGCCAAAGTAGAACAAGAGAATAAACGAACAACAGAGTGAAAATCTTAGCTTTTTTAGTGGAAATTTTAGCGATTTAGAGTATGTCCAAAAAGGAATGGGAGAGGGGTTTATATAGCAGTAAATATCGAGCAACAAACAAGGAAACAGAGTAATTTAAGCAACACATAAGGAAAAGAAACATGCAAATCGATTTGAAATCAATTTAAGAGAGAAATCTGTAAACCCTAGTTTTTAGGAAAAGTGTAAATCAACAGAATCCAAATAAAATTGAACTCATACAGTATAGTATTAAACGTATATAGATGAAATAGTGTTCTAAATTAGAGATTCAAACCACTTTGATTCGATTTCGGAAACTATTGCTCGCCATGTTTAGGCAAGCACCTAGGTAACACCACAAATGAACAACCAGTACCAAAAGGGGCCAAATATGGCAAGAACATGGTAATTGAATCCCATTATCAGTGGGATTATGAGAGAGATTTAGGGGGAGACGGCTAGGGTTTGAAGAGGAGAGGAGTGACAGAGAAAACAGGGGCAGTGATCTTTAGGAAATGGGGTAGGTTTTCTGGGGTTAGGTTAATTAAAAAGTGAGGGTGTACGATGGTCGTTGTTCTTGAGAGGTCAACGGCTGAGATAAAAAATTAGCCGGGTGGGTCGTTTAGAAGCGGGTCGCGACCGGGTATTGGTGATGGGTCGTTTGGATTTATGCTAGGTATTTCGAGTGTTTTGGGCCATTCATTTAGTCCAAAAGTAGTATAAAAATTGGGATGTTGTCTAAATACTCAATATTTATCAATAGTAATTTATAAAAGTAATTCAAAAACAGCAAAAACTATTCTTTGTTCACGAAACTGATTAAAAATAATAACCTAACATTATAAAAATATAAAAAGGTATTTAGGCACAAATAATGTAATTATACATGAATATAGGCTAGTATTGCAAAAATATGCAATTAGCAAAAAAATGCAAATGCAATTATAGTAAAATGAAATAAAATATAATAAAACATACATATTGGTGTAGGTAATAAGTTTGGATGACTGAGTCATCACAAAATAATTTAAAGGATAATTATTAGATATTTATATAATAAAATGTAGAAAGGAATTAATTTATAGCTTTTAAAAATTATTGAAAATTATGAAAAATGCTTGTATAGGTTTTTAAACTAAATCATGATACAAATATGCTATTTTGAAAGTAATATGCATTTTAAAAATATGAGGGAAAAAATGGGTATCAACAAATATTGTCTCTCGTTGAATTTATCTCTAAATTTTTGCCAACTTGTTTCTTTAATTTCTTAGTTTGCTACTCAAGATTAATTATAGTTAAATATTCATAATTTAGGAATCTCTTGAATAGATTAATTATTTGAGTTTAATTTAGTTGATAGTTAATCACACGTCCCTGTGGGTACGATATCTGGACTTACAATCCTATATTACTTGTCGACCACATATACTTGCATGTGTGTTTGGGAGTAATAAGTTTTTGGCGCCATTGCTGGGGATTTAGAAATTAACTATTCTACAAGATTGTATTTTTACTTTTTGTCTATTCAACCTTTTATTTTTATTTTTATCTTAGCTTAGTATTTTATTATCTTTGTTTACATATCATCTTGGAATGAGAATTTGTCGAATATTGGTTATTCTTATTTTGGTAATCCACGTCCATATTGTGGAGGACCACACTTGTGACAAAATTGTGAATCTCAATTTTATGGGTGGGATATTTGTAATATGTGTGGTTGTTAGGGTGGCCATTGGGATGGTTGTCCTAATTCTTTTTATCCGTCTCAGAGCTCTTATTATAATATTTCTAATAATATTTATGTGTTTGATAGGAGCAATGTAGTGGATGATATGGAACGTGATACTGGTATTATGGACATAATGAGACAAGTAGCCGAGCAACAAAATGAAAATCAAAATGCTATTATGGACACGATAAGGCAAGTAACCGAGCAACAAGTTCTTGACGCCTTAGCGATCAAAAGACTCCAGGCTATATTGGACAAATTAATGGCCAATTTCCTAGAAGAATCTCAGCTCGACGAAGAGAGCGAGTTCCCACAAGAAGATTACTTTGAAGAAGCAGATATTGTGAGCCAATCTTGGCTAGAAGAACAAGCTCAACTGATAAAATTTCATGGGGTTCTACGTAATGGTTTGTCAAATATGGCAGAACAACTTATAGACAAAAGAACTGATTTATGCAAGAGATAGATAAATTTGGCTAAAGATATCCATGACATACATGCTCCATTGAATAAAACATCTGAGGCGTCTGATGCCCAACAATCAATTGTTGTAAATACTAGCCAACTTGTGGAGCGGAAATTGGAATTCCAACTATTCGACCAAATTATTAATGATGCCAAGGTTGACGAAGTGTGCAAAAGTGAGGATGTCAAAAGTGAAGCGATTCTAGAGTTGGAGCGCATTGGACCTTATTCTAACTATTTTTCAATATTGTGCTTGGCTAATGACGCGAGAATTGATCCATTTGAGCATAAGGAGGAGTCAATGGATGAGAAACAAAGTGCATATATTTTGAAATTTGTGATTCCAAGAAGACAAAACGACATCCATTACTTAAAGGCAAGAAGTGCAAGATGCGATATCTATTGCTTGGTTCCTTTATTTTTACACCACTGCCCCATGAACGTGACAGAAAAATTGATGCAAAGTTGGGGGTGAAATTCATATCCTCAAAGTGGAAGGAAAAGTGATGAAGCGATGGCGTCGTGCCACGACTATAAATAAGGCGCTTGTTGGGAGGCAACCCAATTCTATTATTTTTCTTTTTCTTTTGTTTATTTTTTATTTTATTGTTTTTTTGTAGTATTATTTTTGTGTTTTGTAGGAATAGGAGCATGGAGTCAAAACCAACAGGTATGTGCAAAAGCAAGCAGGCAGTTGAAACTATGTATGAGGTACCCGCACAAAAGATAACAATCGGGAGAAGCCTCAGTATCCCGTGAGCTGTTAATTCTTCGGCATTTGGCCTATCAGGGAGTCTCTTTTATCCTCTTGTTATTTATAATGTGCATTGAGGACATTGAAAAATTTTAAGTGTGGAGTGAGGAAATTGTTTAAGTGATTTTCTGTGTTATCCTAGCTTAGTTGTAGTATTCCTTCTTAGTGTAGTGATTTTTATAAACGCAAAAGAAAGTTTTTTTTAGAAATTTGGACTTTTCTTGATGGTAGATCTCTTGGACAACTTTCTTGAGGGATTAAGGTCCAATGAAAAAATTCAAAAAAGATTTTTGAATTCTAGTTAGTTTTACTTAGGTAATAATCCCCCTTGGGTTTTTTTCTGCATCGGTTCTTTTCCAAGGGATGTAACTTGAACCGGGTAAACTTTTATATTTTAGGATTAGATTTTTTTTAGGAAAAGAAAAAAATGAGGGTGAAGAAAAACGTTTGTGACTTGTTTGATACTAGCATATTTATGCCTGAGTTTGAGCAGTACTTTCCTCTGAGTGCTTGAACAATAAATAAACTAGCAGACTTTCTAACACATAAGCTCAGGGGTGTGACTATGTATATAGCTTATTCTTATTTTGTTGTACGGAATGATCATGTCTGTCTTAGAGTAGAATTGATCCATATTGATTGATACTTGTGTCGTGTGGTGAGGATTTCTTACATATATTCCATGTTTTGCATCTTAGTCTAGAACTTGCCCTGCATTTTATTGTAGCGAAATAAAAGTGTTGCTCTGTTTAGAAGATGATAACATGCTTTCTTTGATATGTCTTGTGAATTTTAGCTTTTTCAGATATTGTACCACTAGTTAGCCCTTTGAGCCTGTAGCCTTTTGTTTGGAAGATGTATTTTTGCCTTGAACCTTTTGTTGAATCCCTTATTTTTGCACCCTTCTTTCTTGAGCACTGTTGCTTAAACTGCGATATTAATTGATAAATTTTAGAAAAGGGATAATTAAGTGAAAAATGGTGACAAGTGATAGCTGCAAAGTGATGAAAAGGCCATATTGAAAAGAATGTGACATGAAAAAAAAAAAGAACGAAAAAAATTGCTTTGAAAAAAAAAATGAAACGTTCTTGATATGAGGAAAATACTTGTGAAACAATAGATGAAGAGAGGGCTGAAAAATAAAAGTGAAGAGTAGTAAATAATGGGTGAAAAAGTCTATTATATATTGTCTTAGGGAAGTGTAAGTCACTATTATATAGTTCTCCTACTCGTCCCCTAGCCAACATCACAACCTGTTAAAGTCCTATTTGATTCTATTCGAGCATACTTAATTACTAGAGATGTACATAATGGGCAAGCCTATGGTTCTTTTTGCATACATATGAATTCTTTGTGAGTGCGAGAGTTGTTCTTTGATGCTAAGTCCTTAAATTATATTCATTCTTTGATTTGAGTATAGGGACTATTTACTCTTGTGAGGGCACTTGTTTCATGATAGATAGGTGATGTTATTATCTTATTTGACAGAGTAGGTGAGCGCACTCAAATTTGGTGAGTTAGTGTAACGACCCGATCGGTCGTTTTGCTTTCTAGAACCCTGTTCCCTTAAATAAGACATCCCGTACTTGCTTTTATTGATTTATAACTTGCGGGGATGGTTGGTTCGGGATTTGAAAGAGTTTGGATTGAAAACGAAATACTTAGATCCTTAAGGTTGGCTTAAAAGACCAAGTTTGACTTCGGTCAACATTTAGAGTAAACTACCTCGGAATCAGGATTTGACGGTTCCAATAGGTTCGTATGATGATTTCGGACTTGAGCGTATGTTCGAAACGGGTTTCGGATGACACGAGAGCGTTTCGGCGCCTAATAGTGAAAGTTGGATTCTTGAAGTTTTAGAAGTTCTATAAATGTGGTTTGGGACGCGTTTTGATGATATCGAGGTCCAATTGAAATTCCGAGATCCAGATAGTTCTGTAATGTCATTTAAGACTTGCACGCAAAATTTGGCATCATTCCGTGTAGTATAGGTACGTTTTGGCACGTTGGAAGTAGAATGAAAAACTTAAAGTTCATAAGTTTGATTCAATTGGTTTTAGGGTGTGATTCTTAGTTTTAATGTTGTTTCGGGAGTTTCGAAGGGTCGATCAAGTCCATTTTATGATTTAAAACTTATTGGTATGTTTGGACGGGGCCTCGAGGGCTCCGGATGCCATTCAGACGCCGTGCGAGTCGAGTCCAAGCTCAAATTGAGCTGCTGGTGCACCAGTTCTGGTGTGACCGCACCTGCGGTTGGGTAGCCGCATGTGCGAGATCGTAGATGCGGACGAAGCTGCACAGATGCAGCCCAAGAGCGGAGCCCAGGTTCCGCAGATGCGGTCCCTTTTCCACAAAAGCGGAACTGCAGGTGCGTTCACCTGTCCGCAGGTGCGTTCCTAGCCGGTCCTGCCCCTTTCCGCAGATGCGGACCATTGTCCACAGAAGCGAGACCGCAGGTGCAAAAGAACTGGAGGCAGTGAGGTTCTTTTAAAAACGGGACTTAGGTATTTATGGGGTCATTTATTTCAACTTTGGGCGATTGGAGAGCTTTTGAGAAGGGGATTTCGACCTAGTCTTGTGAGGCAAGTAAATTCTACCTAATGTGAGTTTAATGCATAGTTTATCGGTAGATTGTAACATGTAAATTAGTGTAAAAATGTGGGTTTAGAGTAAAACCTAAGGTTTTGATAAAAATAATATTTAACCCCGAAATTTGTTATGGAATCTAGTAAAAATCACATATTCTTGATCCTAAAGTTATGGGTAACGACTTCCTTCGAAATTTTCCGGTATCCGGGCACGTGGGCCCGCGAGTGGATTTTAGGAATCATATAATTTGGGTTTGGGTAGTCACTCTAATAGTGAATGTGTGAACTTTGGAGCCCATATTGCTTAGTTTTTACCTTATTTGAATAGTTTTGGATTGTCCGGCTCCGATTTGAGAGTTTGAGAGCATTCTTGAGCTCAGAAATAAGCTTTAGGGCAAGGTAAGTATCCTTTCTAACCTTGTAAGAGGGAATTATAACTATAGGCGAAGTAATTAAATATGTGTTCCTGATTGTGGGGGCTACGTACGCACGAGGTGACGAGAGTCCGTGCGTAGCGACTATTATGCAAAGTTCGGGTAGTCTAGGACCCAAAAGCATGCTTTACTTTCCATACTTGAACCTTTATTGTCAAACTAAATTGCTTAATTTATATCGAACTTGGAAAATGAATTTTAAGAGGTTAAACACCATTTTCTTGACCGTTAAAGAAAAGTTGACATCTTCTTGGAAAAATTGCCTTCTTGATGAATTATTGATTGACTATTTGAATGTGTTTATTTGTATTTGACCGCGTCGCATGTATGATTCGCGAGAAGGGTAATAGATGCATCTATGGTTCGCATCGTTCGACCCTCCGACAGTGCACATTTTATTATTTTGTTTGATTGGGTCGTACGTCCTCGACATTATATGCGCATGCTATTTGCTTGGCACTTTTATATGATTTTAAGCTGTTTTAAATGCCTAGGAATTTAAATTGTTAACCGAAATTATAGAAATTGAAATATATATTTATGGAAAGACTTGTCACTTCTTGTTATTATATGCTATTTAGTCTTGATATCAATGCTTAGCCTCTTACTTAATTATATTGTTTGGCCCTAGTAAGTGTCAAGTCGACCCCTCGTCACTACTTCTTTGAGGTTAGACTTGATACTTACTGGTTACATATTGTTTATATACTCATACTACGCTAATGTACTTAATTGTACAGAATCTGAGGCAGGTACATCTAGCTACCCGTCCGGCGCGCATTCTTGATACTTGACCGAGATTCCATGGTGAGATGCTCCCTTCTGATGCCGTTCAGCAGCGCGTTGCAGTCTCTTTGTTTTTTATTATTTGCTATCTATTCTGTTTCTGACGGTAGGGTAGTTATATTCTTTTGTATATTCTACTAGATGCCCACATACATGTGACACTAGTTCCTGGCACACACATTAGTAGACTATTCTTTTGGAGTGTAATCACTTAATTATGACTTTCTTTTGGTCATTTCATTTTAACTTGCCTTAATTATTCATAGTTTATCGATTGTTGTAAAATTATGTTAAGTAAATGTTGGAAATGTTTAGTAAAAGTAAATGAAATCCATTAGTTGATTAGTGTTGGCTTGCCTAATATCGGCACGATCTAAATGAAAATTGGGTCGTGACAACATGATATTAGAGCACTAGGTTCATGTAGGTCTCACAAGTAATGGGCAAACCTAATAGAGTCTTGCGGATCGGTACAGAGACGTCTATACTTTTCTTCGGGAGGCTATAGGGTGTTAGGAAACTACTTTTTACTCACCCTCTATCGTGCAGTTGATGGTATACTAAATTTTATTCTTCTATTCTCTCACAAATGGTGAGGACGCGTACGATTGATGTTTCGGACCCAAGAGGAGCTGCTCCCCCCGTTGCTAGAGGCCGAGGCAGAGGCCGGGGGAGGGCACCGACCCGAGGTAGGGGACGAGGGCATCCCAAAACTGCCACAGTTGCACCACCAGTAGACCCGGCAGAGGATCCTATTGTTGACAAGCAGGGCGAGGTGCTACAGCAGAGCCTGCCCTGGTGGATTTCATGACAGCGCCGGGCTTCCATGAGATCATGGGCTATATGATGCGGTTCATGGATACTATGAATCGGGCTGGTTTATTTCCAGCAGAACCGACGACATATCAGGTGGGAGGGGGATCACAGATGGGGCCTAGCCAGTTGTAGCAGTAGCACCTGAGCTTAGATCAGTTGCGGACAGCGATCCGCAGAAGTTATTGGACAGATGAACTAGGCTGCACCCTCCTGTCTTCGGAGGTGAGCGTCATGAGGATGCTCAGGATCTCATTGATAGGTGCAGGGATAGACTGCATAACATGAGGATACTAGAGTCTCATGGGGTTGACTTCACTACTTTCCAGTTGGCGGGCAGGGCCCGTAGATGGTAGCAGTCTTATGTTCTTGGCAAACCAGCGGGTTCTCCTCCTATTACTTGGGAGCAATTCACTCAGCTTTTCTTCGACAGGTATATCCCACCCTCCGAGAGGGAAGAGCTACTGTATCAGTTTGAGCAGCTTGAGCAGGGTCATATGTCGGTGACCGACTACGAGGCAAGGTTTTATGAGTTGTCTAGTCATGAACTCATGATACTCCCTACTAATGCAGAGAGAGTGCGGAGATTTGTTGCAGGATTGCACTCTGGTATTAGGGCCAACATGGCCCGAGAGGTTGAGATGGGGAGTCCTTATCAGCTGGTAGTGGAGATTGCTCCTAGGATTGAGGACTACCGTCTGAGGAGTAGAGAGCAGAGGCAGTAGGACAAGAGGGCCCGGTTCTCTAGGGACTTTAGAGGTGCCCTAGCTAGGGGTAGAGGTCAGTTTGGGAGGGGCTAGCCCAGCAGGCCCCCATATTCAACACCCCCACCACCTCCTCGAGGTGCTCTAGTGAGGCCTTATTTCAGTGCGATGCCGGAGAGTTCTTATCGCCCACCAACTATTCAAGGTTCCCCTGGCGGTTATTCTGGTCATCAGCGTTCTTCTAGTGCCATGCCAGAGAGCTCATACCGTCCCCCAGCCATTCAGGGTTCCTCTAGTGGGTATTCTGGCCATCAGGGCCAGTCTTTAGGGCAGCTGTCTATGGTGCTGAGATGTTGTTATGAGTGTGGAGATCTAGGTCACATGAAGAGGACTTGTCCCAGGCTTCGGGGCAAGGTAGTGCAGCAGAGTCATCAGCCTATGATTTTAGTACTAACTGTCTGGCCTACCAGAGGCGGAAGACAGGTTGGTAGGGGCAATCCTAGAGGTGGAGGCCAGGCAGGGGGAGTTCAGCCAGCTAGTGTTCAGTCAGGTGGAGGTCAGCCAACCGGCGCTCCAGCCAGATTCTATGCTTTTCCGGCCAAGCCAGATGCATTGGCCTCAGATGTCGTTATCACATGTATTATTTCCGTTTGCGGTAGGGATGCTTCAGTATTATTTGATCTAGGGTCTACCAATTCATATCTATCATCCCTGTTTGCTTATTTCCTGGATATTCCTCGTGAGTCCTTGGGTACTCTTGTTTATTTGTCCACTCCTGTGGGCGATTCTATGGTTGTTGATCATATCTATCGGTCCTGTATGGTCACTTTCTGTGGTTTCAAGACTAGAGCGGACCTCCTGTTACTTGATATGACTGACTTTAAGGTCATCCTGGGCATGGACTGGTTCTCTCCTTATCACGCCATCCTAGATTTCCATGCCAAGACTGTTACTTTAGACATGCCTGAGTTGCCGAGATTGGAGTGAAGGGGTTCCTCAGTTAGTGCAACTAGTCTGGTTATTTATTTTCTAAAGGCTTGACGTATGGTCGAGAAGGGTTGTTTGGCTTATCTAGCTTATGTATGGGACACCACCGCAGAGTCTCCGACGATGGATTGAGTGCCAGTAGTCCGGGAGTTCGCCGATGTGTTTCTTTCTTACCTTCCAGGCATGCCGCCAGATCGTGATATTGATTTTTGCATTGACTTGGCTCCAAGCACCCAACCTATATCTATTACATCTATTCCACCATACCGTATGGCTCCGAAAGAATTGAAAGAACAGCTTGAGGAGTTGCTAGCTAAGGGGTTTATCAGACCGAGTGTATCACCTTGGGGTGCTCCAGTGTTATTTGTGAAGAAGAAGGATGAGACTATGCGGATGTGTATTGACTACCGCCAGTTGAACAAAGATACCCTCAAGAACAAGTACCCGTTGCCACGCATCGATGATTTGTTTGACCAGTTGCAGGGTGCTAGGGTGTTTTTTAAGATTGGTTTGAGATCAGGTTACTATCAGCTGAAGATTCGGGACTCAGATGTTCCGAAGACTGCCTTCTGTACTAGATATGGTCATTATGAGTTTCTTGTGATGTCCTTTGGCTTGACTAATGCCCCAGTGGAGTTTATGGATTTGATGAACAGGGTCTTCAAGCCTTATATTGATTCATTTATTATTGTCTTCATTGATGACATCTTGATCTACTCACGTAGCCTAGGGGAGCACGAGTAGCATTTGAGAGTAGTGCTCCAGACTTTGCGGGAACAGAAGTTGTATGCTAAGTTCTCCAAGTGTAAGATTCGGTTAGATTCTATGGTGTTCATGGGGCATGTTGTACCAGGAGAGGGTATTAAGGTGGATCCCAAGAAGATTGAGGCAGTTCAGAGTTGGCCTTGCCCTACTTCTGCGACCGAGATCAGGAGTTTCTTGGGATTAGCAGGTTATTATCGCCGGTTTGTGGAGGGATTTTTATCCGTTGCAGCACCTCTAACTAGACTGAACCAGAAGGTTGCCCCGTTTCAATGGTCTGACGAGTGTGAGGCAAGCTTTCAGAAGCTCAAGACGGCTTTGACTACATCACCAGTTCTAGTGTTGCCTTCCGATTCAAGGATGTATACAATTTATTGCGATGCTTCACACATTGTATTGGGATGTGTATTGATGTAGGAGGGACCAGTTATTACATATGCTTAACGTCAGCTGATGATTCATGAGAAGAACTACCCCGTGAACGATTTGGAGTTGGCAGCGATTATTAATGCTCTTAAGATTTAGAGGCATTACTTGTATGGAGTGTCTTGTGATGTCTATACAGACCACCGCAGTTTGCACCACTTGTTCAAGTAGAGGGATATTAATTTGAGGTAGCGTCGATGGCTTGAGTTACTGAAAGACTATGACCTCACCATTCTTTATCATCCAGGCAAGGCAAATGTGGTCGCGGATGCCTTAAGAAGGAAGGCAGAGAGTATGGGTAGTTTGGCATTCATTTCAGCGGAGGAGAGGCCACTATCTTTGGACATTCAGTCCTTGGCTAACACACTTGTGAGGCTGGACATTTCAGAGCCCAGCTGAGTTCTTGCATGTGTTGTTTCTCAGTCTTCATTATCGGGACAAATCAAGGCTTGGTAGTTTAATGATCCGCATTTGGCAGTTTTCAGAGAGACACTACTATAGGGTGGTGCTAAGGAGGTTTCTATTGGCGAGGATGGTGTTCTGCGACTTCGGGGTCGCCTATGTGTTCCTAATGTTGATGGCCTGAGGGAGAAGATTCTAGAGGAGGCATACAGTTCACGATATTATATTCATCCAGGTGCTACAAAGATGTATCGTGACCTGAGGCAGCATTATTCGTGGCGGCGGATGAAGAAAGACATAGTGGAGTATGTATCTAGGTGCCTAAATTATTAGCAGGTTAAGTATGAGCACCAGAGGCAAGGAGGCCTACTCCAGTAGATGACTATACCTTAGTAGAAATGGGAGTGCATCACTATGGACTTCGTAGTTGGGTTAGCACGGACCTTGCGGAAGTTCGATGCAGTATGGGTTATTGTTGACAGGTTGACTAAGTCGGCACAGTTCATTCCAGTAGCCACTACTTGCACTTTAGAGAGGTCGACCCAGATCTACATTTAGGAGATAGTTCGGTTGTACGGTGTGCCTGTGTCCATCATATCAGATAGAGGTCCTCAGTTCACTTTGTATTTCTGAAGAGCCGTACAAATTGAGTTGGGAACCCGTGTAGAGCTCAACACAACATTCCATTCTCATATCGACGGGCAGTCAAAGCGGGCAGTTCAGATATTGGAGGACATGCTCAGAGCATGTGTGATTGACTTTGGAGGGAAGTGGGATCAGTTCTTGCCCTTGGCCGAGTTTGCTTACAACAACAGTTATCAGTCCAGCATTGAGATGGCTCCATTTGAGGCTTTATATGGTCGGCGATGTCGCTCTCCCATTGGGTGGTTTGAGCCTGATGAGGCTAATTTATACGGTACTGATTTGGTAAAGGATGCCTTGTAAAAGGTAAGGTTGATTCAGGAGAGACGTCACACGATACAGTCCAGACAGAAGAGTTATGCGAATCAGAAGGCGCGTGATGTATCATTTATGGTCGGCGAGAAGGTTCTTTTTAAAGTCTCGCCGATGAAGGGCATTATGAGATTCGGGAAGAAGGTCAAGTTGAGCCCAAGGTTTATAGGTCCCTTTGAGGTGTTAAGGCGAGTAGGGGAGGTTGCTTATGAGCTTGATCTACCTCCCTGCTTATCGGGGGTTCATCTAGTTATTCACGTATCCATGCTCCGGAGATACCACGCCAACTTATCTCATGTGTTAGACTTCAGTACCATTCAGCTAGACGAGAGATTGGTCTAGGAGGATGAGCCAATTGCTATTATTGATAGGCAGGATCGCCAGTTGAGGTCTAAGAGGGTTTCTGCCATGAAGGTCCAGTGGAGGGGCCAACCAGTCAAGGAGGTGATTTGGAGCCCGAGGAGGACATGCGGAGCAGATATCCACACTTGTTCAACACTCCATGTATGATTCTAGACCCGTTCGAGGACGAACGTTTATTTAAGAAGTGGAGAATGTAACGACCCGACTGGTCTTTTTGCTTTCTAGAACCCCGTGCCCTTAAATAAAACTTTCCGTACTTTCTTTTATTGATTTATGACTTGCAGGGATGATTGGTTCGAGATTTGAAAGAGTTTGGGTTGAAATCGGAATACTTAGTTCCTTAAGGTTGGCTTAAAAGGCCAAGTTTGACTTCGGTCAATATTTTGAGTAAACAACCTCGGAATCGGGATTTGACGGTTCTAATAGGTTCATATGATGATTTCGGACTTGGGCATATGTTCAGAATGGGTTTCGCATGACCCGGGAGCATTTATGTGCCTAATAGTGAAAGTTTGATTCTTGAAGTTTTAGAAGTTCTATAACTGTGGTTTGGGACGCATTTTGGTAATATCGAGGTCCAAATAGAATTTCGAGATCGGGAATAGTTCCCTAATATCATTTAAGACTTTCACACAAAATTTGATTTCATTCCGAGTGGTACAGGTATGTTTCGGCACGTTGGAAGTAGATTGAAGAACTTAAAGTTCATAAGTTTGATTCAATTAGTTTTAGGGTGTGATTCTTAGTTTTCATGTTGTTTCTGGCGTTCCGAAGGTTCGAGCGAGTCTTTTTTATGATTTAGAACTGGTTGATATATTTGGACGGGGCTTCGGGGGCCCCGGATGCCATTCGGACGCCGCACGAGTTGAGTCCAAGCTCAAAATGAGCTGTTGGTGCACCTGTTCTGGTGCGACCGCACCTCCGGTTGGGAAGCCGCAAGTGCGAGCTCGTAGGTGCGGGCGAAGCTACGCAGATGCGGCCTAAGAGCAGAGCCCAGGTTTTGCATATGCAGTCCCTTTTCCGCAGAAACAGAACCGCAGGTGCGTTCATCTAATAGTGGAAGTGTGAATATTGGAGCCCATATTGATTAGTTTTTACCTTACTTGAATAGTTTTGGATTGTCCGGCTCTTGTTTGAGGGTTTGAGAGCATTCTTGAGCTCGGAAATAAGCTTTGGGGCAAGGTAAGTCTCCTTTCTAACCTTGTAAGAGGCAATTATCCCCATATGAGAAGTAATTAAATATGTGTTCCTGATTGTGGGGGCTACTTACGCATGAGGTGACGGGAGTCTGTGCATAGCAACTATTATGTTTAGTCCAGGTAGTCTAGCACTCTATACGATATGGCTACAAACCGAATGAAGAAGTCGGAAGCAGTTCATCGCCTGTGGGAGCTTGCTGATAGTGAGGAAGCCATAATCTATCTATCGGATTGCCTATTTGTCTATCTGTCTGGTGAAGAGAGAATGGAAGAAACTCTCAATAGGGAAAGCACAAAATATCTCGTTCGAGTCCCCGGACGAGGTTAAACACCATTTTCTTGTCCGTTAAAGAAAAGTTGACATCTTCTTGGAAAAATTGCCTTCTTGATGAATTCTTGATTGACTATTTGAATGTGTTTATTTGTATTTGACCGCGTCGCATGTATGATTTGCGAGCAGGGTAATAGATACATCTATGGTTCGCGTCGTTCGACCCTCCGACATAGCACATTTTGTTATTTTGTTGGATCGGGCCGTACGTCCTCGACATTATATGCACATGCTATTTGCTTGGCACTTATATGTGATTTTAAACTGTTTTAAATGCCTTGGAATATAAATTGTTAACCAAAATTATTAATTTTGAAATATATATTTATGGAAAGACTTGTCACTTCCTGTTATTATCTGCTATTTAGTCTTGATATCCATGCATAGCCTCTTACTTAATTATATTGTTTCGCCCTAGTAAGTGTCAAGTCGAAACCTCGTTACTACTTCTTCGAGGTTCGACTGGATACTTACTGGGTACATATTGTTTATGTACTCATACTACGCTTTTGTACTTAATTGTACAGGATCTGAGGCAGGTACATCTAGCTACCCGTCCGGCACGCATTCTTGATACTTGACCGAGATTCCACGGTGAGCTGCTCCCTTCTGATGCCGTTCAGCAGCGCGTTGGAGTCTCTTTTTTTTTTTATTATTATTTTCTGTCTGTTCTGTTTATGATAGTAGGATAGTTATATTCTTTTATATATTCTACTAGATGTCCACATACTTGTGACACTAGTTTCTGGCACACACATTAGTAGACTATTCTTTTGGAGTGTAATCACTTAATTATGACTTCTTTTGGTCATTTCAGTTTAAATTGCCTTAATTATTCGTAGTTTATCGATTGCCTAACATCGGTGTTGGCGCCATCGCGACCTAAATGGAAATTGGGTCGTGACAGTTAGAGTCCCTTTCTGAGGTTAGGGGGTTAGAAGTGGTATTTCTAGGCTTGATTTATTGAGAGTGATTTTAATACTTACTCGAGGACGATCAAGAGTTTATGTGTGGGGTGTTGATGTTCGGACAAAAATGCATATATTTTCTCGTTGTTGCCTCACACTATAGCACTTTTTAGTCATCTTTTGAGTATTAATTATAGTAAGCTTAATATTATATTTTAATGTTGTAGGAATAAAGCGATGTGAAGCTGAAGAGATTTAGAGCAAAATTGAATAAAATACGGAAGAAAAAGAAAGGAAACTAAAACAAAAAATAATAATAAGACAAAGTGGGGACACCCTTTGGGTTTTGTCCCCCAAGTGGAAGACAAAACGATGAAGAGATACAGTTTGAAAGCAAAACATTGAAAGATTTTAACGTGAAAATGGTTCTGCTTCCAGCGCCATGGCCAGCGCTAGGCGCTGTTCTGGACGCCAGGGGTGGGACTTTCCCTATTTCGTCCGGGACAATATTATTTCGGCCCAAGACCCCCCTTCCCCCCCCCCTTTTCCCCAAACCCGTATAAAAAGAGTCTTAAACCTAATTTAAAGGATATCTAACATACTTTTAAGGAGAATTCACGTGGGGGAATACACACCACGCTTGGAGGAAACTTCTACCTAGTTTTTCTTCATCTTCTTTTTCTTTAATATCATAGCTCTAGAATATTGTCTCTCATTTAATTTATCTCTAAAATTTCGCCAACTTGTTTCTTTAATTTTTTAGTTTGCTACTCTAGATTAGTTGTAGTTAAATATTCATACTTTTGGAATCGCTTGAATAGATTAATTGTTTAGGTTTAATTTAGTTGATAGTTAATCACAAGTCCCTGTGGGTACGATATCTGGACTTACAATGCTATATTACATGTCGACCGTGTATACTTGCGTGTGCGTTTGGGAGCAATAGCAGTACACCGGTTAAAACTCACCTTGATAAGTTTAATTTAATTATAATGGGCTTGAAGAACGTGGATATCAATATTGAGAGTGAGGACAAGCCTTGACTGCGTTATGTTATTTACCATCGTCTTATGATACTTTTACCGATACGCTGTTATATGGGAGAGAAAATATTTTACTAGAAGATGTTATTAATGCACTAAAATCAGAATAGTTGAATAAGAGCTTTCCATACAAAAGAATTGAGGGCAAGGGTCTTTTGAGTAGAAGAAGAACACAAAAAAAGGACTTTAACAGAAGAAAGTCAACCGCCAAATCAAAGTCTAGAGAAAGGAAGCAGAGATGTTGTGAGTGCGGGGAGCAAGGTGTTTACGATCCCAATTTCCCTTTATATGATGTCGTGATGGCACCTAGTCTCTATGACCTGGTAAGCCTAACATTTAATAACAACTTGACCAAAAAAATAATTAACAAAGTACTAAAACAAATCTGATAAAATGATATAATCTGCAAAAACAGAATCTCAACATTACACTCCCGAAGACCGATGGAACTGAGTCATAAGCTCTACAAAGTAAACTAAAATGTCTACTTCATCATTGTCTTAATTAAAATACAATAGGAAGTAAGGGTAAAGTATGGTGACTTTGAGGCCTGCGGACGCCGATTACGCATACCTTAAGGTCGCTATAAGCAGCTAACAATCAATCACAAACGTCCAGCACGAGCAGACGTATCTGGATCTACACAAAAATATGTGCAGAAGTGTAGTATTAGTACACCACAACGGTAACCAGTAAGTATCAAGCCTAACCTCGGTAGAGTAGTGATGAGGCCAGGTCAAGACACCTAGCAGGGATGTAAATAAACATTATGAAAAATAAAATAACAATAAATAATGGATGGTGAAAAAAATAACTGATACGAAACAAGTTAATAGCATGAACTAATACTGAAATTTTACGCATGGAAATAACATAAAGGAAGCAATTAAAGAGAACCACAATGATCCTATACAGACAACAACTGATAGAACAAGGAATAACAAAACAACAAGAAGTGTTCCCACCAAAGGTCTTTGCAACATAAGATAACAAGAAAAATCACAATGAGGTATCGCTACGTGTACAATAAGAATCAAAACCGAGGTACCACCTCGTGTATATATTAAGAATCACGACCGAGGTAGCGCCTCGTGTTCACAATTCATAATCTTTCTTTGTACCTCCGCGTGAGCCTTACATTTAAATAGGTTTTGAAAATATTTTTCCTTAAATAGCTATACGCACTTTAGCCCACCTTATGATATCGTCTGGCTTCACGTAATTTCCTTACAAGGAACATGCACATAAGTCCAATCTTATACCGCCGCATGCACATTAACCCCAAGCCTTATACCGCCGCATGCGTGTCAATATCACATCACAATAACAAATCGCACCACACATGCCCGTATATCACAACTTGCCAACAATCAACATATCAATGTTTCAACAACAATAGCCCATGGCTCCACCACAATGTGTACGAGAATATCTACAATAAAAATAAATATAAAATCCCCAACAAGAAAGATATCTCAACAATTATCAACTTCTCCTCAAAGTGGTATGGCTTTCACAACTTCAATACCAATAACTCAACAATGAGAAAGATAATGTGTCATTACGAACTAAATACAAATAACTCACAATGGATGATATATCATGACTTCAAATATGAATAATAGCAACGAACGAGATAAATTGTAATAATGACTTCAAATAATGACAATCAACAATGAAAGAGATAACACGTACAATGACTTCAAGTAATAATAATCAACAATGAAAGAGATAAAATTTCACCATAAGCGGGGCAAGAAGTTCCACTAAAGCATGAGAGAATTTTATCAAGTAGGATGTAGAACAAGTGTTAAATAAGTCATTTAATGCATGTAAGGATAGACTAACACAAGTAAGAATAGATTGACTTTGAGAATTTAAAATATGATATGACAATTCAATTAAAGCATGGAAAGCATTTAAGTAGCCTAAACCGGTCAAATACCACGTACAACCCGTGTACCCACTCGTCACCTTGCGTACACGGCTTTCACATAGCACCGACGAATAAATCAATACCAATCCTAAAGGGGTAGTTCCCCCACACAATGTTAGGCAAGATACATACCTCAACTAGGCCAATTCAACTCTCGAAAATAGCTTTTTCCCTAAAAGTTCGCCTTCAGATGGCTCAAATCTAACCAAAATTGACTTAATATCATCTAACAATGCAAGGGAAATAAATTACAATAGATAAAGCTAAGATTTTTACACTTTTTCCAAAATGTCAATAAAAGTCAACATGAGGCTTTCCGGGTCAAAACCCGGGTCAAATGGTTGATTCCAACTACCCATGACCCCAGGAGTTCATATATGTGATTAGTTTTAAAATCCGAATCCAAATCGACTCTCAAAACTCAAATTCTTATTTTTCAAAGTTTTGACAAAGTTTTACAAATTCTCACTTTGATTCACATGATTTAGATGTTCAAATCTAAGATATATTGATGAAATATGATTAGAAATAGATTCGAATCACTTACCCAAAGTTTGTAGATAAAAATTCCCTCTCCAAATCGCCTCCTACCGAGTCTAGAGTTCTAAAATGAGAGATTAAGTCCCAACTTCCAGCCCTTATGTTCAGCTAGTCGCAATTGCAAACCCTCACAATTGTTAAGAAAATCTTGTAATTGTGGCATTGACAGGCGTAGGGAATTCCTCGCAAATGCGAAGAGGGGTTCGCAATTACGAACCTTGTTCCCCTCGCAAAAGCGACAGATTAGTTGCAAATGCGAATTACCCAAAATCCTAAGTCACTTTAAAATTGAGAGGTAGGTATCGTAATTGCGATACATGAAGCCCCCTGCTATGCTCGCAATTGCGAACTTGGTTTTAGCAAATGCGATACCTGTAGCATCAGCACAGCAGATTCTGTAATTCAGTCAATAACACTCTGATACAAGTTAGAAACTTCTCTGAGCCGTCAGGGCTCCAAACCAAATATCCATACAAATCTGAAAATATTATACAAACTGGCTCGCGTGATCAAAACACAAAAATAACATCTAAAACTACGAATCGAACACTAAAACGCATGAATTTCAAAGTACCATTCAAGAATCTCATGAATTACAACAAACACATCTGAATCCTACAAATCAACTCCAATTGATACCAAGTTTTAGACAAGTCATAAACAGTATAACAGACCTATTCTATGTCCCAAAAATAAATTCCGAACTCGATAGCTAAAAGTCAACATACGGACTAACTTTTCAACTTTAAATTGCCAAATTTCGGCCAAATAACAAAAATCAACCTATGAAGTTCCAAAATCAATTTCGGACATATGCCTAAGTCCGAAATCACTATAGGAAGCTATCGGAGCCATCAAAATAACGTTCCGGGGTCGTTTTCACATAAGTTAAAGTTTGATCAATATTTATAATTTAGGCTTCTAAGTCAAGATATAAAGGATCCAAATCAACCTGAAAGCTTCCCGGAACAAAACTAACCAACCTTGCAAGTCATAAAATCGTAAACACACATGTTTGAAACATAAAAGAGGGGTAACGGGGCAAAAATGCATAAAATGATCGATCGGTCGTTACGTTCTCCCCCTTTTAAAATAAATATTCATCCTCAAACATGCATAAGGACATACCTGAAGTGATAAATAAATGAGGATAATGACTCTGCATGCCGTGCTTGGTCTCCCAGGTCACCTCCTCGACCGAAAGACCCCTCCATTGAACCTTTACTAAAGCAATGTTCTTTGATCTCAATTTCCGGACCTGTCTGTCCAAGATAGCCATCGGCTCCTCAATATTAGTCAAATACTCGTCCATTTGGATTGTGCTGAAGTCTCGTAATAGTTGGAGTATAGGTGATAAGTTAAGTTGATGTACTGGGAGAATGTTGCGGGATTGGAGGTGCATGTTGGTGGATAGGTGTGGGCAATAACATTTCATAAATTCTAGGTGTAGTACGGATAGGAGAAATCGATGGTGTTGGTATAAGAGATGGAATATGAGAAAAATTAAGATTGTACGGTTGGCTTGCTAAGGATAAAGATTATGTAGATGCACTAGTTTGAGATTGACTTTTAGTAGGAAGAGATTGGTTACTAGGAGATTGAGAAAAAGATTGAGAAGAATCTGTCAGTGGTATGTGGCTAGGGGTCATAGGATAAGAATTGAGATTAAAAGATGAGGATAATGAAGAATATGATTGAGAAATATTATGGACAAATATTGAATTCCGCGTAGAACCTGAAAACTTTGCAGGCAAAGAAAGATCAATTAGGTTAGGATATTTGAAGGAAGATATGGAGGATGAACCAAAAAGTTTTGAAGTAAGATATGGACAAGGAAAATAATCTTCATCGAATTGTAAATGCCATGAAAGAAAAAATTTATTACTTGAAGGATCAAAATAACGAAAACCTTTGTAGTTAGATGGACAACCAATGATTGGAACATGGACTTCATTTATTTTGATAATAGTCACCCAAATTAGTGTTATTTGTGGCTTGAATTATTTTCTTGCATTTTTAGGAAACCCATAATCTCTATAGGTTTGGGAAAAATTATTGTCCTAATAGATTTGGGAAAGAAAAGTTATTGTCCTTGTGAAATTGGAAAACCTTTCTCTTATAGGTTTGGGACTATTTGGGATCTGTATATAGTGGTTGTACTTGGAGATTCTACAGTTGGTATTGTGCTTTTTTTTCTTTTTTATAGTGGAAACCTCTCTCTGCTTCTGCCCCGACAATTAGGCTAGTTAACCCACGATCTTCCACAATAATTTGTATCAGAGCAAGATTTGGGCTTTTATATATAGTCTACGGTTAAGATGTCTTCATCATTTTCAACAAAGTACAAAGCACGGAAATTTGACCAAGGTTATAGCTTCAGTCTATGAAAGATTACGATGAAATTGTCCCTGGTGTTACAAGGGTTTTGGAAGGAAATTGATGAGGATTTTCTTGAAGAGAAGATAGAGACAAATAAGGCACACCTAAAGAAGAGGGCTTTGAGTGCGATCTTCATGAGCATTACAGATAGCGTTCTTCAGGAAATTGTTGAAGAAACTTCTACAACAACGACATGGAAGAAGTTGGAAGATCTATATTCTAAGAAATCATTGACAAACCGCCTCTACCTAAAAAAGTGGTTATAAAATCTCGATATGGACGAAGGTACACCTATTAAAACTCACCTTGATGAGTTTAATTTAATTGTAATGGACTTGAAGAACGTGGATGTCAAAATTGAGAATTAGGATAAGCCTTGATTATGTTATGTTCTTTACACCGTCTTATGATGCTTTTGGCGATACACTATTATATAGGAGAGACATTATTTAACTAGAAGATGTTAGTAATGCACTAAAATCAAAAACGTTGTGAAAGAGCTTTCCTGACAACATAATTGAGGTCGGGTGTAACACCCCGAAAATGTTTTGAAAAACTTAAGTGCAAAGCCCGATAAAAATTTGCAAAGAAAATAATATTTTATGGTGCCGGACTAGGCTTACGTGTTTGAGGATTATAGATATACTTCACGGCGAGTTTGCTCGCCGCGGCTCGGACCTTTTGGGTTGAACAATGCATGGGAAAGTAAAGGAAAATATTTGGTAGAAAAGTACATTTTTGCGGTCCATTATGCGACCGCAAAATCACTCTGTGGATCGCATAATAGCCACCGAGTGAGGCAGTTGATTGGCTCAGTTGGAAGCAATTATGTGGTCGACTATGCGACCGCATAACTATTATGCGGTGTACTATGCGACGGCATAATTATTATGCGGACCGCATAGTGACCGCGGACTCAGACAGATTTTAGGTCATTTTGGACACCAATTATGCGACCGATATGCGGTCCTCATAACCATTATGCGGTCACATATGCGACCGCAGAACCTGTTCCGGAGCTATATTTTTGGGTTTTTAAATCCCGACCCTACTTCATTAAATACGCGCAAAGGGTCATTTTTGAGCAAATATTCTGATGTTTTAGAAAGAAGTGAGCGTGTTTTAGCAAGAGAGAAAACTCTAGGATAATTATTCATCAATTCTTGCTCAAATCTTGGAAGGTTAACAAGGAAAACCCACAAGTTCTTCATCTAAGAGGTAAGGTTCCATACCCAAGTTTTCAATTTCGAATTTGGGTAGAAGATGGTTAATTAGGAGTATGATTCATGAGTATGAGAGTATTATTTATACATGCATGTACCAATAAGAATTGTGGGAGGATTGTTGAACTTAAATAAGTAAGGATTGGGTTGTGGAGTGAAGAAAATATTGTAGAAGAACCTTGTGGTTACATTTGCACACCTAGTGTTTGATAAAACGGTCAAATGAGCCGAGACCATGAATATCTTCCTAATTATGGTTTAATTTTGTTATGTCTCGAAATAGATTGGGATTGCTAGAATTTTCGGAACGTTATAGTAATTTAAGGAAAGCTCAATTGAGGTATATTGGCTAAACATTCTCTCTTGGAATTGAATTCCATAATGTTTTCATGAGTTTCAAAGTATGGTTTGCCTATTAAAATGTGGTGGCTTGAATCGTATTTCAAATGAAAGCTAGTATGCCAAATTGTGTGAGAAAATCTTAATATTCTTAAGACTCTTAATTACTCATATGTGTACCCAAAGTCTTGATTGGGAATGTCTTATTATTGATAACCTATAAAGATGGTTGAAAGTGAAATCAGTGAATTGGGAATATAAAGTGTGGCCAACGTGCCAATAGTGAAAGGTATACTTGTGGCCAATGGTGTCAATATAATGAAATAATGTAAGAAAGATTATGAAATGAGCTTTGACTCAACTATTCCAAAATTGACTTCGACAATATAATCGGCTAAAAGTTTATGAACTCAAGTGATGCCCATATGTGCCTGTTTTAGCTAATTCTATGCTTTATAAGTAATTTTCAATGTGCTTTGCATTCTTATATATTCGTGAGTGAAAATTGTGTATGATTTTAATTTGTGCTTCGATCGCCAACCATTTTACTCCATTTATTGGAAAGAAATCTATTATGTTTAAAGCCTTCATTACTAATGAACTTAAAGTTGTGATTTTCAGAATATTCTACTTGTTGATAATTATGCTGATGATCTATGAAAGGGAAGAAATGAATGTGTGGAATATAAAATACGGTCATTGCGCCATAAATAAATAATTATATGTTTTTCCAAGAGAGCCAATAAAATAATAATATTTTAAGAGGTTGAAAGTACGAATTAGGTGATATGTGATGTGAAAGGTTATGAGATGTACGTATTTGTACTCTTGTTTCCAATGTGTTATGAAACCCTATGGACGGTCTTTGAAATGCATAGGTATATTTTGTTATGAAACCCTATGGACGGTCTATGAAACGTATAGGTATATTGTGTTATGAAACCCTTTGGATGGTCTATGAAACGCATAGGTATATTGTGTTATGAAACCCTATGGACGGTCTTTGAAATGCATAGGTATATTGTGTTATGAAACCCTATGGATGGTCTATGAAATGCATATGTATATTGTGTTATGAAATCCTGTGGACGGTCTATGAAACACATAGGTACATTGTGTTATGAAATCCTGTGGACGGTCTATGAAACGCATAGGTACATTGTGTTATAAGGCCAATATCGCCCCAGGATTGGCAGTTGATCATATAATTGATGATGCAGGTGAGCACCCAAGGAGTGAGGATATTCCTCCAGTTACTACACTGCCTGATTCTACTATAACTGATCAGACGGCACCTGTCCCTACAACCTACTGAAGGTGTAACAGTTCCTCCAACTGGTAATCCAGTTCCACCTCCAGCTCCAGCTTTCGATTTTGGTGTTTCTGATGATGATGTTAGGGGAGCCATACATATGTTGGCACAAATAGTGGCTTCCCAGACCCAGAGGTCAAATGTTGCACCCACTTCTTCTAGTTAGCCAGGGGATTCTATTAGTTCCAGCGTGAACAGGTTTCTCCATTTGGATCCTCCAGTATTCACGGGTACTAACCCAAAGGAAGATCCCCAAGATTTTATTGATGATATGCACAAAACTCTCAGAGTTATGCATGCTACTGAAACAGAGGCTGTGGAATTGGCCTCCTACCGCCTGAAAGAGGTGGCGTATTCTTAGTTTGAACTATGGTAGGATTCCCGTGAAGAAAGGAGCCCTCTGGCAAAGTGGAGTGCTTTCATTGACCACTTCTTGCCTGCTGAAACTAAGGCGGCCCGTGCCATTGAGTTTGAGAGCTTGAGGCCAGGTAGCTTGACTGTATGGGAGTACCATATGAAATTCGCACACCTGTCTAAGTATGCTATTTACATGTTTCCCACTATGGAGTCTAGAGTGCGCCGATTTGTGCAAGGACTTAGTCCCTTGGTAATTAATGAGGCCGCTACGTCTGCCTTGAATTCTGATATGAATTATGGAAAAATGGTGGCATTTGCTCAAGTTACAGAGGATCGAAAGTTAAAAAGAAAGAGAGAGCTAGATAATAACAAAAAGACCCGATCCATGGGCAATCTTAGTGTCTCATACAGTGGGGGTAATAGTGGAAAGGAATTACATAGGAGAATGTCATCCAGACACGCGCAGTCAATTGCTCAGTCTACAGCTAGAGCACTGCCATTAGGGCCTGATCAGCAGTGGTGGGGCGATAGTAACCAAGGCAACCATGGGTCTAATCAACAGGTCCAGTCGAATGGGGATTCTCAGCTGCAGTAAAGGCCCCCATGTCCCTAATATGGGAGGCGTCATTTGGGGGTGTGCATACGTGGCACGGATGAATATTTCGGGTGCGGAGTCAAGGGCCACCAGCTAAGGCACTGCCCCAACAGTCAAGGGACAGCAAGTAAGTCCCTCAACCCCATTATTAGGATATCCTAGCTATGTGGTTTCACTCGTGAATATTTCATATTCTAACACATATCATGAGCATGTTGAATTTAAAGACAGATTCGTCGTATCTCTAGTCCTCTCATATAGCATCAACTATTGTGAAGGGTTAAGCTGTCAGAATGATAATAATATCACAAGTGCTCAACTTCTTTTTCGTCCTCTTAGGCTTGTGGCAGAGATTCCTTTTTATCAATGCCTACTACGCAACTCTATGCCTCATGTGTCAAATCAATGATGTCATCACAATGATTAGCCATGTCAGCACTATTGGTAGTAACCTTCATGTTTCTTAGGATATAACCTCCTAAAATACCGTGCTCGGTACCTTGATGGATTTTTGAATAATTTTAGCCAATATCGAACCTCGTTATTCATATGTATAGAAACCAATGGGGGGTTGAAGGTTCAATCATCTCAAAGAAGAAGCGTCATTCCGTGATCATATATATTGGATATGAAGTTTTATGGTAATATTCAAGGTAGCACATCTTAAAGTAATTGTTGGAGGTTGCCAAAGGTTTAATTTGGGTATTCGGTATAGAGATTTAGAATGAAAGAAAGTGAACGGGTTATTCTAAAAGATTTGTCTATGAATATATTGTGTGAATAGTTAAGGAAGGTAAAGTATATGTAGTCACATCAGGCCTTATAAAATCTTGAAGGAAATAGGCCAAACTATGAGTATGATTGTTTTTCCCTATTATTGTCCTCCGTGTACCCAATGTTTCATGTGTCTATGTGTATGAAGGTAGAGTTAATGAACAATTGAATTGTGAGGAGAAACTATTTTCTATCCGTCTTAGATAAGTCTAGAAGTTAAGATTGCCCCCGTCAAGTGTTATGGCAAAACCAACAGGTTGAAGAGGTACTTGGGAGACCGAGGAAGAAATGAAGAAAAGTATCCTTACTTGTTTGAATCACTATGTATTTACAAAGTTGTGAACTATGGAAAATCTTAAAGATGATTTCTATGAGTTATATATCATTTGTACAATTGGCATATAGGGTGTGCCCTTCTGGTAATACCATATACCGCTTGCGAGGCCACAGTTTGTGTTGTTTTGTATTATGTTACGTCGTTTGATTACATATATGTTGTTAGGGTGTGTTTTTTGGTCTCTATGACAGGTGGATAGGCCTAGTTACAAGGGAAACTCTGACGAAAGTTTTGGAAATTTTGCGAGTTAGTCAAATTTGGGGCTTCTCGAACGTGGTATGAAACAGACTGAGTTTCATAAGATGTTAATAACAGGTTTTGACTCTAATTTGAAGACGAATGATCCTAAGCGGGGGAGAATGTAACAACCCCGAAAGTTTATTGAAGAAACTTAAGTGCAAAGCCCGGTAAACATTTACAAAGAAAATAATATTTTATGGTGCCGGACTAGGCTTACGTGTTTGAAGATTATAGAAATTCTTCGCGGCGAGCAAGCTCGCCACGACCTTTTGCGTTGGACAACGCACGGGAAAGTAAAGGAATTTTTTTGGCGAAAAAGTGCATTTCTGTGGTCCATTATGCGACCGCAGGATCACTCTGTGGACCACATAATGGCCGAAGAGTGAGGCAGATGATTGGCTCAGTTGGAAGCAATTATGCAGTCGACTATGCGACCACATAACTGGTATGCGGTGTACTATGCGACCGCATAACTGTTATGCGGACCGCATAGTGACCGCGGACTCAGGAAGATTTTAGGTCATTTTGGACACCAATTATGCGACCGATATGCGGTCCGCATAACCATTATGCGGTCGCATATGCGACCGCAGAACCTGTTCCGGAGATTCATTTATGGGTTTTAAAAACACGACCCTACTTCGTTAAATACACACAAAGGGTCATTTTTGAGAAAATATTCTGATGTTTTAGAGAGAGAAAAAACCCTAGGATAATTATTCACCAAGTCTTGCTCAAATCTTGGAAGGTTAACAAGGAAAACCCACAAGTTCTTCATCTAAGAGGTAAGGTTTCATACCCCAGTTTTTAATTTCTAATTCGGTATAAGAAGGTTGATTAGGAGTATGATTCATGGGTATGAGAGTATTATTTATACATGCATGTACCAATAAGATTTTTGGTAGGATTGTTGAACTTAAATAAGTGAGGATTGGGTTGTGGAGTGAAGAAAATCTTGTAGAAGAACCTTGTGGTTAAATTTGCACACCTAGTGTTTGATAAAATGGTCAAATGAGCTGAGACCGTGAATATCTTCTTAATTATGGTTCAATTTTGTTATGTCTCAAAATAGATTGGGATTGCTAGAATTTCCGGAACGTTGTAGTAATTTAAGAAAATCTCAATTGAGGTATGTTGGCTAAACTTTCTCCCTTGGAATTGAATTCCATAATGTTTCTGTGAGTTTCAAAGTATGCGTTGCGTATTAAAATGTTATGGCTTGAATCGTATTTCAAATGAAAGCTAGTATGCCAAATTGTGTGAGAAAATCCCAATATTCTTAAGACTCTTAATTGCTTATATGTGTACCCAAAGTCTTGATTGGGATTTTCTTATTATTGATAACCTATAAAGATGGTTGAAAGTGAAATCAGTGAATTGGGGATATAAAGTGTGGCCAATGTGCCAATAGTGAAAGGTATACTTGTGGCCAATGGTGCCGATGTAATGAAATAATGTGAGAAAGATTATGAAATAAGCTTTGACTCAACTATTCCAAAACTGACTTCGACAATATAATTGGCTAAAAGATTATGAACTCAAGTGATGCCCATATGTGCTCGTTTTAGCTAATGCTATGCTTTATAAGTAATTTTCAATGTTCTTTGCATTCTTACATATTCATGAGAGGAAATTGTGTATGATTTTAATTTGTGCTTTGATCGCCAACCATTTTACTCTATTTATTGGAAAGAAATCGATTATGTTTAAAGCCTTCATTACTAATGAACTTAAAGTTGTGATTTCCAGAATATTCTATTTGTTGATAATTATGATGATGATCTATGAAAGGGAAGAAATGAAAGTTTGGAATATAAAATATGGTCATTGCGCCATGAATAAAGAATCATATGTTTGCCCAAGAGAGCCAATGAAATAATATTGTTGTAAGTGGTTGAAAGAACGGATTAGGTGATATGTGATGTGAAAGGTTATGAGATGTACGTATTTGTACTCTTATTTCCAATGTGTTATGAAACCCTATGGACGGTCTTTGAAACGCATAGGTATATTATGTTATGAAACCCTATGGACGGTCTATGAAACACATAAGTACATTGTGTTATGAAACCCTATGGACGGTCTTTGAAATGCATAGGTATATTGTGTTATGAAACCCTATGGACGGTCTTTGAAACGCATAGGTATATTGTGTTATGAAACCCTATGGATGGTCTATAAAACGCATAGGTATATTGTGTTATGAAATCCTGTGGACGGTCTGTGAAACGCATAGGTACATTGTGTTATGAAATCCTGTGGACAGTCTATGAAACGCATAGGTACATTGTGTTATGAAATCCTGTGGACGGTCTATGAAAACGCATAGGTACATTGTATTATGAAATCATGTGGACGGTCTATGAAACGCATAGGTACATTGTGTTATGAAATCCATTATGATATGAAATCATGTGGACAATCTATGAAACGCATAGGTGCATTGTGTATATGAGGTATAGATGTACGGTATGAATAAATACTGTGGACGGTCTATGAAATGCTCAAGTGTATACTATGATATGTGAACCCTAAGGACGGTCTAATGAAACACATTATTAATGCAGACAATAGGTTCCCCTTTTGTTATCTTTGTTTGTACAGGTTGTTTCAATTACATTATATTATGTGTTCCATGTATAGATCATATGGACATTCTATTTTGAAAGACAATTTCTAGCTATACATACTAGTGCTATTCGACAGTACTAACGTCCCTTTTGCCGGGTCGCTGTGGTTCTACCGCAGGTGGCATTGATCAGTGATAGCAGTGCACTCCTTTCAGCCAATTTGGTGAGCCCCACTTCATTTCGGGGTCATGTATCTTTTGTTTCTCATGTACTTTGTGGTTGAGGTATAGCCGGGGCCTTGTTGCCGGCATTTCCATATTACTCTTCAGTTGTACTTAGAGGCTCCATAGACAGGTTGTGGGTGGTATTTGATGTTGGAAATTGGATTAGAACTGTTGGTATTTGGCAACATATTTTTTATTAAATCTATAAACTCGTACTATTTTGAAAATATTGAATGATGTTATTAATGGGAATGAAATGGAAGCGGTTAATGAAATCTCTTCAGTATTTGATTAACGGAGTACATCTCCTCTTTATTCACGAATTAATTTGGGTAGAAGTAATTTAACAGGCTTGCTCGGTCAGGTTCACTCGGTTGAGCGCCGGTCGTGCTCCTCGGTTTTGGGCCGTGACACCGGGGGTCTTATGAGTAGAGGAAGAACACAATAAAAGGACTTTAACTGAGAAAGTCAACTGCCAAATTGAAATCTAGAGCAAGGAAGCAGAACTGTTGTGAGTACAAGTGGCGAATTCACTACAAGAGAGATTGTCCTAAGCCGAAAGAGTAAAGAAGAAAAGCAAAAAAATAGACGATTCGACAAATATTGTTGACACTATGATAATTCATATGATTGTGACTATGTAGGGGAAGTTTGTGATGTTAGTTCTAGTCATGAGCAGAATTTCGAGGTTCTTGATTCTGGTGCTACTTTCCACATGTGTCCACACAAAAATTGGTTTGCAACTTACATGTAGATGATTGGAACCGCCTACATAGGAGATGATAGTCCATTACTAGAATAGGGTATTGGTAACATCAGATTGAGAATGTTTGATGAAATATCATTAACATTGACTGTTGGCATGTTCTTCGAATAAAGAGAAGTTTGATTTCCTTTTCGACCTTGGATGATAAAGGGTATAAGGTTCACTCCAAGAATGGAATATTTAAAGTGTGTAAAGGATCCATGATATTAATGAAGGGTAAACTACGTTCTAAATTGTACCATCTTGAGGTCAGTGTAGTTGAAGGGAAAGTTGTTGTAGCACTCGAAAAAAGTGAACTGAATCGGTATTAGTTGTGGTACTTTCGACTTGGTCATATGAATGATAAGGGATTATCTTTGTTGAGCAAGCAGAATTTTCTAGATATATACAAAAATCAAGATTTGAATTTTCGTGAGCAATGTGTGTTTGGTAAACAGACAAGGGTAAAATTCAATATGAAGGCACATCACAAGACCAGAGACATTTAGATTATATACATCTAGACTTGTGGGGTTCAAACAGAGTTCCCTCCAAGAGTGGTTTCGGGTATTTTATAACTTTGATTGATGATTACTCAAAGATTGTGTGGGTGTATTTTCTTAAAACAAAAATGAGGCATTTTTGTATTTGTTAAATGGAAGATGATGGTTGAGAGGCAAACAAACATAAAAGTTAAGCGTCTTCGGACTAAGAATGGGTTGAAATTTTGCAATTCCGAGTTCAATAATTTCTTTAGCAGAGAGGGCACAGTGAGAAACCACATTTGTGTTGGAACACCACAGCAGAATGGTGTTGTAGAACGTATAAACAAAACGGTTTGTTATAGGACACGAAGCATGCTTTCACACTCGTGTGTTAGCAAGGATTTTTAGGCTGAAGCAATCAACCCAACTTGTTATTTGGTTAGCAGATCACCATCTACTTCTATTGAGTTTAAAACTCATTTTGAGGTATGGCCTAGTTTGCTTACTGATTATTCAAATTTAAGGATATTTGATTGTCCTGCTTATGCTCATTTCAATTATGGAAAACTTTATCCGAGGGCAAATAAGTGCATATTTCTAGGTTATGCACCTAGAGTGAAAGGTTATAAGTTGTGGTGCACATATCAAAAGACTCTAGGGCTATTATCAGTAGGAATGTAACCTTCAATAAATCTGCCTCATCGGGAAGTTAGAGGGAGAAGGAAATATCAAAAACATATCATGGTGTCAACTACCATATAGAGCTAGAAATTGAATCTCCACTAGCTCATCCCAGTAGTTCTAAAGTAGAGGAAGTGGAGGAGATGCACAATATTGATTAATATGATACTTTTGATGCACCTGCGACACAACAACCATATAACATTACAACATGCAGAGAAAAGAGAGCCTTCAACTGACCACAAAGCTTTGCAAACATAGTTGATGGTAATTTTATTGGATTTACAAATTTTGTGGAATTTGTGTCACGCCCCGAGCCTGGGGGCAAGACCGGCACCCGGTGCCTTACCTATCCTTGCGTACCACTTGCGACTAAGAGGCTCTGAATATGTAATGTCATACTCTGGCCATGGGCCACATTATAAAATAATGTGCGAAGAAAAATATAAAACTGAATAGAGACTAACGCTGACTAAATGTCAACATAAAGCTGGGCCGACAAGGCCGTCATAACCACTATAACTGACAAGCCAACAAAATAGACGTACAGGGCCTACAAGCCCAACATACTGCACTAACTGACAATATATATCTACAAGCCTCTACTGACAGATCTACTATGATCAGAATAGGGCCCCGACCTACCCATAACTTATCTACATATATACAAAAGATGTACAAAAAACTTCTAGACCCGGCAACTCCGAAGGACGGGGAGCTTACCGATATAGCTGAATTTCGGTAACACCTACTGAGGAGGTCTACTCGTCTGTTCCCCAGAAAGGGACGTCAGTACGAAATAATGTACCGAGTATGTAAGTCAATATACTGAAAGCTAAAACTGAACTGATAATCTGAACATATGCTTACCTGCTGATACTGACTCAACTCTCTCAATATAGTAAGTAAAATAGTTGTCCGGCCCTATAAGGCTCGGTATATATATATATATATAACTGCTCTACTGTAGTAGGCTCGCTCATAGGTGCTCGGCCATACTAGGCTAGCTCATAGGCGCTTGGCCATACTAGGCTCTGTATCTCAACCAACTGGGCTCACTCATTAGCGCTCGGTCACAGTAGGCTCGGTATATAGCTTACAGAGGTTGCCCAATAGGGGTCTGCCCATCGATTATAGCTCGATGGTAATGGAAAAACTTTAATATTGTATATAAAATACTGTAATACTGTATATATAGATTCTATGCTCTCTTGACTGGAAGAAGATAATACTCAATTGAACATAAAGTCCCGATAAGGAGAATATTGTAACTTACAAGACTAGAAAAATATACGTAAATTCCGGGATATGAATTTTTTTTATGCCTCGTTATCAAACTCGTGTAATTATGAGATCATGCCAAAATGAAGGAAAATCTTGGCTTTAACATACCTGGAGTAGAGAAAAATCCGTATGATATTCTTGGAAAAGGCTGCATCGTACTTCTTTAGAACCGCAAAATATCTCCATTGCTAAGACTCTAAAAATTCTAGCTGGAATTTGTTGCAAGGAGAATTGCTAATGTTTACTTCTGATTATAAGGTCTTGGTATTGAAATTATTAGTAATGAGGTTTAGGATCTGATTGTATTTATGGTTTTGTTTTGAAAGATCTTTGGAATTGAAGTGTTTTGGTAACACTTCACGTTGTTGAAGTGTTTTGGTAACACATCATTTTGCCATCTATCAAGAATGACTAAGAGTCATCTCTTTATGAAGTGGCTTGCTGCCACGTGGGGGTGGGGGTAATTTAAATCTTATCCCATAACCAATTAATTAATTAGGTAATATTTCGTTATCCGGTAATTAACCAATTACCCGCATAATTTAGAATTATCTCAAATTACTTAAAATTCTACTTATTTTTAATATACTTTATACATCATACTATCATGGTCATATGGTACCTTGTATGGTACTAATCCATAAATATCAGGTATTATCTCTCAGCCCGTATTTTACCCCAAATTGCCAACCTTCAACGAAACTCATTTTATTTTATTTGCTTACCTTCTCTCCTTCACGAATTTACTCATCATGTATTTGAAATAGCATAATGCTTATAATCTCAAGAAAATCTCACCCCCGAGTCTACGTAAATTTATTGAAGACGAAACATTAACGTACGAAAAACACGAGATGTAACATACTTCCCCTCTTAGAAATATTCGTTCTCGAATGTTTACTCTTAGATACCTTGGAATTTTTTTTCTCCGTATACTAGACTAAAACCACCCTACACGCAGCCAGAAAACATACTATACATGCCACACTTGACCTCACACAGTTGTCTATTATAAATTCGAAAAGTTAAATATAAGAGCTTACCTGAGGACCTACTGGCCTGAATAGGGCTGTGCTGAGGTATCCCATCTCGAGCCATATCTCTAGTTTGAAATAGGTGGGGGTGTTTAGACTTCATTTCTTCCTCCGCTTTCCACGTCATCTCTTCCACATTCTTGCTTCTCCATAAGACCTTCAAGGAGGCTACCTCCTTATTCCGTAGCTTGCGGATTTGTCGGTCTAGGATGGCAATCGGAATTTCCTCGTATGACAAGTCTTCTGTAATCTATACATCATCCGTGGGCACCACTCGGGTAGGATCGCCAATGCACTTCCGTAACATAGATACGTGAAAACCCGGATGGACAGACTCCAATTCCGAGGGCAATTCCAACTCATAAGCTACTTGGCCTATTTTCCGAATGATCCTATAAGGCCCAATATACCGTGGGCTAAGTTTGCCTTTCTTGCCAAACCGCATCACACCTTTCATAGGTGACACCTTTAAGAATACCCAGTAATTAACCCTGAACTCTAAATCTCATCGCCGCACATTAGAATATGACTTCTAACGATTATGAGATGTCAACAGTCGTTCCCGGATAAGCTTTACCTTTTATATGGTCTGCTGAAGTAGGTCCGGCCCATGTAACCCAGATTCTCCAACATCAAACCACCCTATAGGAGATAGACACTTACGCCTGTACAAAGCCTCGTACGGAGCCATATGGATACTGGAGTGGTAACTGTTATTATATACAAACTCGATAAGAGGTAGATGTTCATCCCAACTTCTTTTAAAATCCAATACACATGCTCGTAACATATCTTCGAGTGTTTGAATCGTGCGCTCGGCTTGTCCATCAGTCTGTGGATGAAAAGTTGTGTTGAGATTCACCTGAGTCCCTAGACCTTTCTGAAATGAATTCCAAAACTTTGCTGTAAATTGGGCCCCATGGTTAGATATAATAGATATTGGCACTCTGTGTAATCGCACTATCTCTTTAATATATAACTTTGCATAATCTTCTGCTGTATATGTAGATCTGACCGGTAGGAAATGAGCTGATTTCGTGAGCCTATCGACTATCACCCATATGGAATCGAACTTATGATGAGAACGAGGTAAACCCGTGATAAAGTCCATGTTTATCGCCTCCCATTTCCATGTCGGGATCTCTATAGTCTGGTTTAGCCCTCCTGGCTTCTGGTGTTCTATCTTCACCTACTGGCAACTAGGACACTGAGCGACAAACTCAGCAATGTTCTTCTTCATATCGTTCCACCAGTACACATCCTTAATGTCATGATAAATCTTCGTTGACCCAGGGTGAATGGAGTACCATAAATAATGTGCCTCTAACATAATCCTGTCTCGCAGCCCTGCTACATCTGGAAGACTAGAACACACAAACGACCCCTGTATCTGAGAACCCCATCTCCCTTGATTTCTAACAATGGCTTCTTTTTCTGCTGCGGAACTCGCTTTCTCAACTCGACCAACTCTAGGTCCTTGTACTGCCTCTCCTTTACTTCAGCTATGAGAGATGATTTTGCAGTATTTTTGAGTACAACTCCTCCATTGCCAGAGTCTACTAACCAAACCCCCAAACAAACCAATTGATGAATCTCTCTAGTTAATTGTATTTTCTCAGCGTCTACATGTGCTAAGCTACCCATAGATCGGTGACTTAAGGCATCTGCTACAACATTAGCTTTCCCTGGATGGTAGAGAATGTTAACATCGTAATCTTTCAATAAATCAAGCTATCGCCTTTGTCGCAAATTCAACTCTTTTTGCTTGAAGATATATTGCAGGCTTTTATGATCTGTGAATACATCAACATAAACACCATATAAATAATGTTGCCATATCTTATGTGCATGGACAACCGCAGATAACTCGAGGTCGTGGGTCGGATAATTCCGTTTGTGCTTCCTTAACTGCCTTGAAGCATATGCAATTACCTTCCCATGTTATATCAGGACATATCCAAACTCGACACCTGAGGCATCACAATACATGGCATAACCATCTGGACCCTCTGGAAGTGCTAGAACTGGTGTTGAGGTCAACCTATTCTTAAGCTCTTGGAAACTCTTCTCACAGGCCTCTATCCACTGAAACTTAATTGCTTTCTGCGTCAACTTCGTTAATGGTGCTGAAAGAGAAGAAACACCCTCTACGAACCTCCAGTAGTATCCTGCTAAGCCTAGAAATCTACGAATCTCTGTCGGAGTGGTAGGTCTAGGCCAGGATTTCACAGCCTCAATCTTCTGATTGTCTACCTTTATACCTCCATCAGATACAATGTGTCCCAAGAATGCTACAGACCTAAACTAGAACTCACATTTAGAAAACTTAGCATATAATTTACTATCACGGAGGGTTTGGAGCACCGCTCGCAGGTGGTCCGCATGCTCATCCTCTGAACGTGAATAAACTAAAATATCATCAATAAATACTATCACGAACAGATCTAAAAATGGCCAAAATAGGCTATTCATCAAGTCCATGAACACGGCAGGTGCATTCGTCAACCCGAAGGACATGACAAGGAACTCGAAGTGGCTATATCGGGTCCTAAAAGCTATCTTGGGAATATCTCTCTCCCGAACTCTGACCTGGTGGTACCCCGACCTCATTTGAAAAGCATCTAGCCCCCTGCAACTGATCAAACAGGTCATCTATCCTTGGAAGTGGATACTTATTCTAAATAGTTACCTTGTTCAGCTGCCTATAATTGATACACATTCTCAACGAGCCGTGTTTTTTCCGTACAAACAGTACCGGTATACCCCAAGGTGAGGTACTGGGCCTGATAAAACCTTTCTCCAGCAAATCTTTTAACTGCTCCTTCAACTCCTTCAATTCGGCCGGTGCCATTCTATACGGAATGATGGATATTGGTTGAGTTCCCGGGAGCAAATCGATGCCAAAATCAATCTATCGCTCTCGAAGAATACCTGGAAGTTCATCTGAAAATACATGTGCGTACTCCTTTACTACTGGAATAGACTAAAGTGTAGGTATCTCAGCATCTACATCTCTAACTCGCACAATATGATAGATGCACCCTTTTGCGATCATTTTCCTCACCTTCAGATTGGAAATAAACCTGCCTCTGGGTGTCACTGTATTACCTACCCATTCAAGGACTGGCTCACCCGGAAAATGAAATCTAGTTGTCTTTGCTCGACAATCAACTGTGGCATAACAAGCTGCCAACCAGTCCATGCATATGATAGCATCAAAATCTAGCATCTCTAGCTCAACTAGGTTGGCTGAGGTCTGACGATCGCAAATCGTTACCGTACAACCTCGGTAAACCCGTCTAGCAATAATCAATTCTCTCACCGGTGTAGATACCTCAAAAGGATCACTTAGTATTTCAGGCACTATACCAAATTTCCTCGCGACAAATGGGGTAATACATGATAAAGTAGATCCTGGGTCTATCAACGCATAAACATCATGAGAGCAAATGGTAAACATACTTGTCACAACGTCTGTAGAGGACTCTTGGTCCTGTAAACCCGCTAGCGCATAGCTTCGATTATGGTTACCACCTGAACTGGAACTTCCACCTCTGCCTCGACCTCTACCAGCTGAAGACTGAGACTCGTGCCCTGAAGGATGCACGGACATAGATGATCCTGTTGCTGAATTCGCTGGTTGGGTCATACCTCCAGAATCTCTATTTGGGCAATCTCGCACCATATGCCCCGGACATCCACATATATAACAAGCATCGGAATTGGCTCGACATTGGCCCAAGTGTCCTCTAATGCATATGGCACACCATGGCGGAAATGGCCATGTCTTCCCTGAACCTCATTGTCACTGCAAACTTGACGCCTGGGAGCTTTCACCTGGTCCTAACTGAGTATAACGGTCATACCTGTAACCCTATGACTGATGTGGCGGAGGTCTAGGTGGCCGTTCGAAGTACTGGGGCCTATAACTACCCTGAGACTACTCCTGAGACCTGGCAAATCTCATCCTCTTACGTTGCCCTGATTCAGTCCTCTCCGTACCCTGCTGCCGACACCTACCCCTTTCTATATTTTGGAAAAATGCTTGAATCCGGGAGATATCCATACTATCCTGCAATGCAGCGGTGGACATGCCTCGGTCAACTACGGGGCCAACCCTGCTATAAACCTATGGATCATGTCTCGCATAGTAGAAACTATAGATGGTGCATATCTGGCCAATGAGTCATATAACAGAAACTATACTCTCGAACACTCATATTGCCCTGCTTGAGGGCTAAAAATTGATCGACTCGGGCCTGTCGGATCTCCCGTGGTAAGTACTGGTCAAGAAAGGCATCTGAACAATTCTCCCAATAGCTGGAGGTGCATCACGTCCCCTGGACCTTTCCCATCCCTCGTACCAAAGGATGGCTATATCTCGGAGTCGAAAAGCTGCTAGCTCAAATACCTCTTTCTCCGTGCCATGTATCACCCGAAAGATCCTGTGAAGCTGATCTATGAAATCCTGCGGGTCCTCCCTCCGATCTGTACCCGTGAACTCTGGGGGACTCAAAGCAATAAACTCTCGGAACCTTGATCTCCCAGATCCCTTAGAAGGTCCTGCACTAGCGGACGCCTTAGCATGTTGCTGGGTAGCTACCAACCGTGCCAACAAATGCACTGCACTTCTCAAATTCAGATCTAATAGAAGCGGAGGGGGAACTGGATGTGCGGTCTCCCTAGGGATCTCCTCAGGTGGTGGAGGAGCCGGTAATGGCTGAGTAGGGGTCTCTCCATGTGCCTCCGATTGGGCCCCATCTACTAGGGGTACCCTGCTAGTCCCCTCACCTACTGTTGTTTCTCTCCTCTGGCTAGCCGTAGTCTTCCTAGTTACTGTCATCTATGCATGCAAATGCCAACACGTAAGTTTAACTCAAATTTCCTATAACTCAGTGCTACAGCATGATTTAGATTTGAAAGAAGGGTAACCAACTCCTAAATGCACTATAGTCCCCTGCTTATATAATGTGGTGCACCACACATCTATAAACAAGACCCTACTAAACATGGCTTGTAGACTCCCTAGGATAGAACTGCTCTGATACCACTTTTGTCACACCCCGAGCCTGGGAGCGAGACCGGTACCCGGTGCCTTACCTATCCTTGCGTACGCGACTAAGAGGCTATGAATATGTAATGTCATACTCTGGCCATGGTCCACATTACAAGATAATTGCGAAGCAAAATAAAAAACTGAATAGAGACTAACGCTGACTAAATATCAATATAAAGGCCGTCATAACCACTATAACTGACAAGCCAACAAAATATACGTACAGGGCCTACAAGCCCAACATACTGCACTAACTGACAGGATATGTCTACAAGCCTCTACTGATAGATGTACTGTGATCAGAACAGGGGCCCAACCTACCCATAACCTATCTACATATATACACAAGATGTACACAAAACTTATAGACCCGGCAACTCCGAAGGACGGGGAGCTTACCGATATAGCTGAATTTGGGCAATACTTGCTGAGGAGTTCTACCTGTCTGTCTGTCTGAACTTGCACGCATGAAATACAGTGCCTCCCAGAAAGGGACGTCAGTACGAAATAATGTACCGAGTATGTAAGGCAATATATTGAAATCTGAAACTGAACTAATAATCTGAACATATGCTTACCTGCTGATACTGACTCAACTCTCTCAATATAGTAAGTAAAATAGTTGTCCGGCCTTATAAGGCTTGGTATATATATATATATAAATGTTTTGTACATATAACTGCTCGGCCGTAGTAGGCTCCCTCATAGGCGCTCCACCACACTAGGCTATGTATCTCGTCCATCTTGGGCTCGCTCATAGGCGCTCGTCCATAGTAGGCTCGGTATATAACTTATCATCTGATAAGAGGTTGCCCAATAGGGGCTTGCCCATAGATTATAGCTTGATGGTGGTGAAAATATTGTAATACTCTATCGATTATAGCTCGATGGTAATGAAAATACTATAATACTGTATATATAGACTTTCTGCTCTCTTGACTGGAAAAATGAAATACTCAATTGAATATGAAGTCCCGATAAGGAGAATATTGTAACTTACAAGATTAGGAAAATATACGTAAATTCCGGGATATGAATATTTCTTTATGCCTCGTTATCAAACTCGTGTAATTAAGAGACCATGCCAAAATAACGGAAAAGCTTGGCCTTAACATACCTGGAGTAGGAAAAAATCCGTATGATATTCCTGGAAAAGGTTGCATCGTACTTCTTTAGAACCGCAAAATGTCTATGTTGCTAAGACTCTAAAAATTCTCGCTGGAATTTGTTGCAAGGAGAATTGTTAATGTTTACTTCTGGTTGTAAGGACTTGGTATTGAAATTATTAGTAATGAGGTTTGGGATCTGATTGTATTTATGGTTTTGTTTTGAAAGATCTTTGGAATTGAAGTGTTTTGGTAACACTTCACGTTGTTGAAGTGTTTTGGTAACACATCATTTTGCCATCTATCAAGAATGACTAAGAGTCATCTCTTTATGAAGTGGCTTGCTGCCACGTAGGGGTGGGGTAATTTAAATCTTATCCCATAACCAATTAATTAATTAGGTAGTATTCCGTTACCCGGTAATTAACCAATTATCTGCATAATTTAGAATTATCTCAAATTACTTAAAATTCTACTTATTTTTAATATACTTTATACATCATACTATGATGGTCATATGGTACCTTGTATGGTACTAATCCATAAATATCAGGTATTATCTCTCGGCCCGTATTTTACCCCAAATTGCCAACCTTCAACGAAACTCATTTTATTTTATTTGCTTACCTTCTCTCCTTCACGAATTTACTCATCATGTGTTTGAAATAGCATAATGCTTATAATCTCAAAAAAATCTCACCTCTGAGTCTACGTCAATTTACTGAAGACGAAACTTTAATGTACGAAATATACGAGATGTAACAATTTGCTTTGTCAGTTGCAGAGGCCATTGACGTGCTTGAGCATAATAGCTATAAAGAAGCTATTTCTAGTCTAGAAGAAGATCAGTGTATTGGTGCTATGGGTGAAGAGATTGAGTCTCTTCATAAGATAAGATATGGTAGCTTGTTCCATTGCCAAAGGGATAGAAAGTACTAGGCAGCAAATAGATTTCCAAAAAAAGAGGGCAATCCGAGGGTTGAAGCATCAAGAACAAGGCAAGAATATTAACTAAAGTGTTTACACGAAGGTAGGGGATAGATTGCAATGAAGTGCTCTCTGCGGTGGTACAACATAGCTCTATCAGGGTCTTACTGGATTTGGTGGCTCTTCATGACTTCGAGCTAGAGCAGTTGGATTTAAAAACTGCATTCTTGCATGGTGAGTTGGATGAGTAGATTTATGTAAGCCAACTTGAGGGATTCATTACTCCGAATAAGAAAATTAATGTTTTCTTGCTTGATAAATCTTTATATGGTCTAAAACAGTCGCATAGGTAGTAGTATAAAAGATTTGATACATTCATGATTCAAAATGCCTTTTCTCGAAGTGTATAGGATAGTTGTGTGTATTACAAGAATCTTGACGATGGTTCTTGTGTGTACCTGTTTTTATATGTGGAAGATATGCTTATTGTTACTAAAAGAATGTCAAACATTATCCGATTGAAAAAAGCAGCTAGAGGAGGAGTTTGAGCTGAAGGATTTAGGTGCTGCAACGACGATATTGGGGATGAAGATTACTCGAGATAGAAGGGTTGGAAAGCTGATGTTGTCTCAACGGTCCTTTATTGAGAAGGTCCTCAAGATATTATATATGACAGATGCTAAATCTATGTCTCTCCCTTTAGTTTCCCATTTCAAGTTGTTTACAGACATGTCACCAAAAGCAGACAAGGAGATGGGGCCATTGTTTAGTGTTCCATATTCGAGTGTTGTAGGTAGATTATGTATGCTACGGTTTGCACTCGCCTTGACATTTCACATGTTGTTAGTGTGGTGGGTAAATGTATGGCATGTCTTGGTAAAGAATATTGGCAGGTGATGAAGTGAATCTTGAGATACTTGAAGGGTATTGTCACGATCCAAAATTTATCTAGTCGTGATGGCACCTAACCTAACCCGCTAAGTAAGCCTAATAACAGTCAACATAGTTCTAATTTAATAAAAGTGATCAACAATTGATATAACGGAATACCATACCATATCCCAAGGACTGGTAGTACAAGTCATGAGCCACTAAGAGAGGATTTTTACAAAAGTTGGTATGGAATAAATATAATGCTTGTTTAAAATGTACATAAGCAGAATTTAAAACTAAAACTACCTAGGGACAAGTGGTAGCTAAATTCGAAAGGCAGGTACATCTTCAGTGCCAACTCCCATCATCCACCGCATCTCATCTCCAAGATCTGCTCGCAAGGTACAAAAGTGTAGTATGTGTACAACCAACCTCATGTACCCACTAAGAATCTTGACTAACTTCGGCGAAGTAGTGACGAGACTTTTTAGTTAAAAGATACTCACTAATATAACATGTGCAGTAGGCTTGCAATAGAAACAATACTAGAAAATAACAGAGAAGAGTACAAGAACAAATATGTGAAGCAGTAAATAATTACTAAAGGAAATCATGGTAATTTTTCTCATTATCACAACCAATTCTTTCAAAAAAATGATGACCATCAAACTATAGTAGTAAATACAAAACTTTCATAGCATGAGAAATATACTCAAGATATCAAATCAAATGGCACGGCAACACTCCTCGTGCATTTATCTCATCCTCACCAACTATATGAATGTATCTATAATCAAATGGCACAATAACACCCTTCGTGTATTTATCTCTTCCTCACCAAGCATATGTATATCTATACCAACCAGATGAAAGAAATTCCAATAACAGTAACGACAAAGTGGGAAGTACACAGGTAGCAATAACGAACAAGGCAGTGCATATGGACAACAACAACAGACTAGGTGGGAGGCATAGAAATAATGATAGCAATTAAGAAAGGAGAACATAAATTTCACTAAGTGACATGGTAGAAGGCTTATACGAAAGTGCAAAAAATATATCACGACCCCAGTTTCCCTCCTTAGGATGTCGTGATGGCACAGTCTCTAAGACTAGGTTAGCCTAACAAGCAAGAGAATATGATAGAAATAAAGACTAAAAACAAAATATAAACTAATAAGTCTCTTAAATATCTCAAAACTGAATCACAGTCTATGATGCTCCCAAAGCCCGGTGAGACTGTGTCATATGCTCTACAAGAAGTACCCAATATACATCACTGTCATAATAAAGGTTAAACAGTAATAAGATATAGCAAAGGGTGACTCCTAGGCCTGCAAATGTCAGGTAGGTATACCTTGAAGTCTCCAAGGATATGAAATAAATCACTAGGGTCTGGCACATCAAATGTATCTGGATATGCACAAAAGATGTGCAGAAGCATAGTATGGGCATACCACAATAGTACTTAGTAAGTATCAAGCCTAACATCGGTAGAGTAGTGACGCGGCCAGGTCAAGATACCTACTAGGACAAAATAACCCGAATAAATTATAATAACTTAAAGTAACGGAAGCATGAATAACATCAAGAAGAGAGGTTAAGAAAACATCCAAAATGAAGATCAATCACAAGTTTCAAGCCAATAACAATTTAATAAACCCCAAGAACCTTATTGTTTAAGTATCTCAACAAATCTCAAAAAGCGATATTCAACCGAAGTATGAAATCTAAATATCTCAAGAATATGGTCGTAGCGATGTATTTGTGATTAGGTATAGTGATGGCAAATTTTAGCACATCAATAGTTTCACAAAATGTCCGCTACATTTTTAATCAAGTTATGATGAGCTAAATCATGGTTTCTAGCATTGAAAATCATATTCATATTAATACAAAAGTCAAGTAAAATATGAAGCAAGAAAGTCACATATTCCATCATGGCACAAAGAACCGTATAATATACCCCTAGGCATAGTTAATCCTGGCACATGCATATACGCTCGTCACCTTATATTTGAATCACCAGACATGTGGCAAATAATATTATTTTATTAGAAAAAATATTCCCAACAAATATAGGAAAGACACTTACCTCAAATAAGCGAAATCGATACACTACAAGTGCCATCCCACACAAATCGACCTTTGAATAGCTCGAAACTAGCCAAAAGCAACCCAAAATCATCAAATAATTCCAAGAGAAACAAAGCCAAACGATAAAAGCCGAATCTTTAAACAAATACTCAAAGTCAACCAAAATGTCATCCTGGGCCCACACCTCGGACCCCGACAAAACTCATAAATTCTGACAACCCATTAAATTATGAGCCCAACCATACTAATTTCACTCAATGCCGACTCCCAATTGCTGTCCAAAATCCAATTATTCACTTTAGGAAAATTTAGACAAAAAACCATCAATTTCTCTTTTGAAATCATCAATAAAATGCCAAAATCGAAGCTAGAATAATGAAGCATAATCAAATCTGATTTCACGAACAGGTGTACCATTTGCGAATGCGGGAGAATCATCACATTCGCGACGAACAAAATACACTGCCGCAAAATAACACTACGGGTTCGTGACAAATCCCTCGTGAACATGATGAACACCATTTCTAGACCTTCGCGAACAAGTCGCCTCCTGCGTGAACGCGATGAACAAAGCCTCCACCTTCTAGATTCCAGCTCAACACTAAGCGAACACGATAACCTTGCTGCGAACGCGAACAACAACGAATCAAACCTTCGCGAACGCGTTCCAACTATTGTGTCCGCGAAGGACAAATCAACAGCGGACTGAATCAAATTTCGCGATCGTGTCTTGACCTTCACGATCGCAAAGAGCACCAAAGACAACAGATAACAACAGAAAACCAGCAATGCATGCAACTCTGAAATGGTGCGAAATCAATCTGGAATGCACCCGAGCCCCTTGGGACCCCATCTGAACATATCAACAAGTCCCAAAATATAACACAAACCTACTCGAGGCCTCAAGTAACACATAACAATATCAAAACAACAAATCACACCTCTAAGAAAACTTAATAAACCTTTGAACTTTTGACTTCAAAAACGCATGTCAAACCTCATCAAATTAACACGGAATGACCTCAAATTTTGCACACAAGTTCCAAATGATATAACAAACCTCTTCCAACTCCCAGGATCAAAATCCAAACCAGATATAATCAAAGTCAACTCCCGGTCAAACTTATGAACATTCCAAACCTTTAAATTGCTGACTTTTGCCAAATAGTGTCGAAACCTTCTGAAAACGTCTAAATGCAAATCTGTGCATACACCCAAGTCCAAAATCACCATCCGGACCTACCTAAACCTTCAAAATTCTGATGCGAGGTCAAATACACCAAAGTCAAGCTTGATCAACTCTTTTAACTTCAAGCTTCTCAAGTGACAATTATCCTCCGAAATTAATCCCGAACCATTTGAAAAGCAAAGCCGATGATACACGCAAGTTATAATATACCATATGAAACTACTCATGACCTCAAACTAGAAAACAAATTATAAATGCTCAAAATGACCTATTGGGTCATTATATTCTCCCCTATTTAAACATACATTCGTTCTCGAACGTGCCAAGAGTCGTTCCAAATCCATTAAATCACTACATGAGCTCACCGTACACACACCCGTGGGTGATCCCACGTCACCCCAATCCATTTAACCCTGACAACACAACTTAACTGAAGACCTACCTTCATCATTAGCTCATAAACCTTAGAACCCAATCCTCAATAGTTGAAACTCATCATAAGAACATAATTGCACATCAATACATTGTATAAGCCTATACAAGCTGAATCAAGCCACAACCTTAACCCAAGGTATGATAACATAATATTCCACATAACTCAGATACCCTGTAGCAATAACTTCCGACTACCATGGCTGCCCGACAATAATCTTGATACCGGTAATACACTTCATATGAATATAACCTCGTTCTGGATCTTCGCAATGCTGCTAGTGATAAAAGAAAAATGCAAAAACTCGTAACCACCCATGACATCAAAAGGTCAAGAACCTCTCTCGTCCGACAAGAGCCATTGCCTAATTCTGAGGGGAAATATGGTATCATTCTTCCAAACATTCCATCCCAATACGTTAGTGCAAATATAAGGTCCAAAACATCATCTCAGCCAATACAAGCAGCCCAACCTACATGTCATACAAAAAGCCCTATAGAGCCCCACACAACGCGGTCCGTAAACCAAACAAGTAATAACTCAAATATGACAGATAATATCAAGATGGTTAAAAAAGAAGGCTACCAAGCAAGTTAAGAAAGCCGGTTAATATTAACATTTTCCTATTGTCGTGCCCCCTTTTTCTCACTAAATCAGGTTTCGACATTGACAACTCTTTTAAAAGGGAGGAACGGCTATTAAAAGAGAGAGTCATCACCTAACAGATTAAGGTGCGTTAGGGCACCTATTGCAAATGACTCGGGTTTACTAGTTTGCATCATCAAAGATCGTGTAAGGGCTAAAATTACCTCGAGGAGAAGGTGTTAGGCCCTCCTCGAGGTCCACAACGGTGGGTCCCGGCCGAACTCAAATCATGTGAATTAGTCTAATAGAGGAGAAATAGTAGATAAAGAAAGAATTATTTTAACGGGGATGGGGGGTCCTAAATTTTTTAACCTAAAGGATCACCCCGTGCAACATAAATAATACTTTGTAACTCCCTCAAGATGGGGTATTACTCATATTATTCAGCGGGCACAGACTATCATCTCCTACTACCTAATTACTATCTTTAAGTTATTTACCTAAAGCTCTCTAATCAGTTCTAAGTCGTACCCTATGTGTGCACTACCCGTCCCTTGCCTATGGTCCAGGAGGCTTTTGGACCTCTATTTTGGGTGGTTCTAGACTTAACTTAGGTTGCTCAAAAATAATAAAAACTAAGCAAAGTACAAAACAAGTTGGACCTTCATGTAAAAGCAAATAAGGGCTTGAGTTAGCCTCCACACTTAGGCAGCAAACGCACGCAAACAACTTAGGTGTTTGTTAGTTTCAACAATTAAAGTCATTAGGTCCTATAGACATGATTTCTATGTGATTCTGGATTTTAATCATGAGAGCAGTTATGCAAAGTAATTTCTAAGTGACTGCACAATTGCCTACTGATTATAAGTATGAGCAGTTAAAACCAATAAACATGCTATCTAGGTGATTTACTCAGTGTTTGGCAGTGATAAACAATGACAGATACTCATAATTACTCAGTTGTTCCTATAGGCATGCTTTCTAATAGAGTTCAACGAGACAGTGTTTTAAAGCCTAATTTTAGTGCTTAACACAGAGGGTGATAACGAGAAATAGTGAATGATTGACCCATATCTCAAGGATAACCATACATAACCCAAATCTCTAGTGTGTCAGAGTTCCCAAGGGCCTCACGAATCCAGGGCAGTGCTCACACTAGAGAAGAATAATCAAAACAGTTCAAGGAAGACTAGGGACCAAATCTTAGTGTGTCAAAGTTCACAAGGGACAGAACCTAAATTACTTTGGCTTTTAGCCAGCAAAGAGTGAGGATTCAGGAGAGTAGGATGGGATTAGGGGGTACAAAATTACACATGGAACATAAACAAATAGCAACACATTTGTACCTAGGCAGACTTAATCCAGTTTTTTAGAAGTTAACACAGTCACATACTCATGAGTTCATAAACGTTTCACAAAGGTAACAAAGATTTTAGGTCAAACTAAGTCATAGGAAAGGAACATACTAATTGGCAGTAGGGACTGATTAAACATTTAGCAGAGGTATCAAAACATAGTGAGCACAGAACCAAGCAGATCACATGGTAACAGGTTCAATAAACTGATGAATCTGTTAAGGCACACACAATTAACCAGTCCTTAGGAAGAGGTATGGCATTTTTTGACTCTAAAAGACAGCCCTGAATAACATAGAGTTTGGCAGATTTCACTAATCGATTCAACTAAGTTCAACATGTCTTAACTATAAGTAATAGCATTTAGGGTAATATGGTTCAATAGCAGTAACACATTAAACATGTAATCATAATGGAATAGCAAAGGATTCAATAAACTCACCAGTTAAGATGAAACAGGAAAAAGGAATCCAACAATGTAGCAATTGTCACCAACAGAGGCAAAACAGTCAAAGATTTCTGGCCTTGGCTTCCAGCCGGCCAAGAATCAAAAGCACAGAATAATATTGCTAGAGAGAATAGGAGTGAAAGATTTTGAACTCTAAATCTTTTGTTTTATTTCAAAGGGAAGTGGGGAGGGGTTCGAATAGTACCTTAACATTAAAGAAAATGCTCACTTAAATACTGAGGCCAATACATAAATCAGTAGGGTTGAACCCTAAATTTTAGGTGAAACATACACAAAACTAGTAGGAAATAAGGTAAAGAATCACATAAGGAAGACATGAGATTATTATAAAAAGGGATACTGAATCGAACTAGATTTGGTTCAAGTAAAAAGGGTCAGAAACCCTAAATTAGGTAAACCCCAAAATTAGCAGAAAATAATGGCAAAGAATCACGTATTAACACATAAAAATGAACGTAGACATGGATTATTCAAAAGAGACATAAAATTGAACCAGATTAGTTCAACTAAAAGGGACTAAAACCCTAATATTAGGTAAAACACAAAATCAGCAGAAAAAAAAAGTTAATGAACACATATTATCACAAAAATAAACACATATAGGAAATTATTCAAAAGGAAATCAGATTTGGTTCAAGTAAAAAGGGTTTCAAACCCTAAATTAAGTAAGTCACAAAATCGGCAAAAACTAAACAGATCCATAAGTAATAGAACGAATATAGACGAAGAAATGTTAAAAATCAGAGTTTAAACTAGATTAGGTTCAAATCAAACAAGATTTAGAACCCTAACCTTTAGGGCTTAGTGCGAATCAAGCGAGATATGAGAGAATCATTACAAATAACGCACTTGGACTCGAGGTTGTCCAAAATCAAAAGGTAAACATAGATTTGAAAAGAATCAAAGTGGGGTCCTTGCCATGTTTAGGCAAGTACCTAAGTTATTCCGGAATTTAGCACCAAATAAAGGTAAAACACTAAAATGGTAAGGGAATAAGGGAAGAATCCCATTAGGACCGGAATTTGGGGGAATTTGGGTGAGGCGGCAGAATTAGGGTTCATCAAGGGATGGGAAATGAGGGCGGCAGCTTTAGAGAAATGGGGGTTAGGGTAGAGAGGAGGGGATATAAGGGAAGAGGGTCGTTATTTGTGGGTCGTTGATCATTTTTTATCAACGGCCAGGATTTAGGCGGATTGGGGTCGGGTTTTAATGAATAGGTAAGGGTAATTTTGTTAGGGGTATTGGGCTTGGGTTGGTTTGGGTAGTTTTAGGTCCGAATTTAATTAAAAATGGGGCCAGATTTTAAATAATCAAATTTAACCAATAAATAATTTGTAAAAAATAATAAATAAATAATAAAAATATCATTTGTGCATAAAAACAAATAAAACAGTTAATTAACATTATAAAAGTATAAAAATATTATTTTGGCATAAATAAAGTAATTTTAAGTATATATAGGCTTATTGCAAATTGTGCAATTTAGCCTAACAAAATGCGAATATAATTATAATAAATACACTAAAAATATTTAAAACCTAATATGGGTGTAAATGATAAGTTTAGATGATAAAATCATCAGAAAATAATTTGTAAAGTAATTAATAGATATTTATATAATAAAAATGTAGAAATAAATTGATTTAAAGCCTTTAAGAATTATAGAAAATTATGCAAAATGCTTGTATATGTTTGTAGATCAAATGATGGTGCATGTGCACTATTTTGAAAGTATATATACATATGTGGAAAATATGAGAGAAAATTGGGTATCAACACCTGCCACTCTTTACCCGGGAAGGATGAAAGAGTTGTCGGGTAAAGACATGATGACCGATTTTGACCGAATGAAATGTTTTGAGAAATATAGGCCGCACTCTGGTCTCTGAGATGCCTACATATCCCTGGCTTTACAAGAATTGGGCCATGTGTAGTTCTAGATCCAACGGTGGAATGAACCGATGGAGTTGTTGTAAGAACGGGCAAAATATTCTGGATAGGACATATCGGGATTGAGAATGGGTATGGATATTTGAGTGGGTATCAGATGAGAATGGGTAACGGACGGTGATTGGTTACGTTTGAAATAATTGAAGGATATGAATGTTGAATGGAAACTCGACCGAAGATTGCTCCCATTAAGAGATCGGTTGCTTCCCGGATTACCTGCAAACTCAAAATACAATGTGTGCATATAGATTATCGCATAAATTTAAACATGATACAAATTCCCTTTGGACCATGGATATTGTCTTTGCACGGTGAGGATAACGTCCTTAGACCATGATGTCCTGGGCCATGAATTGTGCGGTAAAGGATTCGCAGGCCATGAAATGATGTTCTCGGGCTATGAAGATGGTGCCTCCGAACCATGATGCCTATGAATAATTATGTGCAAGATTAAGAGATCCTCAAGCCATGGGATGGTGTCTTCCGGCTATGAGGATGATGCCTTTGGACTATGACGCCCTTAGACAAATTTGCTATATATTAGCCCATGAGATGCAGAGATATTATGCTTGAGATAAAACAAGACAGAGCTTAGTCCTCTGTAGAGTTGGGAGCAGGGCTTAGTCCCGAGGGAAGAGAATGATGCAAGGTTTTGGAATAGAGAAACATTTGTGTTCATCAAGAAGAGACAATTCTTAGTCTCATACTGGGATGGCAGGGTTTAGCCTTATGCAGTTAAGGAGGCAAGGCTTAGCCTCATGCAAGATTTGAGACAATGCTTAGTCTCATGCAAGGGAAAGGAAATGCTTAGCCTTATGCAGTTGAGGAGGCAGGGCTTAGCCTCATGCAAGATTTGAGACAATGCTTAGTCTCATGCAAGGGGAAGGCAATGATTAGCCTTATGCAATTAAGGAGGCAGGACTTAACCTCATGCAAGATTTGAGACAATGCTTAGTCTCATGCAAGGGGAAGGAAATTCTTATCTTTATGCAATTAAGGAGGCAGGGCTTAGCCTCATGCAAGATTTGAGACAATGCTTAGTCTCATTCAAGGGGAAGGCAATGCTTAGCCTTATGCAATTAAGGAGGCAGGGCTTAGCCTCATTCAATATTTTGAGACAATGCTTAGTCTCATGCAATGGGAAGGCAATGCTTAGCCTTGTGCAATTGAGGAGGCAGGGCTTGGGCTCATGCAAGATTTGAGACAATGCTTAGTCTCATGCAAGGGGAAGACAATGCTTACCCTTATGCAATTAAGGAGGCAGGGCTTCGCCTCATGCAAGATTTGAGATAATGCTTAGTTTCATGCAAGCGAAGGCAATGCTTAGCCTTATGCAATTAAGGAGGCAGGGCTTAACCTCATGCAAGATTTTGAGACAATGCTTACTCTTATGCAATGGGAAAGCAATGCTTAGCCTTATGAAACTGAGGCGGCAGGGCTTAGCCTCATCCAAGATTTGAGATAATGCTTAATCTCTTGCAAAGCAAGTAATAGTAAGTAGGAGCAGAGTATTTCTTAGCTGGAGATAAGTCCGGTAGCTTTGTAGTAGTGAAGATATTGATTCTAAGGTGCGCACGTACTTGCGGCTATTCCTTGTTCCTGCATCCAAAGGAAAATCGTGAGTTTTAAGGGGGAGGTTGGTTCGTCCCTTTGTCTGCTTGCTTTGCTTTGCTCCGTATTGGAGTCCTGCTCGAGTCCCCATGGGTAGCATTTTGCTAAAAAAAATAAAGTTTTCAAAAAATATGTATGCATAGTTATTCGAAACATAGTAATGTGTCATTTAAAAATTGATCAGATGAACCAGTAACTGTGACATTATTAGAGACATTGCGACCTTCTCATAGAAGTTTGAGGGTCCTCCTCAAAATTATGCCCCAGTTATCCAGAAGAATCTCTGGCTATTCCCCATATGGTGCCATTGGCTGAACTTGCTTTGGAATTTTGAGGGTCCTCCTCAAAATTCTGCCCTAGTTTCTGATTATGGGGGAAAATGAAAATTTTATTGTATTGTACGTATCCCCTCTTAAACAGAAATCAGGTCAAGCGTAGTTCAATTACATCATATGAAGAAATGTAAATAGCTTACCAAATTACATATTATCTTTTGACTGCGTCTGAGTTGATAGGCTTTGGCCAAATTTCTCCGTCCATCTCTGCGAGTATGAGTACTCCTCCTGTTAGTACCATGTGAACCATGTATGGTCCTTGCCAGTTGGGTGAGAATTTTCCTTTGGCTTCATCCTGATGTGGAAAGATTCGTTTCAGCAACAGCTGCCCCGGTGTGAACTGTATAAGTTTGACCCTTTTGTTGAAAGCTCTGGACATTCTGTTTTGATAAAGCTGACCATGACACACTGCATTAATTCTTTTCCCGTCTATGAGGGCTAATTGTTCATAGAGGCTCCTTATTCATTCTGCATCACTGAGTTCAGCTTCTTGTATGATTCTCAAAGAAGGAATTTCTAACTCGAAGAGGATGACGACTTCAGTACCATAGACCAACAGTTAAGGAGTTGCCCCGGTCGACGTGCGGACTGCGGTACGGTACCCCAATAAGGTAAATGGTAACTTCTTGTGACACTTCTTGTGATTCTCTACCATCTTCCTTAGTATCTTCTTAATGTTCTTGTTGGCGGCCTCCATGACTCCATTCATTTGGGTTCGGTATGCTGTGGAGTTTTTGTGCTTGATTTTGAAGGTCTCGCTCATGGATTTCATTAGATCACTGTTGATATTGGCGGCATTGTCAGTGATGATGGATTCTAGAACCCTGAATCGGCAAACAATACAGTCTTAGACGAAATCTGCGATGACTTTCTTGGTTACAGCTTTGTACGATGCATCTTCAACCCATTTTGTGAAATAGTCATTGGCCACTAGAGTGAACCTGTGCCCGTTTGAAGTGGTGGGCTCGATTGGTCTGATGAAATCCATTCCCGAGGAAGCAAAAGTCCAAGGTGCGCTTGTTGCATTAAGTTCATTTGGAGGTACCCGTATCATATCGGCGTGTATCTGGCACTGATGACATTTCTGGACATACTGGATGCAGTCTGTTTCCATAGTCATCCAAAAATAGCCGGCTCTGAGTATCTTCTTGTCTAGGACGAAACCATTCATATGTGGGCCGCAAGTTCCGGCATGTATCTATTCAAGCAGTTTGGAGGCTTCTTTGGTGTCAACACACCGTAATATCCCAAGATCAGAATTTCTTCTATACAGAATTCCTCCACTTTGGAAGAAAAGGTTAGACAACCTCCAAAATCAAGAAACTCCAAGAACTCCCCACGGTGGCTATGACGGGTCCAAGAACTCCAAGAACTCCCCAAAATCAAGAAACTCCAAAATTCATTATTTTGAAAATCAACTGATGTAGTTGATACATCCCAAGAAACTCATCACGTCCTTCTTGTTCTTTGGTGGTGGTAAATCCTGGATAGCTTTGATCTTTGACGGGTCTAACTCAATTCCTCGGTGACTGACAATAAACCCTAACAATTTTTCGGCAGGAACTCCAAAGGCGCATTTTGCGGGGTTCACTTTCAAATTGTACTTTCGCAGCCGGTCAAAAAACTTTCTCAAATCTGCTATGTGATCTGCGGCGCTTTTGGATTTGATGATGATATCATCCACATATACTTTTATCTCCTTGTGTATCATGTCATGAAAAATAGTTGTCATGGCCCTCATGTAGGTGGCCCCAACATTCTTTAAACCAAACAGTATCATTTTGTAACAGTAAACTCCCCACGGCGTGATGAAAGCTATTTTCTCTGCATCTTCTTCATCTATCCAAATATGATGATAACTCGCGAAGCAATCTACAAAGGATAGGAGTTCATGCTTGACACAATTGATGATCAGTATGTGTATATTTGGTAGTGGAAAATCATCCTTGGGACTTGCTCTAATTAAATACCGATAGTCGACACACACCCTGACTTTCCCGTCTTTCTTCGAAACCGGCAAAATGTTGGCCAACCAAGATGGATATTCAACTACCCTGAGGACCTTAGCTTTGATCTACTTGGTGACTTCTTCCTTGATTTTTAGACTCATGTCTGGTTTGAACTTTCTAAGTTTTTTCTTTACTGGTGGACACATTGGATTGGTAGGTAACTTATGAGCCACTACGGATGTGCTCAACCAGGTCATATCGTCATACGACCATGCGAAAATGTCCTCATACTCTCTCAGGAAACGAGTGTACTCTTCCTTCTCTGATGGTGACAGGTGAATGCTTCTGCGAGTTTCTTTGACGATTTCTGAATCTCCCAAGTTGACTACCTCAGTCTCATCCAGGTTGGACTTAAGTTTGTTCTCAAAATTCTCAACTTCTCTGACGATTTCCTCAAGTATCACATCTTTTTCTTCTATCTCTTCCCAGTCACTATCCTTATGTTGCATTGTCTGATTACATGTCACAGTCGTTGGTTCATCAAGGTAAGAAATCATAATGCTGTAGAGAGAAAGATATGAAAGATAATAATAATAAAACATCAAGCCGTTGATAAATTTTGAAACGTCAAACAAAGCAATGTTTTAATGACTTCAAACAATATTTTCCAAAGCAAAATACTGAAAGGAAAGAAAAATGTTTTAAACAAAAATGCTCAAAAGGAATTGTTTTCAAAATGAATGACACTAGCAGCCATGCTACCCCGGGACTCGTCTGGCCCTGGATGGTGTGGCAGTCCAGTTCTTGAGAACAACTCCCTTCTCCACTGTTTGGATGACGAGGCCTTCTTCCTCCTCCTCCTCAACTATCACACTGCAATCCATAAACTCAATAGTTAAATAGCCAACACTCTCCCCAAACCTGGTGGAACGGAGTCATAATCTCTACAAGAAAGTATTAATAGTCTCGATATTCAATATTGTTTGAAACAAGAAGTAACAAGTAGAATGTCTAAAACAGAAGAGGACTCCGAGGTATGCGGACGTCGAGCAGGTATACCTTGAAGTTCTCCAAAGGCAGCTACTCAATCAACCTCTAGCGTTCGGCACGGGCAGACGTACCTGAATCTGCATAAAACGATGTGCAGAGGCGTAATATGAGTACACCACAATGGTAACTAGTAAATATCAGGCCTAACCTCTGTAGAGTAGTAACGAGGCCAGGTCAAGACACCTAGTAGGACCTAATAAACAGTGTGAAAATATAATAACGATAAATAATGGAAGGCGGAGAAATAACTGATACGAAAGAAGTTAATAACATAAACTAATACCAGAATTTGTAAGCATAGATAACATAATGGAAGCAATTTAAGGGAACCACCAAAGTCAAATACGGATCCAAAGTGATAAGACAAGGAAGAATAAAAACAACAACGAGTATATTTCACCAATAACTCTTTACAACATGAGATAAACAACAAGAATTATGGACGAGGTACCACCTTGTACACAACAAGAACCACTGCTAGAAATTTGACAAAAACCGACCAAGGTCGACCGACCAACTTTGGTCGGTCAAATAACCGACCAAAGTTGGTCGGTTTTTCAAAATATTTTATTTTTTAAATTTTTTTTTTACGAAACCGACCAACTTTGGTCGGTTTTCTTTGGCGCAAAAATGCGGGAAACTATTTTTGAGTCCCGCGAAATTTATATTTCAAGAAACCGACCAACTTTGGTCGATTTTTCAATTAAAATAAATAAAAATTAATATTAAAAAAATCGACCAAAATTGGTTGGTTAATTCGGCGGGTCATTTAAAAAACCGACCAACTTGGGTCGGTAATTTTACTTTTTAGTAAAACCGACCAACTTTGGTCGGTTATTTTCGTGTGAAAATACAATTAAAGAGTATAAATCAAATAAAAGACAGTCTTAAAATAAAATGTACCAATGGTCTAGTGGTAGAATAGTATCCTGCCACTGTACAGACCCCGGTTCGATTTTCAGATGGTCAATCTTTTTATTACATAATTAAAATACCGACCAACTTTGGTCGGTTTTTTTTTGCAATATTTTTTTTTTTGAATTTAATTGACCGACCAACTTTGGTCGGTATTCCTTTTCGACCACAAAAATACCGTCCACGCGTAAATGGTCGCGTTTTGATCGGTTTTTGGCTATTACCGACCAACGTTGGTTGGTTTTTTTGGTCGATTTTTACCGGATTTCTAGTAGTGAACCACAACCGAGGTACCACCCGTATACAACAAGAATCACCCGAGGTTAAATTTCAACTATTACTATACCACATCCAAATTGTAATTAAGGAGAGGAATGTGCTCAATCTTAGCATAGTTTCTGATGTGTTAATTACTGCTTTTCAAGGATTGAACCTTTTGAATCATCATCTTGTACGTAAATATGCAGATTAGGCATGTAGTGTCTCTCTTCAATATATTCCCTTTTTGGTTATTAATAATCTATGAGTAGGGATCAGGCCTAATCCTTCGCCACACTTGGTGGTCTGATCTTTTTAGAAAAGTAAAGGAAATAATATAATTTGTTTAATTGCTACTCTATAGTCTAGTCTAGTCATTAAACAGAAGATTTCAATCGATAGCTCTCAATAGCACTAAAATCTAGCCGTTCACATTTATTATTGTTTTAATATGAAATCGGCTAATAAATGAACATAATTTTTTTCTCTAACCCATATATTGAATTTTGGCTGAATTTCAGCCCATTTTGAGTATAGTAGTTTTTCCATATACGTGATGGTATTAGTAGGACCCGTGACAATACATACATAATATTTCATGTTAAAAAGAAAGGAAGATTTTTTTGAAACTTGTGACACTTCTAGTCTTAAAAAAGATATAACATTTGTATTATTACGAAATCTTATCTTATTATTAAAAATAAAATTAAAAGTTTAAATTAAATTATTTATAAATTAGAAAGTTATTTATAAATTAAAAAATATTTTTGAAACTTGTGACACTTCCATTGCTTGTAAAAGACTCCCTTTCTTCCACTCTAGCATCTTTGCTTGCCCTTCGCAAATGGAGAATTGGAGATAACCAAGTCCAAAGAGGTAAATGACACCGAGTTTAGAAGAACGATTTCTTTGAAATTTGTGGTCGTAAATATGCAATGTTATTTTTTTGGTTATAAAACAAAAAATTTAAAGTTAAATTTTGTCCAAACATATAAAGGTGTCACTCATTTTAAAACTGACCTGAAGAAATTACATCATTTGAATTAATTTTTTCTGTGTAGTGTCAGAATATTAAAATTTTAATTGTTTACAAATCAGTTATATATCTTAGTCTAGCTTAGCTCCAAAGGTTAAATAATATATGAATAAAAGATATATCTTGTAAGCTAATTGATCTCCCATTAGCAAGCGATCAATAATCAAACATGACAAAGAGAAATATCAAAAAAACTTTGTTGAAATTGGAAAGATAAATGACTAGAAATAGGAAAAATGAATGGATATATGCATGAAAGGAAATATCATAGAGGGTAGGAGAGGTAAATGTACTACTAGTAGTTAATACTTAATAATCTTTTGGAAGAAGTTTACACATCTACTCATCCGTCCAAACAGTAAAAAGCTAACATAAATTTTGAAACAACTTATAAGTGATAGTTATTTCCTTTGTTTCAATTTATGCGGCAACATTTTGTTTTTGGTCCATTTTATAAAAAATAGTGACTTTCTAAATTTGAGAAGATTAAACTTCTCATTTTTATTCTTAATGAGAAATTTTTATATATATCCTCACAAATGTCTATGATTTTTTTATCATAAATTTCAAAAGTATCCTTTATTTCAAACTCCATAGTAATTCAAATTTTACCACATAAAGTCTCCCATGGTGGTATATAATAACTGTAATTTTTTGCCTGTAATTATTGAGACCAAAAGTACTAACTTCATTTGTCTTGCCTTTAATCGATCACACGAACAATTATACGACGGTGTTTGACTAGGTACTGAACTTAAGGAAGATTGAATGACTTTTGCCACATGTCTAAAGTGCGCTAGACTTACACATGACATGGCATTTATTTGATTATAAAAGTATCTCATTAAGGATAAATTAAAAGTTTACAAAAAGTTATCAAATAAAGAATGGGATTCTTCTTTTGTGAAAAGACATTAAAAAAAATATGTCATATAAAATGGAACAAAGGAATATAGAATTTGCCCTCTCCACGAATTTGTATGCAGATTTGTAAATTGACTTATAAAACTCCTAACTTTATGGAGTAAGTCTCTTGGGAAAATGTCATTCTGAAGAATGATAAAGCAAAAAAAAATAGTTTAAAATTTGTAGAGTGCAAAACTTCATTTTTTAGAGGCACTTGAGTTTATGATCCTAGGCTACTTCATTCATAGCTTTATGGTTTTGGATTTATACTAATATTCTTTCACATGGTATCAGAGCCAAAACTTTCTTTTTTTCATTCAGACCATTAAGCCACTAACATTGCTATGGCCTAACTTATCAATTATCATGTTGAGCCTAATCTACTTAACTCTTGAAGATCACAATTTGTTGAGACTCTTCTCTTTCTACTTTAAAAATAATAATCAAAACAGAAACAAACCGTAGAACCAGGCTGTGTTGCAAGAGAGTATTAGAGAATGTTATACTTGTCCCTTATCGGTTGTGTAATAGTTTCCAAAAGAGTTTAATTAATGGTCCTGGGATACTCCACCCGATTACCTTGAAATTTTGGATTAGATACTCATACTCTTTCACATATTATGTTAACACTTTCACTATAGATGGGAGGGATACTCAACCGTCGGATTCCGTTCAGAGAGGGTTAGAATTTTCTTTTTGGCACTTTACAAAATGGTAGAGGAAATTGCGGCAAAGGCGGAAACTAAGCAAGGTCGATGTGTCAAAGATCACCTTATTAACTTGGTATGAAGAAGTACATTAATTATTATATATTCTCTAAATCAATTTTTTTTTCATGCTTATATTTCTTTCTTTTCGATTGACTAGAAATATATCTTGTTATAGTGGATTGATATGTTGAAGTGTATGCTGGTGGAATTGGACCTTTGGAAAATTAAATCAACTACCCCAAGCATAGAGGAGTACTTGTCTGTTGCATGTGTAACTATTGGTGTTCCATGTTTTGTTCTCACATCACTATATCTTCTTGGACCAAAACTGTCCAAGGATGTCATAGAAAGTTCTGAGGTCAGTGCCTTATGCAATTGTACAGCTGCTGTGGCCCGATTGATTAATGATATACACAGTTACAAGGTAATATTATTTTCTTCGTTAGAAGAATATTTTATCAAATGTTGGCTATTGATTTTTGACAATCTTTTTTCAATATATTGAACTGAGATAAAATTTTACATAAAATATTCTTTTTTCGAAACACTAACTTCTTCAAATCAAATTTTATTCCAAAAATTACTAAAATTTACATTTGAAAGTGAGAAGTGACACAAAAACAAAGCCTTGTCCGGCTAGATTGATATTTGATAAATTAATATAATATAATGTGCTGCTGGTTCATTTTCTTCTTATTAAGCTCGTCTCACTAAGTTTTCGCGCTAGAAGGATCAGACCACGTTGAATCTATTTTGTACGCTTTTTTTTCAAGTAGACATACAAGTATATAATTATAACATTAATCCTTATTATTTCGTGTGTTCTTGCAGAGAGAACAAGCAGAAAGTTCAACAAATATGGTATCAATATTAATAACACAAAGTCAGGGAACTATCTCTGAAGAAGAGGCTATAAGACAGATAAAGGAAATGATGGAAAGTAAGAGAAGAGAGTTGCTAGGGATGGTTCTACAAAATAAAGAAAGCCAATTGCCACAAGTGTGCAAGGATCTTTTTTGGACGACAATCAACGCAGCTTATTCTATACATACACATGGCGATGGGTATCGCTTCCCAGAGGAATTCAAGAACCATATCAACGATGTAATTTACAAACCACTCAATCAATATTCCCCATAATATGCCTTAAATCTTTTACAATATGTTACTAATCTTTGGAACTTGGTTGTGATATTATTAGATGCATGGACGAATTGTACTTCTTTTATGTTGTGCACAATAATGTACAATTGTTACTATGGGAAAAACTTACTTACACTGCTATTTTAACTAAAGCGCATTTACCATTATTAGTGTTTACCATAAAAACGGATAATAATTAAATTTATATGTGGTTTTAAGGATATGTGGATTAATTCAATACAAATAATAAATAATGTTAGATTAAACAGATAAATGATGTAATAAATTGTCAAACCAATTAAGGGAGTGATCTCAGACTCAGTAACAGTTTAATGTAATGCCTGCCTTCGATCCCGGGCTCACAACAATGAAGAACTGATGAACAAAAGTAAGAACTTTTGAATAAAAGAGAAAATAAGAATATATTGCCTTGATATGCGTGTTACAATGTGTCTAATGAATAGTCAAACGACCATTTAGATAGTAGGGGAGTTTTACCCTAAGTACAATTTCATAAAATGTAAAATTCTTCCGTTTGCTAATCACATATTTTCTGCCGATACGTGCCGAGATTCACGCTGTGACATCCGGCTGGGCGCGGATATCACAACCCTTCTCTAGTCGTGCTCGATTATCTCGTGATGTTCTCCGAAGTTTTGGGATTCGAATCGGACCTGGGGGATGTGGCCCCGATTCTTCCGAGGGCAGGTGTTTTGCCCAGAACCTGACTCGAGGAGCTCCTTGCCCCGATTCCGGTTTCTTACGATCATATCTCTGCTCCGTTTACTCCATCGAGAACCGAAGTATCAAAAGGGCTCGGTTTCACCCGTATATAGATAGTCCCCTCGTTTCTCAGAGAGTAAATTTACTGAAACGACGAGAAATGACATATGCACTTCGATCCATTCTTCAATACGCCGTGACAGAAACAACCAAGAATCCAAAACGTCCCGTCAGTCGTGACGTCATGATTTCAAACATGCATCAGTCATCGGCGGGTCATCCCTGAATACGAAACGGCGCGAAACCTCTATAAATACTTTCCTCCTTTGTTCATTTTTTACTTTTTTGCGAAGCTTCTACCTTCGAGTTTTCAGGATATCACTACCCTTGTTCACATTCTAACATTTTATCTCCGTTCTTCAAGACTTTCATAGTAAGTTGCAAGTTTTTACCTAATTTTTACCCAAATTAGCGCACCTCACTTTTCATCTTCCAATTTATCTTCATATTTTTCAAGCTTTTTCCAGATAGCAATGGCTAAAACTTCCAAATCTTTTTCCCAACAACTTGCTTCTTCTTCTTCGCAATTAACTGCTGAAATCGAGGAGATCACTCCCGATGTGGTCGTTCTCGAGAGATCTGCTCCTGGCGCAACTACCGATGAACCGGCTGCCGAGCCTCCTTTGAAAATGTTCGTTTCCGGGGGTTGTTCGATTGTCGATGACTTTAAGGTTGAGAAGCCCTCGTCGGTGCAGGGCCGGGGTGAAAGTAAATCAAGATATATATGCTCCATTACCGAAGACATCCTCCCCGTGGTCCGAGAGGACTGCAACTGGGTGGGTAAGAACGTAGTAGTCCCCGGGCCTACAGATGCCATCACTACCCACGTGGAGGGGTATCTAAGTATTTACACTTGTCCCTTCACATTGGGCCCGGTAGACCCGGTTATCTTGGATTTCTACAAGAGGTACGAAGTATGCCTCGGACAAATCCATCTGTCGCGGTGGAGAATCGTGATCCTCCTTTGGTTTTTCATGAACAAGACCGAATTTAGTTGAGCCCTCAAACCATGTCGAACAACGTCAAAATTATGAATTGCGTCTTGAATCGAATTGTGAGTTTTCAAATCTTCCAACTTTTATAATTTGCGCTGAAACGTATCAAATCAATCCGGAATGACTTCAAATTTTGCATACAAATTAGAAATGACATAATTGAACTGTTCCAATTTCCAAAATCGAAATCTGAACCCGTTATCGACAAAATCAATCTTCGGTCAAACTTATAAATATTTTAAAACTTTAATTTTTCCAATTTTGCCAAAAATGAGCTGAATTGACCTACGGACTTCCAAATCCAAATCTGGATATATGCCTAAGTCTGAAATCACCATATGAAACTATTGGAATCATCAAAACTTCATTTCGGAGTCGTTTGCTCAAAAGTCAAAATCCGGTCAACTCTTTTCATTTAAGTTTCAAAAATAAGAATTGTTCTTTCGATTTAATTCCGAACCTTCCGAAAACCAAACTCGACCTTGTACGTACCATTTTCAATCAAATCTTTACCCATTTGAACTCAACAATCTTCCCATAACCTTATTGGTACAAGCATGTATGACTAATACTCTCACACGCAAGAATCACACTCATAATCACCCATCTTTACCCAAATTCGAAATTGAAGAATAGGGGTTAGAAGCTTACCTCTTGGGTGAAGATCTTGTAATAATTCCTTGTTGGATTTCAAAGCTTGAACAAGATTTTTGATGAACAAAGCACTTGAGCTTCTTTCTCTCTCTAAAACACTCTCACTTCTCTCTAAAATTATCAGATAATTGCCCCAAAATAAGCCACAAAGCCTATTTATCAAAATAGGGTCGGGTTATGAAAATAGGAAAATTAACCCTCCGAAATCGGGTCTACGGTCGCATGACCGCAGAATGGGTATGCGGGTCGCACAATACACCGCAAAATCGGTACCCAAAAATGGGCTTCTCTGGACAGGTCTGCGACCAATTTTGCGGTCGCATAACCACTTCGGTGATCGCAGATTTGGCCGCAGACTCGCATTCTGCCAGCATTTGGTAATTTGGTCATAACTTCTTGTAGGAGTGTCCAAATGACGAACGGTTTGAAGAGTCAGAAACTAGACTCGAAGACTTTCATTTGATAGATAGATCATCACATAATTCCTTATATATAGATAGAAATGCTCATTCAAAGTTTGGTCTTGTGCATACTTATTTGAAACTTTAGTCTATTATGAAATTTTCCAACTTGACTTAGACTTAGGCCTCTCTTTAGACCCCATATCACTTATAATATGTCTCGTACACTTGTTATCATATCCAATTGGTATTCATAATATTAATAATCCTCAAATGAGAAGTAGAGTCCTCCCCCAAACACATAACATAACTTATCTCTTCTTTCACCCATTTCAATTTTTCGAATTTTTATTAACTCCCAAAATTTCCAAAAATTGCGCCAGAGTTTCCTTTGTAACTGGGCCTATTCACTTACCATAGAATTCGAGAAACCAATCCTAACAACACATGCATAATCCAATCAACGTAACACAACATGAAAACAATACTAACACTGGCATCATAAGCAATATATTACTAGAAAAGGAACACCATTAGCATCAACTACTCAGGTGATACATAACTTGTAGCAGGTAAGGTCTTAACATCTTCATAGAACATAGAAATAGACGTTTAAATTAAATATGACATTTTTGGGTCATCACAAAGGGTATAAGCCGAAACCTCTTCACTTAGCTGCAGTCAAACCAACATTGCAAGGGTATAGTATTTTTTTCATTGAAGAATATTAGTTTTGAATCATTAGATTATGTGAAAGCTTTTTTTTCTCAAATTCAACAAGAGGGATATTGGTTTCTAATTGATAGTTTCTATAGCGATTTTCAAGTGTAATAAAAAGTATATTTAAAAAAATATTTGGTATGACGTGCAATAGTTATTTTTAAAATGTAAACAAATTATTTCGAATTGGGATTATATTTTAAATTATAATATAATTTTTAAAATAAAAGATAAGATATTTTTAAATTTTAGTAGAGAATTGTTAAAATAATTATAATAGAAGTCATATCATGGATAAAATCAAGAAACTGAAATCTAACATTTAATGATTCAAATAACAACAAATCTGTATATGTAGGGTATTCAAAATTCAAAATCTATTAGCTAGAGATATCGGTAAACTCAAAAAGGAGTCATACTGAAATAAAGTTTCACCGGCCAAAGAATCATTTATATTTTTAGATAGCCGATTAAAGTGAATTTTAAATTAACGATAATATCTTTAATTGCATCATTATAAAGATAATCATTATTAAAAAATATATAATATTTTAGAAATTAAAATTTTAAAATAGAAATATTTGTTTAAACATAATAGCATACCAAATAAGAATTCAAGTCGTAGTAAAAGAGTCACGTCCTAACCAAAGAATCGTTCATATTGCGCCAACCTTTATGCTTTGCCATAGCTCATAAATACGAGTTATTATTTCACTTTGTGACTTTTTTTAGGTTCCAATGACACCAATAAGAATGGTGCAAAAATAAAATTATCACTACGAGATTTGAGAAAATGTTAGCCTTTTTTTATGTAGTGTTCTTAATCAATATCTAACGATTATCTATAATTCTCTAGAAGATTTAAATTTTAAGGTTATTTACATATAATTCAAATAGCTCAGATATTTAACATGGTTAATGTCAAATATGAAAATGGAGTCTTACTAGAAAACAATCACTGGCTAAAGAATATTTTAAATTTTAGATAGCCGATTAAAATGAGTTTTGAATTAAGGATAATATTTTCACTTACATTAATATAAAAATAATTATTATTGAAAAATAAAGTTTTAGAAATTGAAATTTTAAAATAGAAATAGTTTTTAAAAAATATCAACACACCAAGTAAGAGTTCAAGCAGTAGTAAAAGAGTCAAGTCGTATCCAAAGAGTCCTTCATAGTCTCAGCCTTTGATTGTTTTGCCATAAATATGAGTTATTATTTTGCTTCCTGACTACATTTTGGATCCAATGACACTGGGGAGAATGGTACCAATAAAGAAAAATAGAATTATAACTAGGACATTTGAGAAATGTTTATGCATTTTCATGTAGTGTTTTTTAATTAATATCCAATGATTATCTATATTTATCGAGAAGGTTTAAATTTAAAGATTATTTACATATAATCCAAATAACTCAAATATTTTGTAACGAACCAACCGGTCGTTTTGAGCTATAGTGTGTCATTTAGCGATTTGAGGCCTTTAGTAGCTTCATTTCAGGTGCTATGACTTGTGCCTGTGGTTGGAATGGAATTTCAGAAAGTTCGGAGTAGATTTAGAAAGAAAAATTCTAATTTCGGAAGCTTTAAGTTGGAAGAATTGACTAAGGTGTGACTTTTGAGTAAACGACCTCAGAATCAGGATTTGAAGGTTCTAATAGGTTCGTCTGATGATTTCAGACTTGGGCGTAGGTTCGGGTCGAGAATCGGGTGGCTCGGAAATATTTCGGTGCTTATTACGGAAGGTTGGCATTTTGAAGGTTTAAAAATTTCTTAAGTTTGGGGTTGGAGTGGATTTTGATGTTATCGATGTTCGTTTGGGATTCCGAGCCTGGGAATAGTTCCGTATGGTGATTCTGATTTTAGGAGCGTGTCCGGATGTTAATTTTGAGGTCCGTAGGTCATTCCGACATCAATTGACGAAAGTGGGAAATTTTGAGGATTTTCGAGAAGTTTGACCGGGAGGAGATTTTTTGATATCGGGGTCGGATTCCGATTCTGAAAGTGAGAATAGGTCCGTAATATCAATTATGACCTGTGTGCAAAATTGGAGGTCAATCGGACTTCATTTGATAGGTTTACGCGTTGAATGTAGAATTTTGAAGTTTTAAAGTTCATTAAGCTTGAAGTAGGGTGTGATTCGTGGTTTTAGCATTGTTTGATGTTATTTGAAGGCACAACTAAGTTCGTAATGTATTTTAGGACGTGTTGGTATATTTAGTTAAGGTTCCGAGGGCCTCGGGTGGATTCCGAATGGATAACAGTTTCATTTTGGACTTAGGAGATACTGAAGCTGGGCAGCAGCTGGTGTAACCGCTTCTACGAAAGTTTGGTCACAGAAGCGACCTCGCAGAAGCGAGGTGAGGTCCGTAGAAGTGGCTTGGGAAGCCTGGGCATGAGGTCGCAAAAGCGAAGTTGAGCAGCGCACCTGCGAATGCGCAGAAGCGAGGTCAGGGCCGCAGGTGCGGAAATTTTCCCAAATACGCTTGGGTGTGTCGCACCTGCGGTTGCGCAGGAGCAGAAGAATATCCGTAGGTGCGATGGTCTGCTGGCAGTGGTTTTCCGCAGAAGCAAGGAATCTTCCGCAGCAGCGGTCGATGACCGCATATGCGAAAAGTCGTCTGGGCTGTGAAGTTTTTATAAAAATGGGGGTTTGGCCTATTTTCATCTCATTTCATCCATGGGAGCCGATTTTGGAGTGCCATCTTCATCAACTATAATGAGGTAAGTGATTTCTTCACATTGTGAGTCAAATACATGATTTTTATATGGATTCAAGCATGAAAATTGGTAAAAATTGTGAGATTTTGAAAGAAACCTAGAAATTGGTATTTTTGAATTATTACCACGAAATTGGACATGTAATTTGGAATAAATCATATATTTGAGTTCGTAGTGTTATGTTTAATGATCCAACCGGTCATTTTAACTTTTAAAACCCCGTTCCCCTAAATAAAACTCCCTGTATGTGCTTATATTAAATTATGAATTGCGGGGATGGTTGGTTTGGGATCTGGTAGTGTTCGGGTTGAAATCGGAACACTTGGTTCCTGTAACGACCCGACTTGTCGTTTTAAGAATTAACGCCCCGTTAAGTGACTTAAGGTCTCGAGCAGCTTCGCAATATAAATTATGACCCACGGGTGTGGTCGAGTTTGATTTACTGAAGATTCGGAATTAAATTAAAAGAACAATCCTTATTTAGAAGCATAAATGGAAAGAGTTGACCGGAGAGTTAACTTTTGAATAAACGATCTCGGATTCAAATTCTCATGGTTCCAATAGCTCTGTATGGTGATTTTGGACGTAGGAGTGTGTCCGGAAAATTATTTGAAAGTCCGTAGTGGAATTTGGCTTGAAATGGCGAAAATAGAATTTTTGAAAAGTTTGATCGGGGAGTTGACTTTTTGATATCGGGGTCGGAATCCAGTTCTAAAAATTTGTATATGTCCATTATGTCATTAATGACTTGTGTGCAAAATTTGAGGTCAATCGGACGTGATTTGATAGGTTTTGGCATTAAATATAGAAGATGGAATTTCTTAGTCTCATTAAGCTTGAATTGGGGTATGATTCGTGGTTCTAGAATTGTTTGATGTAATTTAAAGTTTCGACTAAGATCGTATGATGTTTTAGGACTTGTTGGTATGATTTGACGGGTCCCGAGGGGCTTAGGTGTATTTTTGGATCATTGGTTGAAAGACTAGTAAAGTTAAGAAATTTGGGAGTTTGACCATGGTCAATATCGGGTCAAGACGACCTCTTTTCAGTGTTTTGAGTGCGCGAGCAGGTCCGTAGAGTATTTTATGAATGAAATTCATATATGGTTTGTGTCCGGGAGGTTCCGGATGAGTTTCGGGGTGGTTTTAGATCATTTCGGAGAAGTTTGAGTTTGCTGGTTTCTGGTGAGGTACTGTTCATTCGCCATTGCGAACCATTTATGGCAATTGCAAAACCACTGTTCATTTATGGCAATTGCGAAAACACTGTTCAATTATGGCAATTGCAAACCATTTATGGAAATTACGAAAACACTGTTCATTCGCAATTGCGAACCATTTATGGCAATTGCGAAAACACTGTTCATTTATGGCAATTGTGAACCATTTATGAAAATGCGAAAACACTGTTCATTCGCAATTGCGAACCATTTATGGCAATTGCGAACCTGGGCAGAAACTTAAGGATTGAAAATTGAAAATCTGTCATTTCTTCATTTCGACTGGGATTATTGGAGCTCGGATTTTGGGCGATTTTAAGGATTTCTTCACGACTTCGACTGGGGTAAGTATTCTATATCCGAAAGTGATTATATTTCATGAATCTATGGTTATTTTCATCGTTTAATTTAGATTTAAATGGAAGAAATCAAGATTTTTGAAAAATCTTCCAAAAACAAAAATTTAAGATTTGGAGGTCGAGTTGTTGTCGGAATTTAATAAAATTGGTATGATTGAACTCATATCGGAGTGGGTGTTCGGATTTCATAAAACTTTTGTCGGGTTCCTAGAGGCGGGCCCCGCGTTGACTTTTTTTGACTTTTTGGAATAAAATTTTAAGTCGACGTATTATTATCCGGAATTGTTTCCGATGAATTTTAATGAAGTTATACAATTAATTTGGATAGATTTGAGCTGTCCTGAGGCTAATTCAAGCAAGAATGCTATTTTGGAATATCGGCCTAACTTCGAAAAGGTAAGTGTCTTGCTTAACCTCGAGTGGGGGAATTACCCCTTAGGCATTGAGTCTTATGTGCCATTTGTGAAATGTGAAAAGCAGTGTACGCGAGGTGACGAGTACGTACTCGGGCTTATACGTGCAAAATTTATTGAATTAAAGTCTTAGGCATTATTGTGTAGTAAATTAAAAAATTGTGGATAACTATTAAATCATCTGTTTGCCATGCCTAAATCCTTATTGTTGAATTTATTTTTATATAATAAGTTGATGTGATTGTTACTTGAAATATTTATGAAATTTCGTGAGTATTGTTGGTTTAATATTTCTTGGAAATTAATTCTAATATGAATCTTATGCAAATAATTAATTTAAATGAGCTTAAGAATAAGTGATTATATAATTATCTAAGTTTGCATTAATGAAGGTTTTGCTTTATGCTGAGTAATTTATATTTCTATTGATTGTTTTTGGGTGTTATATATATATATTGTGTGGAGCCTTGGGCTATTTGTTGTGAAATTAATTGATTTTGTTATATCTTTGTAATTTGGTTGTGGCCATTGGGCAAATTGTGATATGAATTGATTTTATTATGTTGTTGTGTTAATTTCTCATGTAAATTATTGTGTTGTGTGAGTTGTTATTTTGGGGAGATAAGGGTGACATTTCACCGTTGATATTATATGGGTATAAGGGTGGCATTTTACTGTTATTGTGGTTGTTAGAATATTGTTTGGGCGGAGCGATAAGGGTGACTATAGGAGCAATAATGGTGGAAATAGGAGCGATAAGGGTGGCTATTGATATTGTCTGGGCAGAGCAATAAGGGTGGCTATAGGAGTGATAAGGGTGGCAATATGAGCGATAAAGGTGGCTATTATCAGGGACGATATGTGATGATATGGGGTTGTGGTGTTGATAATTTCATGTGATGTTGTGATTTTCTTGTGTTTATTTTTATACCTTGTGCCATTTGTCTTGTTGTTGGTAAATTGATAACAATCTGATTTATGTTGAAATTAAGAGCCTGTGGCTATTGCAAGGCGGTTTATAAAATAAAATGTGGGCACGAGGTGTCGTGAGTAAATAATGAAGATATTTGGCACGTGAATTGTCCGTGCAATTGTGATATAAAATATGGGCACGAGGTGCTGTGATGAAATGATAATGATAATTGACACGTGAATTGTCCGTGCAGTTGTGATATGAAATGAGGGCACGAGGTGCTGGGGAAATATGATGATTTAATTATGGGCACGAGGTGCAGTGAAAATATGAAAATGGGCTGAGACCCGTATTTACGAAAAATATAAAAATGGTCTTCAATTCTTGTTTCTTCCTTTCTTCCTTTATTAAGAATGTTTTGTATGAGAGTTAGTGTTGGGAAGCACTTGTGTGAACCCTTTCTTTGGAGTGATCTAATGAGGTTATTCTCTTAGGGTATTTGAGATTAATTAGAGTATTTATTCTAATTTTGTACTCTCTTTTGTACTCTTATTGTTATAGTAAATTGCTCCTCTATGTTTGTGGACGTAGGTCACTTTGACCGAACTACGTTAAATTTGTGTCTTCTTTATCTACTTTAATTGTCGTTGCTATCAACTTCCATTGTCTTTGTTATTGCCATTATACCGTTGTTTGGCTAAATTCCGCACTACTCGAGTTCCCGATGCTAACAAATTGGTATCAGAGCTGGATCTAACCGAGTTAGTTTCAATAGCCAAAATGACTCTAACAAAGACCTATGTTGAGAAATTTGACCGAAGTGCAAACTTCGGAATGTGGCAATTAAAGTTGAAAGCTATCCTAATTCAGGATGGCTTAGACTTGGCATTGCAAGGAAAGGAGAAGAAGTCGGATAAAATAACGGACGAGGAGTTTGCCATCATAGACAAAAAGACAAAAGCAGGTATTTATTTAAATCTCTCAAATGAGGTTTTACGTGAAGTTTCTGTAGAAATCACAGCTAAAGGCATGTGGAAAAAATTGAAAACCTTATATATGAAGAGGACGATAGAAAATAGACTTTACCTGAAGCAGAAGCTTTATACAATTCGTATGGGAGAAGGTACCTCTATTCTCTCTCATCTTGACACCTTTGATTCCATTCTTATGGATTTGAGTAATATAGATGTTGAAATTAAAGATGAGGATCAAGCCGTGTTACTGCTTTGTTCTCTACCCCCATCTTTTAAGCATATAAGAGATACTATGCTTTATGCAAAGGATAATATATCTTATAAGGATATTAAATCTATTTTAAAATTAAAATAATAGATAGATAGTGATATTACTGGGGAAGCTAGTGGAACTCAAGCGAAAGTTGGCTTGTTTGTTAGGGGTAAATCCGACTCCATATCTAGATACAATAATTTAGAGTGTCGCTATTGTCAAAAGAAAAGTCACAATATCTCTGAATGCTATAAGCTGAAAAATAAAGAAAAGCATAAGGAAAGAAAAAATGAGCACAAAAATACTGACACTGCCGAAGCAAGTGTAGCTGCTGATGAGACTAAGGGAACTATTTTTTTAGCAACTAATAATAGTTTCAAATCTAACAATGAGTGGATTTTAGATTCGGGTTGTTCTTATCATATGTGTCACAATCGGTATTTATTTACCACATATGAATCTATTGGAGGTAGAGTTGTCTTGATGGGCAACAATGCTGCCTGCAATATTTTTGGAAAAGGTACAGTCCGAATCAAAATACACGATGGTGTGGTGAGAATTCTCACTAATGTTAGACATGCCCCTGACTTGAAGAAAAATCTCATCTCTTTGGGCACTCTAGAATCTCTTGGGTGCAAGTACACAGGTGAAGGTGGAGTTCTGAAAGTTTCTCATGGTGCTCGTGTGATCATGAAAGCACACAGATCTAGTTCATTGTGTACTTTATTGGGATCCACTGTTATAGGCCTTACTACATTTTCGGTATCAGACAACTTGTCTGATTTTGATGGCATTAAATTTTGACATATGCCCATTGGGGCTTTTGCGGAGAAGGTGGAAAAAATTTACTATATCAGCCAAAATTATGCCAAGGTAGAGATTTGTAATTATGGCCAATATTTTGGCTAATGGAGTCCATCTCACATAAACATAAGTATCTTTGCAAAATGTAGACTTTGTTGGCAATATTCTTTGGGACCCAAAAATATTGCATTGTGTGTTGGACATCATTTGCACAAGTTGTATCTCTTCTTTTACACCTAAGAGACCAAGACTTTTTTGCCTATAAAAGGGAAGGCCATTAGTTCATTTTAGACACACCAACAAGACTTGTCTTCAATTCTTGTTTCTTCCTTTCTTCCTTTATTAAGAGTGTTTTGTATGAGAGTTAGTGTTGGGAAGTACTTGTGTGAATCCTTTCTTTGGAGTGATCTTGTGAGGTTATTCTCTTAGGGTATTTGAGATTAATTAGAGTGTTTACTCTAATTTTATACTCTCTTTTGTATTCTTATTGTTATAGTAAATTGCTCATCTCTGCTTGTGGACGTAGGTCACTTTGACCGAACCACGTTAAATTTTTGTCTTCTTTATCTACTTTAATTGTCATTGTTATCAACTTTCATTGTCTTTGTTATTGCCATTATACCGTTGTTTGGCTAAATTACGCATTACCCGAGTTTTCGATCCTAACATATTGGTTAAATTGCATTGACTGATTTATGTATAATATATGATGAGATTATTTAGTCTTCCTTATGCCACCTAAGAAACAAAACAGTGCTTGTGTTTATTGATGGCAAAAACGGTAATGAACTGCGCCTAATGGTAGCTCCCTCAGCCGCTTAAATTAAAAATAGCCGATAAATGTAAACTAATACCAGAATTTGTAAGCATAGATAATATAATGGAAGCAATTAAAGGGAACCACCAAAGTCAAATACGGATCCAAACTGATAAGACAAGGAAGAATAAAAACAACAACGAGTATTTCACCAATAACTCTTTACAACATGAGATAAACAACAAGAATTATGGACGAGGTACCACCTTGTACACAACAAGAACCACAACCGAGGTACCACCCGTATACAACAAGAATCACCCGAGGTTAAATTTCAACTATTACTATACCACATCCAAATTGTAATTAAGGAGAGGAATGTGCTCAATCTTAGCATAGTTTCTGATGTGTTGATTACTGCTTTTCAAGGATTGAACCTTTTGAATCATCATCTTGTACGTAAATATGCAGATTAGGCATGTAGTGTCTCTCTTCAATATATTCCCTTTTTGGTTATTAATAATCTATGAGTAGGGATCAGGCCTAATCCTTCGCCACACTTGGTGGTCTGATCTTTTTAGAAAAGTAAAGGAAATAATATAATTTGTTTAATTGCTACTCTATAGTCTAGTCTAGTCATTAAACAGAAGATTTCAATCGATAGCTCTCAATAGCACTAAAATCTAGCCGTTCACATTTATTATTGTTTTAATATGAAATCGGCTAATAAATGAACATAATTTTTTTCTGTAACCCATATATTGAATTTTGGCTGAATTTCAGCCCATTTTGAGTATAGTAGTTTTTCCATATATGTGATGGTATTAGTAGGACCCGTGACAATACATACATAATATTTCATGTTAAAAAGAAAGGAAGATTTTTTTGAAACTTGTGACACTTCTAGTCTTAAAAAAGATATAACATTTGTATTATTACGAAATCTTATCTTATTATTAAAAATAAAATTAAAAGTTTAAATTAAATTATTTATAAATTAGAAAGTTATTTTTTTAATGGATTAAAAAAATATTGCCAAATAAACTATAAATAGTTCGACATTGATATACCATTCTACTCTTGTGCTCTCTATATCTCTCTACATTTCCCTGTCCCCCCACCCCCCCCCCCCCCCCCCCAAAAAAAAGTAGAAAGAAAAAACCGAGTTTGCCGTTTAGAATGATACTTGGACTGAGAAGCAAAATCATACCACTTCCTGATCATAAGTTGGGAAATATCAAATTAGGTTCAGTAACCAGTAAGACACATAATTTTTATTACTATACGTTACAAGAAGATAAGTATCATTCAATTCTTTTATAACTAATTTCAGTCTCTTTTTTGATAAAATTTCTGTGTCTCCTTGTTCGAAGAAGATGCAATTTGCCACAGACCATGTAGAGTAAGATGCAGCCACAGTACTGCTTCATCAATGGTATGCTATTTCTTTTTGCATACAAATTTAGCCAACTGGAGTAACTGAGACAGAATTTTAAAAAGTGGCCTAGAAAAGGCCATTTGTGTAAATGCCCTTAATAAAGCAATGGTGGTTGCAGGAAGAGGCAAAGGAGAGAATAAGGGAAACATTTGGAAAAATAGAGCTATCTCCTTCTTCCTATGACACAGCATGGGTAGCTATGGTCCCTTCAAGATATTCTATGAACCAACCATGTTTTCCTCAGTGCTTAGATTGGATTCTTGAAAATCAAAGAGAAGATGGATCTTGGGGCCTAAATCCTAGCCATCCATTGCTTGTAAAAGACTCCCTTTCTTCCACTCTAGCATCTTTGCTTGCCCTTCGCAAATGGAGAATTGGAGATAACCAAGTCCAAAGAGGTAAATGACACCGAGTTTAGAAGAACGATTTCTTTGAAATTTGTGGTCGTAAATATGCAATGATATTTTTTTGGTTATAAAACAAAAAATTTAAAGTTAAATTTTGTCCAAATATATAAAGGTGTCACTCATTTTAAAACTGACCTGAAGAAATTACATCATTTGAATTAATTTTTTCGGTGTAGTGTCAAAATATTAAAATTTTAATTGTTTACAAATCAATTATATATCTTAGTGTAGCTTAGCTCCAAAGGTTAAATAATATATGAATAAAAGATATATCTTGTAAGCTAATTGATCTCCCATTAGCAAGCGTTCAGGGTGGTCCTTTGTAACAGGTCACAGACCAACAGTAAGAAGTTTGCTTGTCTGTATCTTGTTTGAAGCGGTTTTGATTTTATGTCTCCCATCTGTGTACTAATTAATTTATTTTTACTATATAAGGTAGGAGATAATGCCGAACCCCATCATCATGGGCCAGCATAGCGCAGGGTGAATGGCTTCAATTAAAAAAAATTAACCTTAGTAGAGAAAAATTAAAGAGAAAAACAGAATGTGTGTATATCACTTAACCATATGGTTAAATAATAATATAATATATGAATAAAAGATGCATGCATTCATTAGTTTGTGTAAACACTAAGCAGAATAAAATGTTTAGTTACCATCTTGCATGTTATAATTGTCAAGTATCTAGACGATGTGCAAAAACAAGTAATGCTATTGACATGGTTCAAGAAAGAGTGAGCAAAGGAGTTTGCATTTTGTAGTATTATTAATTACTTGAATAGTTCCTTCATTTTTCTTTTAGGCCTTGGCTTTATTGAAACGCATGGTTGGGCAGTCGATAACAAGGATCAGATTTCACCTTTAGGATTTGAAATTATATTTCCCTGCATGATCAACTATGCAGAGAAACTTAATTTGGATCTACCTTTGGATCCTAACCTTGTAAATATGATGCTCTGCGAACGTGAATTAACAATTGAAAGGTATGCTTCTTTATTAAATGGTCATTTTACATATTATGGAAATTATTAGTTTTGCAGCCTTGCGCAAAAACTCCTAATGTATAAAACAATTATAGGGGAAGTTCAACAATATTAGTCGTCTGAAGCTAAATCTTAATAAAAGGCCTAAGCGTAATCTCATTCGATTCATATATTAATAAGAAAAAGGACATATTTTTTATATCTATAGATCAATAATCAAACATGACAAAGAGAAATATCAAAAAAACTTTGTTGAAATTGGAAAGATAAATGACTAGAAATAGGAAAAACGAATGGATATATGCATGAAAGGAAATATCATAGAGGGTAGGAGAGGTAAATGTACTACTAGTAGTTAATAATCTTTTGGAAGAAGTTTACACATCTACTCATCCGTCCAAACAGTAAAAAGCTAACATAAATTTTGAAACAACTTATAAGTGATAGTTATTTCCTTTGTTTCAATTTATGCGGCAACATTTTGTTTTTGGTCCATTTTATAAAAAATAGTGACTTTCTAAATTTGAGAAGATTAAACTTCTCATTTTTATTCTTAATGAGAAATTTTTATATATATCCTCACAAATGTCTATGATTTTTTTATCATAAATTTCAAAAGTATCCTTTATTTCAAACTCCATAGTAATTCAAATTTTACCACATAAAGTCTCCCATGGTGGTATATAATAACTGTAATTTTTTGCCTGTAATTATTGAGACCAAAAGTACTAACTTCATTTGTCTTGCCTTTAATCGATCACACGAACAATTATACGACGGTGTTTGACTAGGTACTGAACTTAAGGAAGATTGAATGACTTTTGCCACATGTCTAAAGTGCGCTAGACTTACACATGACATAGCATTTATTTGATTATAAAAGTATCTCATTAAGGATAAATTAAAAGTTTACAAAAAGTTATCAAATAAAGAATGGGATTCTTCTTTTGTGAAAAGACATTAAAAAAAACATGTCATATAAAATGGAACAAAGGAATATAGAATTTGCCCTCTCCACGAATTTGTATGCAGATTTGTAAATTGACTTATAAAACTCCTAACTTTATGGAGTAAGTCTCTTGGGAAAATGTCATTCTGAAGAATGATAAAGCAAAAAAAAATAGTTTAAAATTTGTAGAGTGCAAAACTTCATTTTTAATTTAAACATGACTGCAACACTCACCCCTTCCAAAAATAGAAAGAGGTCATTCTTTTTTTGTACAGACTAAAAAGAAAATAGGTTCACATAAATTGAAACGAAAGGAGTACTAGATTTTGATACTCTAGCTTCAACTCATCAATTTGTTGGGCCATTTTTTAACCAATAGAGCCTTAAAGAATGAATTCGAGGGGAATATGGCAAATGTAGAATATTTTGCTGAAGGGCTCGGTGAATTATGTCATTGGAAAGAGATGATGCTTCGTCAGAGACACAACGGGTCGCTCTTTGATTCACCAGCCACTACTGCAGCTGCCTTGATTTACCATCAGTACGATGAGAAATGCTTTGGGTACTTGAACTCAATCTTGAAACTGCACGATAATTGGGGTATGCACTACTAAGATCATCTCAATACTTCCCCATTATCTGCCTAAAGGAAAATACTTTTCATATCTCTTCTTAGAATTCGTTGGAATTAAGTTTTAATTATGTTAGTATGTTTACTATATGTTCGATATGTTTGATAGGAGACTAATAGTTTTAGGGTACTAGAAAATATAAAGTACTTCTACTGATAAGAAATTTATGTTAGTATGATAATTTAGCGCTTGTGACGCATGGTGACATCCTTACCGCTTCTCCCCACAAGTACAAATGTACATCTACGAACAACTCACATATTGACTCAAATCATGCTTTAGAGAAAATCACAAGAAGAGTAAGTCTAATAAACTTACCTCTCAAGTCCAAACTCTGACATAGTACTACGATGAACCAATTTATTTAAAAAGCTCGGACGTCATCAACAAAGGGATATCTACATATATGTGGAAAATGGCAGAATTCTGACCGCCAAAACGGTCGGAATTCACGAATTTCCTACTACTTTCCGACCAAAATTGGTCGGTCGAAAAACAGTTGGTCGGAAAATAATTTCCGATCAAATCCGTCAGTGATTTCCGACCAAAGTAGTCGGAACGTTCGAAAGGTTAGACGACCAAATATTTTCAAATTTCCGACCAAAGTGGTCGGAATTTACCGACCGAATCAGTCGTAATAATATAAATAAAATAATTATTTATTTAAAATTAAATAATATAAATATATAATTTCCGACCGAATCGGTCGGAAATTAATATTTAAAAAATATAATTTCCGACCGAATCGGTCGGAAATTAATATTTAAAAAATATATTTTATTTAATTTCCGACGGAATCCGTCGAAAACTTTTTAATTTTTTTTTAAAATTTTCGATCGCATCAGTCGAAAATCTGGGAATTTTTGGCAAAATGTGGGCAGCTGTCCGACTGTTTCCGTCGGAAATCAGTCGGAATTTTCTGTAAAACTGGGCAGCATTCTGCCCAATTTGGAGCTACACCACGTGTCAAACTATTACAATATAATAATGCCAACAACCAATCAACCATTAACACAATCTAAACCAACAATATCAATCATTAACATAATCTAAACTAACAATACCAACTATTAAAATAATCTAAACCAACCATTAACACAACCTAAACTAACAATACCAACCATTAAACCTAACAATTTTGGACATAAAAATATCCAAATAGTAGCCCACATTCAAGTTTAAAAATAAAACATAAAGTTGTCTCTCACAATCAAGTTTACCAATCAACCAAAATACCACACCTAAACTACTACACATCAGATTCAGTTTGTTCATCCTCATCATCAGATAGATCATGCCCATGTTTTCTCATGAATTTCTGGCAGTTGAGGGTCGTCGACGGAGCTGCAGCGAGGCGGCATCGCCGGTGAGTGGCATTGGTGATGGCAGCGGCGGGTTGGGTGGGGGGGAGAGGGGAGGTTTGAGTGTGAGAGAGAGAAGAGAGAAGGAAGAAAACAGGGAAAGAAAAAAGAAAGGGGTCAGGGGGGTTTTAAAAGAAAATAGGTCAAATAGTCGAACCTCGTTTTAATAAAAAATTCCGACCGAATTAGTCGATAACAGTTATGCGGTATTTTTCGCCAAAATTTACGACGGATATAGACGGAATATCAGCCGTAATTATTATTAAAAATTGAAAAATATATTTTTATGCAATTTCCGACCGATTTCGTCAGAAATTTGCGACTACTTTTTCCGGTCGGAATATTTCGGTCGGAAATTGGCCGTTTTTTAGTAGTGATATATGAGTTCATATATCAATAACGCTTCATAACAATACCAACTAAGTACGTAGTACTTAGGTCCAACTTCACATGACTTTCACAAAAATTCTTATTTCACCATTTGATATCAATCCTTGAATTTTAACTCCAATTCATCTATTAAATGTGTTATGGAATCTAGCCATTTCATTAGAAGTTCAAAACGATATCGTTCAAATAAGTCCAACACTATTCATACTAGAATTAATTAACTTTAATGAGCACAAAACATCGATAAAAACTTGCCTTGAATGACCCAAATGAACCCTTGGTCAAAATCCTCTCGATCCCAAATCATCTAACTAATAATGAGTTGTACACCTGAGTATTTAAAGACACTGTAAACTAACTTCTAACCAATAACTAACTAACAGCTAATTACAAAGATCAATAACTAACACTAATTTATGAACCTTCTAGAAGTGTACTCCTTTAAATAATACACTGTACAACCTGTCTAAGCTACATATTTCAGCATTACTAATATAATCTTTTTCGTTATTCTTATAGTCCCCACTATTTGCCCTACAAAGATACATTCAAATCTCTTCTTAGTTGATGCCCTTCAAAATCTTGGAGTAGATCGGTATTTTAAAACAGAAGTCAAAAGAGTACTAGATGAAATATACAGGTAATTTGAAATGATCTTCATGGTTTATACAATTTATCTTTTTAAAACTTTTATTAATATTAATGCTGAATTATGAATAGGCTTTGGCTAGAAAAGAATGAAGAAATTTTTTCAGACGTTGCTCATTGTGCCATGGCGTTTCGACTTTTACGGATGAATAACTATGAAGTTTCCTCAGGTTTGTAACTAAAAACTCAGAAAATTAAATTTTTACCTATGCACCAATAATATAAGGGGTGTCTTGTCGTAATTGGTAAAGTTATTTGTCGTAATTGGTAAAGTTGTTGGTCACAAGTTCAGGCCGTGCAAATAGCCTTTTGCAAAAATGCAGGGTAAGGCTGCTTAGAATATACCCTTATGGTTCGGCCCTTCCCCGGACCTCGCGCATAGCGGGAGCTTAATGCACCGGGCTGTCCTTTTACTTATGCACCAATAAATTGTTACTTTCTTTCTGCAGTAGAACTTGAAGGATTTGTCGACCAAGAACATTTCTTTACAACATCAAGTGGGAAACTTATGAATCACGTTGCAATTCTCGAACTTCACCGAGCTTCACAGGTGGCTATTCATGAAAGGAAAGATCACATTTTAGATAAAATAAGTACTTGGACAAGGAATTTTATGGAGCAAAAACTCTTGGACAAGCACATCCCTGATAGGTCAAAGAAGGAGGTATCACCTGTATATAAATTAGGCCATTCAAAAAACATTCTTTGTAATTTTCAATTTTATGATATTCCATTACTAGCGAGTCAATTAAATATCAGATGGAATTTGCTATGAGGAAATTTTATGGCACATTTGATCGAGTGGAAACTAGACGTTACATCGAGTCATACAAAATGGACAGTTTTAAGATCTTAAAAGCGGCTTACAGGTATAATTCTGACACTATTACTATAAGATTTTAGATAATATGTACCGTCAGCGGGTTACATTTGCCAATTATTGCAGGTAATCTATATTGTTTTCAAGATTATAAATCTCACATTTTAAGGAGGCTTACCTGTAAATATTATTTGAGTGACGGTTAAAAAAACTTTACATTAATGATGTATGTAACGTAAACTCTTACTAAAAGTAGTATATATGTTTTGTTTATTCTTATTATTCTCTTCTGCATTTAAACGTGTGGACAGGGAAAGATTTATAGGAGAGATTATGGGGCACGCAAACCCATGATCTCCTCAAAATTAGATATTTTATGTACATATTTTTTAAAATTGGTATAATATTAACTGTTGGCATCCATGCTTCTATTTAATACATTTTTCCTCTTTTTATTTTAGTAATACATTCATGTACTGAAAATTCTAGATCCACATCTGTATATGGGCGGATCAGAGTTACGGTTGTAGCAATGCCCACCGCCTTCAACTTAAACAACATATGTCAGTGAACATTGGTATGCTAACGCTTAATATGGGTAGCAAGAAAAAATACAAGCTACTTTAAATAAAATGTAATGGTACATTTTCTATCGAAGTTGGAAGTCCTTAAAAATTGGTCATATTATTATGTGGGGTCTCTCTCTTTCTCTCTTTTAGGTCTTCCGGTATTAACAACATAGACTTGCTAAAGTTCTCAGAACACGATTTTAACTTGTGCCAAACCCGACACAAAGAAGAACTTCAACAGATGAAAAGGTATCTACACTGATTAGCTTGACTAGACCTTGTCATTCTTAAACAACTTCATTTTGTTGATAATTATATATATATATTAAACAACTTCATTTTGTTGATAATTATATATATATATATGAATGTAGGTGGTTCACAGATTGCAAACTCGAACAAGTAGGATTATCACAACAGTACTTATACACTAGTTACTTCATAATTGCTGCCATACTCTTTGAACCTGAATATGCTGATGCTCGTCTAGCATATGCAAAGTACGCCATAATAATAACAGCGGTGGATGATTTCTTCGATTGTTTTATTTGCAAAGAAGAACTGCAAAACATCATCGAATTAGTAGAGAGGTATTGTTTTCTCTTTTCTTATAATATATCAACAAAATCCTTTGACCTATGTTTTTCAACTCACATTTTTTAGAGGCACTTGAGTTTATGATCCTAGGCTACTTCATTCATAGCTTTATGGTTTTGGATTTATACTAATATTCTTTCACATGGTATCAGAGCCAAAACTTTTTTTTTTTCATTCAGACCATTAAGCCACTAACATTGCTATGGCCTAACTTATCAATTATCATGTTGAGCCTAATCTACTTAACTCTTGAAGATCACAATTTGTTGAGACTCTTCTCTTTCTACTTTAAAAATAATAATCAAAACAGAAACAAACCGTAGAACCAGGCTGTGTTGCAAGAGAGTATTAGAGAATGTTATACTTGTCCCTTATCGGTTGTGTAATAGTTTCCAAAAGAGTTTAATTAATGGTCCTGGGATACTCCACCCGATTACCTTGAAATTTTGGATTAGATACTCATACTCTTTCACATATTATGTTAACACTTTCACTATAGATGGGAGGGATACTCAACCGTCGGATTCCGTTCAGAGAGGGTTAGAATTTTCTTTTTGGCACTTTACAAAATGGTAGAGGAAATTGCGGCAAAGGCGGAAACTAAGCAAGGTCGATGTGTCAAAGATCACCTTATTAACTTGGTATGAAGAAGTACATTAATTATTATATATTCTCTAAATCAATTTTTTTTTCATGCTTATATTTCTTTCTTTTCGATTGACTAGAAATATATCTTGTTATAGTGGATTGATATGTTGAAGTGTATGCTGGTGGAATTGGACCTTTGGAAAATTAAATCAACTACCCCAAGCATAGAGGAGTACTTGTCTGTTGCATGTGTAACTATTGGTGTTCCATGTTTTGTTCTCACATCACTATATCTTCTTGGACCAAAACTGTCCAAGGATGTCATAGAAAGTTCTGAGGTCAGTGCCTTATGCAATTGTACAGCTGCTGTGGCCCGATTGATTAATGATATACACAGTTACAAGGTAATATTATTTTCTTCGTTAGAAGAATATTTTATCAAATGTTGGCTATTGATTTTTGACAATCTTTTTTCAATATATTGAACTGAGATAAAATTTTACATAAAATATTCTTTTTTCGAAACACTAACTTCTTCAAATCAAATTTTATTCCAAAAATTACTAAAATTTACATTTGAAAGTGAGAAGTGACACAAAAACAAAGCCTTGTCCGGCTAGATTGATATTTGATAAATTAATATAATATAATGTGCTGCTGGTTCATTTTCTTCTTATTAAGCTCGTCTCACTAAGTTTTCGCGCTAGAAGGATCAGACCACGTTGAATCTATTTTGTACGCTTTTTTTTCAAGTAGACATACAAGTATATAATTATAACATTAATCCTTATTATTTCGTGTGTTCTTGCAGAGAGAACAAGCAGAAAGTTCAACAAATATGGTATCAATATTAATAACACAAAGTCAGGGAACTATCTCTGAAGAAGAGGCTATAAGACAGATAAAGGAAATGATGGAAAGTAAGAGAAGAGAGTTGCTAGGGATGGTTCTACAAAATAAAGAAAGCCAATTGCCACAAGTGTGCAAGGATCTTTTTTGGACGACAATCAACGCAGCTTATTCTATACATACACATGGCGATGGGTATCGCTTCCCAGAGGAATTCAAGAACCATATCAACGATGTAATTTACAAACCACTCAATCAATATTCCCCATAATATGCCTTAAATCTTTTACAATATGTTACTAATCTTTGGAACTTGGTTGTGATATTATTAGATGCATGGACGAATTGTACTTCTTTTATGTTGTGCACAATAATGTACAATTGTTACTATGGGAAAAACTTACTTACACTGCTATTTTAACTAAAGCGCATTTACCATTATTAGTGTTTACCATAAAAACGGATAATAATTAAATTTATATGTGGTTTTAAGGATATGTGGATTAATTCAATACAAATAATAAATAATGTTAGATTAAACAGATAAATGATGTAATAAATTGTCAAACCAATTAAGGGAGTGATCTCAGACTCAGTAACAGTTTAATGTAATGCCTGCCTTCGATCCCGGGCTCACAACAATGAAGAACTGATGAACAAAAGTAAGAACTTTTGAATAAAAGAGAAAATAAGAATATATTGCCTTGATATGCGTGTTACAATGTGTCTAATGAATAGTCAAACGACCATTTAGATAGTAGGGGAGTTTTACCCTAAGTACAATTTCATAAAATGTAAAATTCTTCCGTTTGCTAATCACATATTTTCTGCCGATACGTGCCGAGATTCACGCTGTGACATCCGAATCGGACCTGGGGGATGTGGCCCCGATTCTTCCGAGGGCAGGTGTTTTGCCCAGAACCTGACTCGAGGAGCTCCTTGCCCCGATTCCGATTTCTTACGATCATATCTCTGCTCCGTTTACTCCATCGAGAACCGAAGTATCAAACGGGCTCGGTTTCACCCGTATATAGATAGTCCCCTCGTTTCTCAGAGAGTAAATTTACTGAAACGACGAGAAATGACATATGCACTTCGATCCATTCTTCAATACGCCGTGACAGAAACAACCAAGAATCCAAAACGTCCCGTCAGTCGTGACGTCATGATTTCAAACATGCATCAGTCATCGGCGGGTCATCCCTGAATACGAAACGGCGCGAAACCTCTATAAATACTTTCCTCCTTTGTTCATTTTTTACTTTTTTGCGAAGCTTCTACCTTCGAGTTTTCAGGATATCACTACCCTTGTTCACATTCTAACATTTTATCTCCGTTCTTCAAGACTTTCATAGTAAGTTGCAAGTTTTTACCTAATTTTTACCCAAATTAGCGCACCTCACTTTTCATCTTCCAATTTATCTTCATATTTTTCAAGCTTTTTCCAGATAGCAATGGCTAAAACTTCCAAATCTTTTTCCCAACAACTTGCTTCTTCTTCTTCGCAATTAACTGCTGAAATCGAGGAGATCACTCCCGATGTGGTCGTTCTCGAGAGATCTGCTCCTGGCGCAACTACCGATGAACCGGCTGCCGAGCCTCCTTTGAAAATGTTCGTTTCCGGGGGTTGTTCGATTGTCGATGACTTTAAGGTTGAGAAGCCCTCGTCGGTGCAGGGCCGGCGTGAAAGTAAATCAAGATATATATGCTCCATTACCGAAGACATCCTCCCCGTGGTCCGAGAGGACTGCAACTGGGTGGGTAAGAACGTAGTAGTCCCCGGGCCTACAGATGCCATCACTACCCACGTGGAGGGGTATCTAAGTATTTACACTTGTCCCTTCACATTGGGCCCGGTAGACCCGGTTATCTTGGATTTCTACAAGAGGTACGAAGTATGCCTCGGACAAATCCATCTGTCGCGGTGGAGAATCGTGATCCTCCTTTGGTTTTTCATGAACAAGACCGAATTTAGTTGAGCCCTCAAACCATGTCGAACAACGTCAAAATTATGAATTGCGTCTTGAATCGAATTGTGAGTTTTCAAATCTTCCAACTTTTATAATTTGCGCTGAAACGTATCAAATCAATCCGGAATGACTTCAAATTTTGCATACAAATTAGAAATGACATAATTGAACTGTTCCAATTTCCAAAATCGAAATCTGAACCCGTTATCGACAAAATCAATCTTCGGTCAAACTTATAAATATTTTAAAACTTTAATTTTTCCAATTTTGCCAAAAATGAGCTGAATTGACCTACGGACTTCCAAATCCAAATCTGGATATATGCCTAAGTCTGAAATCACCATATGAAACTATTGGAATCATCAAAACTTCATTTCGGAGTCGTTTGCTCAAAAGTCAAAATCCGGTCAACTCTTTTCATTTAAGTTTCAAAAATAAGAATTGTTCTTTCGATTTAATTCCGAACCTTCCGAAAACCAAACTCGACCTTGTACGTACCATTTTCAATCCAATCTTTACCCATTTGAACTCAACAATCTTCCCATAACCTTATTGGTACAAGCATGTATGACTAATACTCTCACACGCAAGAATCACACTCATAATCACCCATCTTTACCCAAATTCGAAATTGAAGAATAGGGGTTAGAAGCTTACCTCTTGAGTGAAGATCTTGTAATAATTCCTTGTTGGATTTCAAAGCTTGAACAAGATTTTTGATGAACAAAGCACTTGAGCTTCTTTCTCTCTCTAAAACACTCTCACTTCTCTCTAAAATTATCAGATAATTGCCCCAAAATAAGCCACAAAGCCTATTTATCAAAATAGGGTCGGGTTATGAAAATAGGAAAATTAACCCTCCGAAATCGGGTCTACGGTCGCATGACCGCAGAATGGGTATGCGGGTCGCACAATACACCGCAAAATCGGTACCCAAAAATGGGCTTCTCTGGACAGGTCTGCGACCAATTTTGCGGTCGCATAACCACTTCGGTGATTGCAGATTTGGCCGCAGACTCGCATTCTGCCAGCATTTGGTAATTTGGTCATAACTTCTTGTAGGAGTGTCCAAATGACGAACGGTTTGAAGAGTCAGAAACTAGACTCGAAGACTTTCATTTGATAGATAGATCATCACATAATTCCTTATATATAGATAGAAATGCTCATTCAAAGTTTGGTCTTGTGCATACTTATTTGAAACTTTAGTCTATTATGAAATTTTCCAACTTGACTTAGACTTAGGCCTCTCTTTAGACCCCATATCACTTATAATATGTCTCGTACACTTGTTATCATATCCAATTGGTATTCATAATATTAATAGTCCTCAAATGAGAAGTAGAGTCCTCCCCCAAACACATAACATAACTTATCTCTTCTTTCACCCATTTCAATTTTCCGAATTTTTATTAACTCCCAAAATTTCCAAAAATTGCGCCAGAGTTTCCTTTGTAACTGGGCCTATTCACTTACCATAGAATTCGAGAAACCAATCCTAACAACACATGCATAATCCAATCAATGTAACACAACATGAAAATAATACTAACACTGGCATCATAAGCAATATATTACTAGAAAAGGAACACCATTAGCATCAACTACTCAGGTGATACATAACTTGTAGCAGGTAAGGTCTCAACATCTTCATAGAACATAGAAATAGACGTTTAAATTAAATATGACATTTTTGGGTCATCACAAAGGGTATAAGCCGAAACCTCTTCACTTAGCTGCAGTCAAACCAACATTGCAAGGGTATAGTATTTTTTTCATTGAAGAATATTAGTTTTGAATCATTAGATTATGTGAAAGCTTTTTTTTCTCAAATTCAACAAGAGGGATATTGGTTTCTAATTGATAGTTTCTATAGCGATTTTCAAGTGTAATAAAAAGTATATTTAAAAAAATATTTGGTATGACGTGCAATAGTTATTTTTAAAATGTAAACAAATTATTTCGAATTGGGATTATATTTTAAATTATAATATAATTTTTAAAATAAAAGATAAGATATTTTTAAATTTTAGTAGAGAATTGTTAAAATAATTATAATAGAAGTCATATCATGGATAAAATCAAGAAACTGAAATCTAACATTTAATGATTCAAATAACAACAAATCTGTATATGTAGGGTATTCAAAATTCAAAATCTATTAGCTAGAGATATCGGTAAACTCAAAAAGGAGTCATACTGAAATAAAGTTTCACCGGCCAAAGAATCATTTATATTTTTAGATAGCCGATTAAAGTGAATTTTAAATTAACGATAATATCTTTAATTGCATCATTATAAAGATAATCATTATTAAAAAATATATAATATTTTAGAAATTAAAATTTTAAAATAGAAATATTTGTTTAAACATAATAGCATACCAAATAAGAATTCAAGTCGTAGTAAAAGAGTCACGTCCTAACCAAAGAATCGTTCATATTGCGCCAACCTTTATGCTTTGCCATAGCTCATAAATACGAGTTATTATTTCACTTTGTGACTTTTTTTAGGTTCCAATGACACCAATAAGAATGGTGCAAAAATAAAATTATCACTACGAGATTTGAGAAAATGTTAGCCTTTTTTTATGTAGTGTTCTTAATCAATATCTAACGATTATCTATAATTCTCTAGAAGATTTAAATTTTAAGGTTATTTACATATAATTCAAATAGCTCAGATATTTAACATGGTTAATGTCAAATATGAAAATGGAGTCTTACTAGAAAACAATCACTGGCTAAAGAATATTTTAAATTTTAGATAGCCGATTAAAATGAGTTTTGAATTAAGGATAATATTTTCACTTACATTAATATAAAAATAATTATTATTGAAAAATAAAGTTTTAGAAATTGAAATTTTAAAATAGAAATAGTTTTTAAAAAATATCAACACACCAAGTAAGAGTTCAAGCAGTAGTAAAAGAGTCAAGTCGTATCCAAAGAGTCCTTCATAGTCTCAGCCTTTGATTATTTTGCCATAAATATGAGTTATTATTTTGCTTCCTGACTACATTTTGGATCTAATGACACTGGGGAGAATGGTACCAATAAAGAAAAATAGAATTATAACTAGGACATTTGAGAAATGTTTATGCATTTTCATGTAGTGTTTTTTAATTAATATCCAATGATTATCTATATTTATCGAGAAGGTTTAAATTTAAAGATTATTTACATATAATCCAAATAACTCAAATATTTTGTAACGAACCAACCGGTCGTTTTGAGCTATAGTGTGTCATTTAGCGATTTGAGGCCTTTAGTAGCTTCATTTCAGGTGCTATGACTTGTGCCTGTGGTTGGAATGGAATTTCAGAAAGTTCGGAGTAGATTTAGAAAGAAAAATTCTAATTTCGGAAGCTTTAAGTTGGAAGAATTGACTAAGGTGTGACTTTTGAGTAAACGACCTCAGAATCAGGATTTGAAGGTTCTAATAGGTTCGTCTGATTATTTCAGACTTGGGCGTAGGTTCGGGTCGAGAATCGGGTGGCTCGGAAATATTTCGGTGCTTATTACGGAAGGTTGGCATTTTGAAGGTTTAAAAATTTCTTAAGTTTGGGGTTGGAGTGGATTTTGATGTTATCGATGTTCGTTTGGGATTCCGAGCCTGGGAATAGTTCTGTATGGTGATTCTGATTTTAGGAGCGTGTCCGGATGTTAATTTTGAGGTCCGTAGGTCATTCCGACATCAATTGACGAAAGTGGGAAATTTTGAGGATTTTCGAGAAGTTTGACCGGGAGGAGATTTTTTGATATCGGGGTCGGATTCCGATTCTGAAAGTGAGAATAGGTCCGTAATATCAATTATGACCTGTGTGCAAAATTGGAGGTCAATCGGACTTCATTTGATAGGTTTACGCGTTGAATGTAGAATTTTGAAGTTTTAAAGTTCATTAAGCTTGAAGTAGGGTGTGATTCGTGGTTTTAGCATTGTTTGATGTTATTTGAAGGCACAACTAAGTTCGTAATGTATTTTAGGACGTGTTGGTATATTTAGTTAAGGTTCCGAGGGCCTCGGGTGGATTCCGAATGGATAACAGTTTCATTTTGGACTTAGGAGATACTGAAGCTGGGCAGCAGCTGGTGTAACCGCTTCTACGAAAGTTTGGTCACAGAAGCGACCTCGCAGAAGCGAGGTGAGGTCCGTAGAAGTGGCTTGGGAAGCCTGGGCATGAGGTCGCAAAAGCGAAGTTGAGCAGCGCACCTGCGAATGCGCAGAAGCGAGGTCAGGGCCGCAGGTGCGGAAATTTTCCCAAATACGCTTGGGTGTGTCGCACCTGCGGTTGCGCAGGAGCAGAAGAATATCCGTAGGTGCGATGGTCTGCTGGCAGTGGTTTTCCGCAGAAGCAAGGAATCTTCCGCAGCAGCGGTCGATGACCGCATATGCGAAAAGTCGTCTGGGCTATGAAGTTTTTATAAAAATGGGGGTTTGGCCTATTTTCATCTCATTTCATCCATGGGAGCCGATTTTGGAGTGCCATCTTCATCAACTATAATGAGGTAAGTGATTTCTTCACATTGTGAGTCAAATACATGATTTTTATATGGATTCAAGCATGAAAATTGGTAAAAATTGTGAGATTTTGAAAGAAACCTAGAAATTGGTATTTTTGAATTATTACCACGAAATTGGACATGTAATTTGGAATAAATCATATATTTGAGTTCGTAGTGTTATGTTTAATGATCCAACCGGTCATTTTAACTTTTAAAACCCCGTTCCCCTAAATAAAACTCCCTGTATGTGCTTATATTAAATTATGAATTGCGGGGATGGTTGGTTTGGGATCTGGTAGTGTTCGGGTTGAAATCGGAACACTTGGTTCCTGTAACGACCCGACTTGTCGTTTTAAGAATTAACGCCCCGTTCAGTGACTTAAGGTCTCGAGCAGCTTCGCAATATAAATTATGACCCACGGGTGTGGTCGAGTTTGATTTACTGAAGATTCGGAATTAAATTAAAAGAACAATCCTTATTTAGAAGCATAAATGGAAAGAGTTGACCGGAGAGTTAACTTTTGAATAAACGATCTCGGATTCAAATTCTCATGGTTCCAATAGCTCTGTATGGTGATTTTGGACGTAGGAGTGTGTCCGGAAAATTATTTGAAAGTCCGTAGTGGAATTTGGCTTGAAATGGCGAAAATAGAATTTTTGAAAAGTTTGATCGGGGAGTTGACTTTTTGATATCGGGGTCGGAATCCAGTTCTAAAAATTTGTATATGTCCATTATGTCATTAATGACTTGTGTGCAAAATTTGAGGTCAATCGGACGTGATTTGATAGGTTTTGGCATTAAATATAGAAGATGGAATTTCTTAGTCTCATTAAGCTTGAATTGGGGTATGATTCGTGGTTCTAGAATTGTTTGATGTAATTTAAAGTTTCGACTAAGATCGTATGATGTTTTAGGACTTGTTGGTATGATTTGACGGGTCCCGAGGGGCTTAGGTGTATTTTTGGATCATTGGTTGAAAGACTAGTAAAGTTAAGAAATTTGGGAGTTTGACCATGGTCAATATCGGGTCAAGACGACCTCTTTTCAGTGTTTTGAGTGCGCGAGCAGGTCCGTAGAGTATTTTATGAATGAAATTCATATATGGTTTGTGTCCGGGAGGTTCCGGATGAGTTTCGGGGTGGTTTTAGATCATTTCGGAGAAGTTTGAGTTTGCTGGTTTCTGGTGAGGTACTGTTCATTCGCCATTGCGAACCATTTATGGCAATTGCAAAACCACTGTTCATTTATGGCAATTGCGAAAACACTGTTCAATTATGGCAATTGCAAACCATTTATGGAAATTACGAAAACACTGTTCATTCGCAATTGCGAACCATTTATGGCAATTGCGAAAACACTGTTCATTTATGGCAATTGTGAACCATTTATGAAAATGCGAAAACACTGTTCATTCGCAATTGCGAACCATTTATGGCAATTGCGAACCTGGGCAGAAACTTAAGGATTGAAAATTGAAAATCTGTCATTTCTTCATTTCGACTGGGATTATTGGAGCTCGGATTTTGGGCGATTTTAAGGATTTCTTCACGACTTCGACTGGGGTAAGTATTCTATATCCGAAAGTGATTATATTTCATGAATCTATGGTTATTTTCATCGTTTAATTTAGATTTAAATGGAAGAAATCAAGATTTTTGAAAAATCTTCCAAAAACAAAAATTTAAGATTTGGAGGTCGAGTTGTTGTCGGAATTTAATAAAATTGGTATGATTGAACTCATATCGGAGTGGGTGTTCGGATTTCATAAAACTTTTGTCGGGTTCCTAGAGGCGGGCCCCGCGTTGACTTTTTTTGACTTTTTAGAATAAAATTTTAAGTCGACGTATTATTATCCGGAATTGTTTCCGATGAATTTTAATGAAGTTATACAATTAATTTGGATAGATTTGAGCTGTCCTGAGGCCAATTCAAGCAAGAATGCTATTTTGGAATATCGGCCTAACTTCGAAAAGGTAAGTGTCTTGCTTAACCTCGAGTGGGGGAATTACCCCTTAGGCATTGAGTCTTATGTGCCATTTGTAAAATGTGAAAAGCAGTGTACACGAGGTGACGAGTACGTACTCGGGCTTATACGTGCAAAATTTATTGAATTAAAGTCTTAGGCATTATTGTGTAGTAAATTAAAAAATTGTGGATAACTATTAAATCATCTGTTTGCCATGCCTAAATCCTTATTGTTGAATTTATTTTTATATAATAAGTTGATGTGATTGTTACTTGAAATATTTATGAAATTTCGTGAGTATTGTTGGTTTAATATTTCTTGAAAATTAATTCTAATATGAATCTTATGCAAATAATTAATTTAAATGAGCTTAAGAATAAGTGATTATATAATTATCTAAGTTTGCATTAATGAAGGTTTTGCTTTATGCTGAGTAATTTATATTTCTATTGATTGTTTTTGGGTGTTATATATATTGTGTGGAGCCTTGGGCTATTTGTTGTGAAATTAATTGATTTTGTTATATCTTTATAATTTGGTTGTGGCCATTGGGCAAATTGTGATATGAATTGATTTTATTATGTTGTTGTGTTAATTTCTCATGTAAATTATTGTGTTGTGTGAGTTGTTATTTTGGGGAGATAAGGGTGACATTTCACCGTTGATATTATATGGGTATAAGGGTGGCATTTTACTGTTATTGTGGTTGTTAGAATATTGTTTGGGCGGAGTGATAAGGGTGGCTATAGGAGCAATAATGGTGGAAATAGGAGCGATAAGGGTGGCTATTGATATTGTCTGGGCAGAGCAATAAGGGTGGCTATAGGAGTGATAAGGGTGGCAATATGAGCGATAAAGGTGGCTATTATCAGGGACGATATGTGATGATATGGGGTTGTGGTGTTGATAATTTCATGTGATGTTGTGATTTTCTTGTGTTTATTTTTATACCTTGTGCCATTTGTCTTGTTGTTGGTAAATTGATAACAATCTGATTTATGTTGAAATTAAGAGCCTGTGGCTATTGCAAGGCGGTTTATAAAATAAAATGTGGGCACGAGGTGTCGTGAGTAAATAATGAAGATATTTGGCACGTGAATTGTCCGTGCAATTGTGATATAAAATATGGGCACGAGGTGCTGTGATGAAATGATAATGATAATTGACACGTGAATTGTCCGTGCAGTTGTGATATGAAATGAGGGCACGAGGTGCTGGGGAAATATGATGATTTAATTATGGGCACGAGGTGCAGTGAAAATATGAAAATGGGCTGAGACCCGTATTTACGAAAAATATAAAAATGGTCTTCAATTCTTGTTTCTTCCTTTCTTCCTTTATTAAGAATGTTTTGTATGAGAGTTAGTGTTGGGAAGCACTTGTGTGAACCCTTTCTTTGGAGTGATCTAATGAGGTTATTCTCTTAGGGTATTTGAGATTAATTAGAGTATTTATTCTAATTTTGTACTCTCTTTTGTACTCTTATTGTTATAGTAAATTGCTCCTCTATGTTTGTGGACGTAGGTCACTTTGACCGAACTACGTTAAATTTGTGTCTTCTTTATCTACTTTAATTGTCGTTGCTATCAACTTCCATTGTCTTTGTTATTGCCATTATACCGTTGTTTGGCTAAATTCCGCACTACTCGAGTTCCCGATGCTAACAAATTGGTATCAGAGCTGGATCTAACCGAGTTAGTTTCAATAGCCAAAATGACTCTAACAAAGACCTATGTTGAGAAATTTGACCGAAGTGCAAACTTCGGAATGTGGCAATTAAAGTTGAAAGCTATCCTAATTCAGGATGGCTTAGACTTGGCATTGCAAGGAAAGGAGAAGAAGTCGGATAAAATAACGGACGAGGAGTTTGCCATCATAGACAAAAAGACAAAAGCAGGTATTTATTTAAATCTCTCAAATGAGGTTTTACGTGAAGTTTCTGTAGAAATCACAGCTAAAGGCATGTGAAAAAAATTGAAAACCTTATATATGAAGAGGACGATAGAAAATAGACTTTACCTGAAGCAGAAGCTTTATACAATTCGTATGGGAGAAGGTACCTCTATTCTCTCTCATCTTGACACCTTTGATTCCATTCTTATGGATTTGAGTAATATAGATGTTGAAATTAAAGATGAGGATCAAGCCGTGTTACTGCTTTGTTCTCTACCCCCATCTTTTAAGCATATAAGAGATACTATGCTTTATGCAAAGGATAATATATCTTATAAGGATATTAAATCTATTTTAAAATTAAAATAATAGATAGATAGTGATATTACTGGGGAAGCTAGTGGAACTCAAGCGAAAGTTGGCTTGTTTGTTAGGGGTAAATCCGACTCCATATCTAGATACAATAATTTAGAGTGTCGCTATTGTCATAAGAAAAGTCACAATATCTCTGAATGCTATAAGCTGAAAAATAAAGAAAAGCATAAGGAAAGGAAAAATGAGCACAAAAATACTGACACTGCCGAAGCAAGTGTAGCTGCTGATGAGACTAAGGGAACTATTTTTTTAGCAACTAATAATAGTTTCAAATCTAACAATGAGTGGATTTTAGATTCGGGTTGTTCTTATCATATGTGTCACAATCGGTATTTATTTACCACATATGAATCTATTGGAGGTAGAGTTGTCTTGATGGGCAACAATGCTGCCTGCAATATTTTTGGAAAAGGTACAGTCCGAATCAAAATACACGATGGTGTGGTGAGAATTCTCACTAATGTTAGACATGCCCCTGACTTGAAGAAAAATCTCATCTCTTTGGGCACTCTAGAATCTCTTGGGTGCAAGTACACAGGTGAAGGTGGAGTTCTGAAAGTTTCTCATGGTGCTCGTGTGATCATGAAAGCACACAGATCTAGTTCATTGTGTACTTTATTGGGATCCACTGTTATAGGCCTTACTACATTTTCGGTATCAGACAACTTGTCTGATTTTGATGGCATTAAATTTTGACATATGCCCATTGGGGCTTTTGCGGAGAAGGTGGAAAAATTTTACTATATCACCCAAAATTATGCCAAGGTAGAGATTTGTAATTATGGCCAATATTTTGGCTAATGGAGTCCATCTCACATAAACATAAGTATCTTTGCAAAATGTAGACTTTGTTGGCAATATTCTTTGGGACCCAAAAATATTGCATTGTGTGTTGGACATCATTTGCACAAGTTGTATCTCTTCTTTTACACCTAAGAGACCAAGACTTTTTTGCCTATAAAAGGGAAGGCCATTAGTTCATTTTAGACACACCAACAAGACTTGTCTTCAATTCTTGTTTCTTCCTTTCTTCCTTTATTAAGAGTGTTTTGTATGAGAGTTAGTGTTGGGAAGTACTTGTGTGAATCCTTTCTTTGGAGTGATCTTGTGAGGTTATTCTCTTAGGGTATTTGGGATTAATTAGAGTGTTTACTCTAATTTTATACTCTCTTTTGTATTCTTATTGTTATAGTAAATTGCTCATCTCTGCTTGTGGACGTAGGTCACTTTGACCGAACCACGTTAAATTTTTGTCTTCTTTATCTACTTTAATTGTCATTGTTATCAACTTTCATTGTCTTTGTTATTGCCATTATACCGTTGTTTGGCTAAATTACGCATTACCCGAGTTTTCGATCCTAACATATTGGTTAAATTGCATTGACTGATTTATGTATAATATATGATGAGATTATTTAGTCTTCCTTATGCCACCTAAGAAACAAAACAGTGCTTGTGTTTATTGATGGCAAAAACGGTAATGAACTGCGCCTAATGGTAGCTCCCTCAGCCGCTTAAATTAAAAATAGCCGATAAATGTAAACTAATACCAGAATTTGTAAGCATAGATAATATAATGGAAGCAATTAAAGGGAACCACCAAAGTCAAATACGGATCCAAACTGATAAGACAAGGAAGAATAAAAACAACAACGAGTATTTCACCAATAACTCTTTACAACATGAGATAAACAACAAGAATTATGGACGAGGTACCACCTTGTACACAACAAGAACCACAACCGAGGTACCACCCGTATACAACAAGAATCACCCGAGGTTAAATTTCAACTATTACTATACCACATCCAAATTGTAATTAAGGAGAGGAATGTGCTCAATCTTAGCATAGTTTCTGATGTGTTGATTACTGCTTTTCAAGGATTGAACCTTTTGAATCATCATCTTGTACGTAAATATGCAGATTAGGCATGTAGTGTCTCTCTTCAATATATTCCCTTTTTGGTTATTAATAATCTATGAGTAGGGATCAGGCCTAATCCTTCGCCACACTTGGTGGTCTGATCTTTTTAGAAAAGTAAAGGAAATAATATAATTTGTTTAATTGCTACTCTATAGTCTAGTCTAGTCATTAAACAGAAGATTTCAATCGATAGCTCTCAATAGCACTAAAATCTAGCCGTTCACATTTATTATTGTTTTAATATGAAATCGGCTAATAAATGAACATAATTTTTTTCTGTAACCCATATATTGAATTTTGGCTGAATTTCAGCCCATTTTGAGTATAGTAGTTTTTCCATATATGTGATGGTATTAGTAGGACCCGTGACAATACATACATAATATTTCATGTTAAAAAGAAAGGAAGATTTTTTTGAAACTTGTGACACTTCTAGTCTTAAAAAAGATATAACATTTGTATTATTACGAAATCTTATCTTATTATTAAAAATAAAATTAAAAGTTTAAATTAAATTATTTATAAATTAGAAAGTTATTTTTTTAATGGATTAAAAAAATATTGCCAAATAAACTATAAATAGTTCGACATTGATATACCATTCTACTCTTGTGCTCTCTATATCTCTCTACATTTCCCTGTCCCCCCACCCCCCCCCCCCCCCCCCCCCCCAAAAAAAAGTAGAAAGAAAAAACCGAGTTTGCCGTTTAGAATGATACTTGGACTGAGAAGCAAAATCATACCACTTCCTGATCATAAGTTGGGAAATATCAAATTAGGTTCAGTAACCAGTAAGACACATAATTTTTATTACTATACGTTACAAGAAGATAAGTATCATTCAATTCTTTTATAACTAATTTCAGTCTCTTTTTTGATAAAATTTCTGTGTCTCCTTGTTCGAAGAAGATGCAATTTGCCACAGACCATGTAGAGTAAGATGCAGCCACAGTACTGCTTCATCAATGGTATGCTATTTCTTTTTGCATACAAATTTAGCCAACTGGAGTAACTGAGACAGAATTTTAAAAAGTGGCCTAGAAAAGGCCATTTGTGTAAATGCCCTTAATAAAGCAATGGTGGTTGCAGGAAGAGGCAAAGGAGAGAATAAGGGAAACATTTGGAAAAATAGAGCTATCTCCTTCTTCCTATGACACAGCATGGGTAGCTATGGTCCCTTCAAGATATTCTATGAACCAACCATGTTTTCCTCAGTGCTTAGATTGGATTCTTGAAAATCAAAGAGAAGATGGATCTTGGGGCCTAAATCCTAGCCATCCATTGCTTGTAAAAGACTCCCTTTCTTCCACTCTAGCATCTTTGCTTGCCCTTCGCAAATGGAGAATTGGAGATAACCAAGTCCAAAGAGGTAAATGACACCGAGTTTAGAAGAACGATTTCTTTGAAATTTGTGGTCGTAAATATGCAATGATATTTTTTTGGTTATAAAACAAAAAATTTAAAGTTAAATTTTGTCCAAATATATAAAGGTGTCACTCATTTTAAAACTGACCTGAAGAAATTACATCATTTGAATTAATTTTTTCGGTGTAGTGTCAAAATATTAAAATTTTAATTGTTTACAAATCAATTATATATCTTAGTGTAGCTTAGCTCCAAAGGTTAAATAATATATGAATAAAAGATATATCTTGTAAGCTAATTGATCTCCCATTAGCAAGCGTTCAGGGTGGTCCTTTGTAACAGGTCACAGACCAACAGTAAGAAGTTTGCTTGTCTGTATCTTGTTTGAAGCGGTTTTGATTTTATGTCTCCCATCTGTGTACTAATTAATTTATTTTTACTATATAAGGTAGGAGATAATGCCGAACCCCATCATCATGGGCCAGCATAGCGCAGGGTGAATGGCTTCAATTAAAAAAAATTAACCTTAGTAGAGAAAAATTAAAGAGAAAAACAGAATGTGTGTATATCACTTAACCATATGGTTAAATAATAATATAATATATGAATAAAAGATGCATGCATTCATTAGTTTGTGTAAACACTAAGCAGAATAAAATGTTTAGTTACCATCTTGCATGTTATAATTGTCAAGTATCTAGACGATGTGCAAAAACAAGTAATGCTATTGACATGGTTCAAGAAAGAGTGAGCAAAGGAGTTTGCATTTTGTAGTATTATTAATTACTTGAATAGTTCCTTCATTTTTCTTTTAGGCCTTGGCTTTATTGAAACGCATGGTTGGGCAGTCGATAACAAGGATCAGATTTCACCTTTAGGATTTGAAATTATATTTCCCTGCATGATCAACTATGCAGAGAAACTTAATTTGGATCTACCTTTGGATCCTAACCTTGTAAATATGATGCTCTGCGAACGTGAATTAACAATTGAAAGGTATGCTTCTTTATTAAATGGTCATTTTACATATTATGGAAATTATTAGTTTTGCAGCCTTGCGCAAAAACTCCTAATGTATAAAACAATTATAGGGGAAGTTCAACAATATTAGTCGTCTGAAGCTAAATCTTAATAAAAGGCCTAAGCGTAATCTCATTCGATTCATATATTAATAAGAAAAAGGACATATTTTTTATATCTATAGATCAATAATCAAACATGACAAAGAGAAATATCAAAAAAACTTTGTTGAAATTGGAAAGATAAATGACTAGAAATAGGAAAAACGAATGGATATATGCATGAAAGGAAATATCATAGAGGGTAGGAGAGGTAAATGTACTACTAGTAGTTAATAATCTTTTGGAAGAAGTTTACACATCTACTCATCCGTCCAAACAGTAAAAAGCTAACATAAATTTTGAAACAACTTATAAGTGATAGTTATTTCCTTTGTTTCAATTTATGCGGCAACATTTTGTTTTTGGTCCATTTTATAAAAAATAGTGACTTTCTAAATTTGAGAAGATTAAACTTCTCATTTTTATTCTTAATGAGAAATTTTTATATATATCCTCACAAATGTCTATGATTTTTTTATCATAAATTTCAAAAGTATCCTTTATTTCAAACTCCATAGTAATTCAAATTTTACCACATAAAGTCTCCCATGGTGGTATATAATAACTGTAATTTTTTGCCTGTAATTATTGAGACCAAAAGTACTAACTTCATTTGTCTTGCCTTTAATCGATCACACGAACAATTATACGACGGTGTTTGACTAGGTACTGAACTTAAGGAAGATTGAATGACTTTTGCCACATGTCTAAAGTGCGCTAGACTTACACATGACATAGCATTTATTTGATTATAAAAGTATCTCATTAAGGATAAATTAAAAGTTTACAAAAAGTTATCAAATAAAGAATGGGATTCTTCTTTTGTGAAAAGACATTAAAAAAAACATGTCATATAAAATGGAACAAAGGAATATAGAATTTGCCCTCTCCACGAATTTGTATGCAGATTTGTAAATTGACTTATAAAACTCCTAACTTTATGGAGTAAGTCTCTTGGGAAAATGTCATTCTGAAGAATGATAAAGCAAAAAAAAATAGTTTAAAATTTGTAGAGTGCAAAACTTCATTTTTAATTTAAACATGACTGCAACACTCACCCCTTCCAAAAATAGAAAGAGGTCATTCTTTTTTTGTACAGACTAAAAAGAAAATAGGTTCACATAAATTGAAACGAAAGGAGTACTAGATTTTGATACTCTAGCTTCAACTCATCAATTTGTTGGGCCATTTTTTAACCAATAGAGCCTTAAAGAATGAATTCGAGGGGAATATGGCAAATGTAGAATATTTTGCTGAAGGGCTCGGTGAATTATGTCATTGGAAAGAGATGATGCTTCGTCAGAGACACAACGGGTCGCTCTTTGATTCACCAGCCACTACTGCAGCTGCCTTGATTTACCATCAGTACGATGAGAAATGCTTTGGGTACTTGAACTCAATCTTGAAACTGCACGATAATTGGGGTATGCACTACTAAGATCATCTCAATACTTCCCCATTATCTGCCTAAAGGAAAATACTTTTCATATCTCTTCTTAGAATTCGTTGGAATTAAGTTTTAATTATGTTAGTATGTTTACTATATGTTCGATATGTTTGATAGGAGACTAATAGTTTTAGGGTACTAGAAAATATAAAGTACTTCTACTGATAAGAAATTTATGTTAGTATGATAATTTAGCGCTTGTGACGCATGGTGACATCCTTACCGCTTCTCCCCACAAGTACAAATGTACATCTACGAACAACTCACATATTGACTCAAATCATGCTTTAGAGAAAATCACAAGAAGAGTAAGTCTAATAAACTTACCTCTCAAGTCCAAACTCTGACATAGTACTACGATGAACCAATTTATTTAAAAAGCTCGGACGTCATCAACAAAGGGATATCTACATATATGTGGAAAATGGCAGAATTCTGACCGCCAAAACAGTCGGAATTCACGAATTTCCTACTACTTTCCGACCAAAATTGGTCGGTCGAAAAACAGTTGGTCGGAAAATAATTTTCGATCAAATCCGTTAGTGATTTCCGACCAAAGTAGTCGGAACGTTCGAAAGGTTAGACGACCAAATATTTTCAAATTTCCGACCAAAGTGGTCGGAATTTACCGACCGAATCAGTCGTAATAATATAAATAAAATAATTATTTATTTAAAATTAAATAATATAAATATATAATTTCCGACCGAATCGGTCGGAAATTAATATTTAAAAAATATAATTTCCGACCGAATCGGTCGGAAATTAATATTTAAAAAATATATTTTATTTAATTTCCGACGAAATCCGTCGAAAACTTTTTAATTTTTTTTTAAAATTTCCGACCGCATCGGTCGAAAATCTGGGAATTTTTGGCAAAATGTGGGCAGCTGTCCGACTGTTTCCGTCGGAAATCAGTCGGAATTTTCTGTAAAACTGAGCAGCATTCTGCCCAATTTGGAGCTACACCACGTGTCAAACTATTACAATATAATAACGCCAACAACCAATCAACCATTAACACAATCTAAACCAACAATACCAATCATTAACATAATCTAAACTAACAATACCAACTATTAAAATAATCTAAACCAACCATTAACACAACCTAAACTAACAATACCAACCATTAAACCTAACAATTTTGGACATAAAAATATCCAAATAGTAGCCCACATTCAAGTTTAAAAATAAAACATAAAGTTGTCTCTCACAATCAAGTTTACCAATCAACCAAAATACCACACCTAAACTACTACACATCAGATTCAGTTTGTTCATCCTCATCATCAGATAGATCATGCCCATGTTTTCTCATGAATTTCTGGCAGTGGAGGGTCGTCGACGGAGCTGCAGCGAGGCGGCATCGCCGGTGAGTGGCATTGGTGATGGCAGCGGCGGGTTGGGTGGGGGGGAGAGGGGAGGTTTGAGTGTGAGAGAGAGAAGAGAGAAGGAAGAAAACAGGGAAAGAAAAAAGAAAGGGGTCAGGGGGGTTTTAAAAGAAAATAGGTCAAATAGTCGAACCTCGTTTTAATAAAAAATTCCGACCGAATTAGTCGATAACAGTTATGCGGTATTTTTCGCCAAAATTTACGACGGATATAGACGGAATATCAGCCGTAATTATTATTAAAAATTGAAAAATATATTTTTATGCAATTTCCGACCGATTTCGTCAGAAATTTGCGACTACTTTTTCCGGTCGGAATATTTCGGTCGGAAATTGGCCGTTTTTTAGTAGTGATATATGAGTTCATATATCAATAACGCTTCATAACAATACCAACTAAGTAAGTAGCACTTAGGTCCAACTTCACATGACTTTCACAAAAATTCTTATTTCACCATTTGATATCAATCCTTGAATTTTAACTCCAATTCATCTATTAAATGTGTTATGGAATCTAGCCATTTCATTAGAAGTTCAAAACGATATCGTTCAAATAAGTCCAACACTATTCATCTTCCCTATTAATAAACTTTCAGTGTCAAAGCTATGATAGGAGGGTTCATCTATTCCACCCTTCTAACTACTTTTTCAGCTCATAAATAATATTAAAACACTCACTTATACTTCATAAATAAGGTTCATGTAGTAAAAATTATCTTTGTAAGAAAATCCTAGAAAATCTCTCTTTTGGTGTTTTTGGTTGATTTAATAAAATTTAGCAAACTAAAGGAAGTTTCAATGTTAATACTAGAATTAATTAACTTTAATGAGCACAAAACATCGATAAAAACTTGCCTTGTATGACCCAAATGAACCCTTGGTCAAAATCCTCTCGATCCTAAATCATCTAACTAATAATGAGTTGTACACCTGAGTATTTAAAGACACTGTAAACTAACTTCTAACCAATAACTAACTAACAGCTAATTACAAAGATCAATAACTAACACTAATTTATGAACCTTCTAGAAGTGTACTCCTTTAAATAATACACTGTACAACCTGTCTAAGCTACATATTTCAGCATTACTAATATAATCTTTTTCGTTATTCTTATAGTCCCCACTATTTGCCCTACAAAGATACATTCAAATCTCTTCTTAGTTGATGCCCTTCAAAATCTTGGAGTAGATCGGTATTTTAAAACAGAAGTCAAAAGAGTACTAGATGAAATATACAGGTAATTTGAAATGATCTTCATGGTTTATACAATTTATCTTTTTAAAACTTTTATTAATATTAATGCTGAATTATGAATAGGCTTTGGCTAGAAAAGAATGAAGAAATTTTTTCAGACGTTGCTCATTGTGCCATGGCGTTTCGACTTTTACGGATGAATAACTATGAAGTTTCCTCAGGTTTGTAACTAAAAACTCAGAAAATTAAATTTTTACCTATGCACCAATAATATAAGGGGTGTCTTGTCGTAATTGGTAAAGTTGTTTGTCGTAATTGGTAAAGTTGTTGGTCACAAGTTCAGGCCGTGCAAATAGCCTCTTGCAAAAATGCAGGGTAAGGCTGCTTAGAATATACCCTTATGGTTCGACCCTTCCCCGGACCTCGCGCATAGCGGGAGCTTAATGCACCGGGCTGTCCTTTTACTTATGCACCAATAAATTGTTACTTTCTTTCTGCAGAAGAACTTGAAGGATTTGTCGACCAAGAACATTTCTTTACAACATCAAGTGGGAAACTTATGAATCACGTTGCAATTCTCGAACTTCACCGAGCTTCACAGGTGGCTATTCATGAAAGGAAAGATCACATTTTAGATAAAATAAGTACTTGGACAAGGAATTTTATGGAGCAAAAACTCTTGGACAAGCACATCCCTGATAGGTCAAAGAAGGAGGTATCACCTGTATATAAATTAGGCCATTCAAAAAACATTCTTTGTAATTTTCAATTTTATGATATTCCATTACTAGCGAGTCAATTAAATATCAGATGGAATTTGCTATGAGGAAATTTTATGGCACATTTGATCGAGTGGAAACTAGACGTTACATCGAGTCATACAAAATGGACAGTTTTAAGATCTTAAAAGCGGCTTACAGGTATAATTCTGACACTATTACTATAAGATTTTAGATAATATGTACCGTCAGCGGGTTACATTTGCCAATTATTGCAGGTAATCTATATTGTTTTCAAGATTATAAATCTCACATTTTAAGGAGGCTTACCTGTAAATATTATTTGAGTGACGGTTAAAAAAACTTTACATTAATGATGTATGTAACGTAAACTCTTACTAAAAGTAGTATATATGTTTTGTTTATTCTTATTATTCTCTTCTGCATTTAAACGTGTGGACAGGGAAAGATTTATAGGAGAGATTATGGGGCACGCAAACCCATGATCTCCTCAAAATTAGATATTTTATGTACATATTTTTTAAAATTGGTATAATATTAACTATTGGCATCCATGCTTCTATTTAATATATTTTTTCCTCTTTTTATTTTAGTAATACATTCATGTACTGAAAATCCTAGATCCACATCTGTATATGGGCGGATCAGAGTTACGGTTGTAGCAATGCCCACCGCCTTCAACTTAAACAACATATGTCAGTGAACATTGGTATGCTAACGCTTAATATGGGTAGCAAGAAAAAATACAAGCTACTTTAAATAAAATGTAATGGTACATTTTCTATCGAAGTTGGAAGTCCTTAAAAATTGGTCATATTATTATGTGGGGTCTCTCTCTTTCTCTCTTTTAGGTCTTCCGGTATTAACAACATAGACTTGCTAAAGTTCTCAGAACACGATTTTAACTTGTGCCAAACCCGACACAAAGAAGAACTTCAACAGATGAAAAGGTATCTACACTGGTTAGCTTGACTAGACCTTGTCATTCTTAAACAACTTCATTTTGTTGATAATTATATATATATATATGAATGTAGGTGGTTCACAGATTGCAAACTCGAACAAGTAGGATTATCACAACAGTACTTATACACTAGTTACTTCATAATTGCTGCCATACTCTTTGAACCTGAATATGCTGATGCTCGTCTAGCATATGCAAAGTACGCCATAATAATAACAGCGGTGGATGATTTCTTCGATTGTTTTATTTGCAAAGAAGAACTGCAAAACATCATCGAATTAGTAGAGAGGTATTGTTATCTCTTTTCTTATAATATATCAACAAAATCCTTTGACCTATGTTGTTCAACTCACATTTTTTAGAGGCACTTGAGTTTATGATAAAGAATGTTACACTTGTCCCTCATCAATTTTGTACGGGCTTTTAAAAGGGTTCAAATGATCCTAGGCTACTTCATTCATAGCTTTATGGTTTTGGATTTATACTAATATTCTTTCACATGGTATCAGAGCCAAAACTTTCTTTTTTTCATTCAGACCATTAAGCCACTAACATTGCTATGGCCTAACTTATCAATTATCATGTTGAGCCTAATCTACTTAACTCTTGAAGATCACAATTTGTTGAGACTCTTCTCTTTCTACGTTAAAAATAATAACCAAAACAGAAACAAACCGTAGAACCGGGCTGTGTTGCAAGAGAGTATTAGAGAATGTTACACTTGTCCCTTAGATACTCCACCCGATTACCTTGAAATTTTGGATTAGATACTCATACTCTTTCACATATTATGTTAACACTTTCACTATAGATGGGAGGGATACTCAACCGTCGGATTCCGTTCAGAGAGGGTTAGAATTTTCTTTTTGGCACTTTACAAAATGGTAGAGGAAATTGCGGCAAAGGCGGAAACTAAGCAAGGTCGATGTGTCAAAGATCACCTTATTAACTTGGTATGAAGAAGTACATTAATTATTATATATTCTCTAAATCAATTTTTTTTTCATGCTTATATTTCTTTCTTTTCGATTGACTAGAAATATATCTTGTTATAGTGGATTGATATGTTGAAGTGTATGCTGGTGGAATTGGACCTTTGGAAAATTAAATCAACTACCCCAAGCATAGAGGAGTACTTGTCTGTTGCATGTGTAACTATTGGTGTTCCATGTTTTGTTCTCACATCACTATATCTTCTTGGACCAAAACTGTCCAAGGATGTCATAGAAAGTTCTGAGGTCAGTGCCTTATGCAATTGTACAGCTGCTGTGGCCCGATTGATTAATGATATACACAGTTACAAGGTAATATTATTTTCTTCGTTAGAAGAATATTTTATCAAATGTTGGCTATTGATTTTTGACAATCTTTTTTCAATATATTGAACTGAGATAAAATTTTACATAAAATATTCTTTTTTCGAAACACTAACTTCTTCAAATCAAATTTTATTCCAAAAATTACTAAAATTTACATTTGAAAGTGAGAAGTGACACAAAAACAAAGCCTTGTCCGGCTAGATTGATATTTGATAAATTAATATAATATAATGTGCTGCTGGTTCATTTTCTTCTTATTAAGCTCGTCTCACTAAGTTTTCGCGCTAGAAGGATCAGACCACGTTGAATCTATTTTGTACGCTTTTTTTTCAAGTAGACATACAAGTATATAATTATAACATTAATCCTTATTATTTCGTGTGTTCTTGCAGAGAGAACAAGCAGAAAGTTCAACAAATATGGTATCAATATTAATAACACAAAGTCAGGGAACTATCTCTGAAGAAGAGGCTATAAGACAGATAAAGGAAATGATGGAAAGTAAGAGAAGAGAGTTGCTAGGGATGGTTCTACAAAATAAAGAAAGCCAATTGCCACAAGTGTGCAAGGATCTTTTTTGGACGACAATCAACGCAGCTTATTCTATACATACACATGGCGATGGGTATCGCTTCCCAGAGGAATTCAAGAACCATATCAACGATGTAATTTACAAACCACTCAATCAATATTCCCCATAATATGCCTTAAATCTTTTACAATATGTTACTAATCTTTGGAACTTGGTTGTGATATTATTAGATGCATGGACGAATTGTACTTCTTTTATGTTGTGCACAATAATGTACAACTGTTACTATGGGAAAAACTTACTTACACTGCTATTTTAACTAAAGCGCATTTACCATTATTAGTGTTTACCATAAAAACGGATAATAATTAAATTTATATGTGGTTTTAAGGATATGTGGATTAATTCAATACAAATAATAAATAATGTTAGATTAAACAGATAAATGATGTAATAAATTGTCAAACCAATTAAGGGAGTGATCTCAGACTCAGTAACAGTTTAATGTAATGCCTGCCTTCGATCCCGGGCTCACAACAATGAAGAACTGATGAACAAAAGTAAGAACTTTTGAATAAAAGAGAAAATAAGAATATATTGCCTTGATATGCGTGTTACAATGTGTCTAATGAATAGTCAAACGACCATTTAGATAGTAGGGGAGTTTTACCCTAAGTACAATTTCATAAAATGTAAAATTCTACCATTTGCTAATCACATATTTTCTGCCGATACGTGCCGAGATTCACGCTGTGACATCCGGCTGGGCGCGGATATCACAACCCTTCTCTAGTCGTGCTCGATTATCTCGTGATGTTCTCCGAAGTTTTGGGATTCGAATCGGACCTGGGGGATGTGGCCCCGATTCTTCCGAGGGCAGGTGTTTTGCCCAGAACCTGACTCGAGGAGCTCCTTGCCCCGATTCCGGTTTCTTACGATCATATCTCTGCTCCATTTACTCCATCGAGAACCGAAGTATCAAACGGGCTCGGTTTCACCCGTATACAGATAGTCCCCTCGTTTCTCAGAGAGTAAATTTACTGAAACGACGAGAAATAACATATGCACTTCGATCCATTCTTCAATACGCCGTGACAGAAACAACCAAGAATCCAAAACGTCCCGTCAGTCGTGACGTCATGATTTCAAACATGCATCAATCATCGGCGGGTCATCCCTGAATACGAAACGGCGTGAAACCTCTATAAATACTTTCCTCCTTTGTTCATTTTTTACTTTTTTGCGAAGCTTCTACCTTCGAGTTTTCAGGATATCACTACCCTTGTTCACATTCTAACATTTTATCTCCGTTCTTCAAGACTTTCATAGTAAGTTGCAAGTTTTTACCTAATTTTTACCCAAATTAGCGCACCTCACTTTTCATCTTCCAATTTATCTTCATATTTTTCAAGCTTCTTCCAGATAGCAATGGCTAAAACTTTCAAATCTTTTCCCCAACAAGTCGCTTCTTCTTCTTCGCAATTAACTGCTAAAATCGAGGAGATCACTCCCGATGTGGTCGTCCTCGAGAGATCTGCTCCTGGCGCAACTACCGATGAACCGGCTGCCGAGCCTCCTTTGAAAATGTTCGTTTCCGGGGGTTGTTCGATTGTCGATGACTTTAAGGTTGAGAAGCCCTCGTCGGTGCAGGGCCGGGGTGAAAGTGTATCAAGATATATATGCTCCATTACCGAAGACATCCTCCCCGTGGTCCGAGAGGACTGCAACTGGGTGGGTAAGAACGTAGTAGTCCCCGGGCCTACAGATGCCATCACTACCCACGTGGAGGGGTATCTATGTATTTACATTTGTCCCTTCACATTGAGCCCGGTAGACCCGGTTATCTTGGATTTCTACAAGAGGTACGAAGTATGCCTCGGACAAATCCATCTGTCGCGGTGGAGAATCGTGATCCTCCTTCGGTTTTTCGTGAACAAGACCGAATTTAGTCGAGCCCTCAAACCATGTCGAACAACGTCGAAATTATGAATTGCGTCTCGAATCGAATTATGAGTTTTCAAATCTTCCAACTTCTATAATTTGCGCTGAAACGTATCAAATCAATCCGGAATGACTTCAAATTTTGCATACAAATTAGAAATGACATAATGGAACTGTTCCAACTTCCAAAATCGAAATCTGAACCCGTTATCGACAAAATCAACCTTCGGTCAAACTTATAAATATTTTAAAACATCAATTTTTCCAATTTCGCCAAAAATGGGCTGAATTGACCTACGGACTTCCAAATCCAAATCTGGACATATGCCTAAGTATGAAATCACCATATGAAACTATTGGAATCATCAAAACTTCATTTCGGAGTCGTTTGCTCAAAAGTCAAACTCCGGTCAACTCTTTTCATTTAAGTTTCAAAAATAAGAATTGTTCTTTCGATTTAATTCCGAACCTTCCGAAAACCAAACTCGACCTTGTACGTACCATTTTCAATCCAATCTTTACCCATTTGAACTGAACAATCTTCCCATAACCTTATTGGTACAAGCATGTATGACTAATACTCTCACACGCAAGAATGACACTCACAATCACCCATCTTTACCCAAACTCGAAATTGAAGAATAGGGGTTAGAAGCTTACCTCTTGGGTGAAGATCTTGTGATAATTCCTTATTGGATTTCAAAGCTTGAACAAGATTTTTGATGAACAAAGCACTTGAGCTTCTTTCTCTCTCTAAAACACTCTCACTTCTCTCTAAAATCATCAGATAATTGCCCCAAAATAAGCCACAAAGCCTATTTATCAAAATAGGGTCGGGTTATGAAAATAGGAAAATTAACCCTCCGAAATCGGGTCTGCGGTCGCATGACCGCAGAATGGGTATGCGGGTAATACACCGCAAAATTGGTGCCCAAAAATGGGCTTCTCTGGACAGGTCTGCGACTAATTTTGCGGTCGCATAACCACTTCGGTGATTGCAGATTTGGCCGCAGACTCGCATTCTGCCAGCCTTTGGTAATTTGGTCATAACTTCTTGTAGGAGTGTCCAAATGACGAACGGTTTGAAGAGTCATAAACTAGACTCGAAGACTTTCATTTGATAGATAGATCATCACATAATTCCTTATATATAGATAGAAATGCTCATTCAAAGTTTGGTCTTGTGCATACTTATTTGAAACTTTAGTCTATTATGAAATTTTCTAACTTGACTTAGACTTAGGCCTCTCCTTAGACCCCATATCACTTATAATATGCCTCGTACACTTGTTATCATATCCAATTGGTATTCATAATATTAATAGTCCTCAAATGAGAAGTAGAGTCCTCCCCCAAACATATAACATAACTTATCTCTTCTTTCACCCATTTCAATTTCCCGAATTTTTATTAACTCCCAAAATTTTCAAAAATTGCGCCAGAGTTTCCTTTGTAACTGGGCCTATTCACTTGCCAGAGAATTCGAGAAACCAATCCTAACAACACATGCATAATCCAATCAACGTAACACAACATGAAAACAATACTAACACTGGCATCATAAGCAATATATTACTAGAAAAGGAATACCATTAGCATCAACTACTCAGGTGATACTTAACTTGTAGCAGGTAAGGTCTCAACATCTTCATAGAACACAGAAATAGACGTTTAAATTAAATACGACATTTTTGGGTCATCACAAAGGGTATAAGCCGAAACCTCTTCATTTAGCTGCAGTCAAACCAACATTGCAAGGGTATAGTATTTTTTTCATTGAAGAATATTAGTTTTGAATCATTAGATTATGTGAAAGCTTTTTTTTCTCAAATTCAACAAGAGAGATATTGGTTTCTAATTGATAGATTCTATAGCGATTTTCAAGTGTAATAAAAAGTATAATTTAAAAAATATTTGGTATGACGTGCAATAGTTATTTTTAAAATGTAAACAAATTATTTCGAATTGGGATTATATTGCCTTTATATGCGTGTTACAATGTGTCTAATGAATAGTCAAACGACCATTTAGATAGTAGGGGAGTTTTACCCTAAGTACAATTTCATAAAATGTAAAATTCTTCCATTTGCTAATCACATATTTTCTGCCGATACGTGCCGAGATTCACGCTGTGACATCCGGCTGGGCGCGGATATCACAACCCTTCTCTAGTCGTGCTCGATTATCTCGTGATGTTCTCCGAAGTTTTGGGATTCGAATCGGACCTGGGGGATGTGGCCCCGATTCTTCCGAGGGCAGGTGTTTTGCCCAGAACCTGACTCGAGGAGCTCCTTGCCCCGATTCTGGTTTCTTACGATCATATCTCTGCTCTGTTTACTCCATCGAGAACCGAAGTATCAAACGGGCTCGGTTTCACCCGTATACAGATAGTTCCCTCGTTTCTCAGAGAGTAAATTTACTGAAACGACGAGAAATGACATATGCACTTCGATCCATTCTTCAATACGCCGTGACAGAAACAACCAAGAATCCAAAACGTCCCGTCAGTCGTGACGTCATGATTTCAAACATGCATCAATCATCGGCGGGTCATCCCTGAATACGAAACGGCGTGAAACCTCTATAAATACTTTCCTCCTTTGTTCATTTTTTACTTTTTTGCGAAGCTTCTACCTTCGAGTTTTCAGGATATCACTACCCTTGTTCACATTCTAACATTTTATCTCCGTTCTTCAAGACTTTCATAGTAAGTTGCAAGTTTTTACCTAATTTTTACCCAAATTAGCGCACCTCACTTTTCATCTTCCAATTTATCTTCATATTTTTCAAGCTTTTTCCAGATAGCAATGGCTAAAACTTCCAAATCTTTTCCCCAACAAGTCGCTTCTTCTTCTTCGCAATTAACTGCTGAAATCGAGGAGATCACTCCCGATGTGGTCATCCTCGAGAGATCTGCTCCTGGCACAACTACCGATGAACCGGCTGCCGAGCCTCCTTTGAAAATGTTCGTTTCCGGGGGTTGTTCGATTGTCGATGACTTTAAGGTTGAGAAGCCCTCGTCGGTGCAGGGCCGGGGTGAAAGTGTATCAAGATATATATACTCCGTTACCGAAGACATCCTCCCCATGGTCCGAGAGGACTGCAACTGGGTGGGTAAGAACGTAGTAGTCCCCGGGCCTACAGATGCCATCACTACCCACGTGGAGGGGTATCTAAGTATTTACACTTGTCCCTTCACATTGGGCCCGGTAGACCCGGTTATCTTGGATTTCTACAAGAGGTACGAAGTATGCCTCGTACAAATCCATCCGTTGCGGTGGAGAATCGTGATCCTCCTTCGGTTTTTCGTGAACAAGACCGAATTTAGTCGAGCCCTCAAACCATGTTGAACAATGTCGAAATTATGAATTGCGTCTCGAATCGAATTATGAGTTTTCAAATCTTCCAACTTCTATAATTTGCGCTAAAACGTATCAAATCAATCCGGAATGACTTCAAATTTTGCATACAAATTAGAAATGACATAATGGAACTGTTTCAATTTCCAGAATCAAAATCTGAACCCGTTATCGACAAAATCAACCTTCGGTCAAACTTATAAATATTTTAAAACTTTAATTTTTCCAATTTCGCCAAAAATGGGCTGAATTGACCTACGGACTTCCAAATCCAAATCTGGACATATGCCTAAGTCTGAAATCACCATATGAAACTATTGAAATCATCAAAACTTCATTTCGGAGTCGTTTGCTCAAAAGTCAAACTCCAGTCAACTCTTTTCATTTAAGCTTCAAAAATAAGAACTGTTCTTTCGATTTAATTCCGAACCTTCCGAAAAACAAACTCGACCTTGTGCGTACCATTTTTAATCCAATCTTTACCCATTTGAACTCAACAATCTTCCCATAACCTTATTGGTACAAGCATGTATGACTAATACTCTCACACGCAAGAATCACACTCACAATCACCCATCTTTACCCAAACTCGAAATTGAAGAATATGGGTTAGAAGCTTACCTCTTGGGTGAAGATCTTGTGATAATTCCTTGTTGGATTTCAAAGCTTGAACAAGATTTTTGATGAACAAAGCACTTGAGCTTCTTTCTCTCTCTAAAACACTCTTACTTCTCTCTAAAATCATGAGATAATTACCCCAAAATAAGCCACAAAGCCTATTTATTAAAATAGGGTCGGGGTTATGAAAATAGAAAAATTAACCCTCCGAAATCGGGTTTGCGGTCGCATAATGGACCGCAGAATGGGTATGCGGGTTGCACAATACACCGCAAAATCGGTGCCCAAAAATGGGCTTCTCTGGACAGGTCTGCGACCAATTTTGCGGTCGCATAACCACTTCGGTGATCGCAGATTTGGCCGCAGACTCGCATTCTGCCAGCCTTTGGTAATTTGGTCATAACTTCTTGTAGGAGTGCCCAAATGACGAACAGTTTGAAGAGTCAGAAACTAGACTCGAAGACTTTCATTTGACAGATAAATCATCACATAATTCCTTATATATAGATAGATATGCTCATTCAAAGTTTGGTCTTGTGCATACCTATTTGAAACTTTAGTCTATTATGAAATTTTTCAACTTGACTTAGACTTAGGCCTCTCCTTAGACCCCATATCACTTATAATATGCCTCGTACACTTGTTATCATATCCAATTGGTATTCATAATATTAATAGTCCTCAAATGATAAGTAGAGTCCTCCCCCAAACACATAACATAACTTATCTCTTCTTTCACCCATTTCAATTTCCCGAATTTTTATTAACTCCCAAAATTTCCAAAAATTGCGCCAGAGTTTCCTTTGTAACTAGGCCTATTCACTTGCCAGAGAATTCGAGAAACCAATCCTAACAACACATGCATAATCCAATCAACGTAACACAACATGAAAACAATACTAACACTGGCATCATAAGCAATATATTACTAGAAAAGGAACACCATTAGCTTCAACTACTCAGGTGATATGTAACTCACAGCAGGTAAGCTCTCAACATCTTCATAGAACACAGAAATAGACGTTTAAATTAAATATGACATTTTTGGGTCATCACAAAGGGTATAAGCCGAAACCTCTTCATTTAGCTGCAGTCAAACCAACATTGCAAGGGTATAGTATTTTTTTCATTGAAGAATATTAGTTTTGAATCATTAGATTATGTGAAAACTTTTTTTTCTCAAATTCAACAAGAGGAGATAATCATTATTGAAAAATATATAATATTTTAGAAATTGAAATTTCAAAATAGAAATATTTGTTTAAGCATAATAGCATACCAAATAAGAATTCAAGTCGTAGTAAAAGAGTCACGTCCTAACCAAAGAATCGTTCATATTACGCCAACCTTTGTGCTTTTCCATAGCTCATAAATACGAGTTATTAATTCACTTTGTGACTTTTTTTAGGTTCCAATGATACCAATAAGAATGGTGCAAAAATAAAATTATCACTATGAGATTTGAGAAAATGTTAGCCTTTTTTCATGTAGTGTTCTTAATCAATATCTAACGATTATCTATAATTATCTAGAAGATTTAAATTTTAAGGTTATTTACATATAATTCAAATAGCTCAGATATTTAACATGGTTAATGTCAAATATCAAAATGGAGTCATACTAGAAAAAAAATCACTAGCTAAAGAATATTTTAAATTTTAGATAGCCGATTAAAATGAGTTTTGAATTAAGGATAATATTTTCACTTACATTAATATAAAAATAATTATTATTGAAAAATAAAGTTTTAGAAATTGAAATTTTAAAATAGAAATAGTTTTAAAAAAATATCAACACACCAAATAAGAGTTCAAGCAGTAGTAAAAGAGTCAAGTCGTATCCAAAGAGTCCTTCATAATCTCAGCCTTTGATTGTTTTGCCATAAATATGAGTTATTATTTTGCTTCCTGACTACATTTTGGATCCAATGACACTGCGGAGAATGGTACCAAAAAAGAAAAATAGAATTATAACTAAGACATTTGAGAAATGTTTAATCATTTTCATGTAGTATTTCTTAATTAATATCCAATGATTATCTATATTTATCGAGAAGGTTTAAATTTTAAGATTATTTACATATAATCCAAATAACTCAAATATTTTATAACGAACCAACCGGTCGTTTTGAGCTCTAGTGTGTCATTTAGCGGTTTGAGGCCTTGAGTAGCTTCATTTTAGGTGCTATGACTTGTGCCTGTGGTTGGAATGGAATTTCGGAAAGTTCGGAGTAGATTTAGAAAGAAAAATTCTAATTTCGGAAGCTTTAAGTTGGAAGAATTGACTAAGGTGTGACTTTTGAGTAAACGACCTCAGAATCAGGATTTGAAGGTTCCAATAGGTTCGTCTGATGATTTCAGACTTGGGCGTAGGTTCGGGCCGAGAATCGGGTGGCTCGGAAATATTTCGGTGCTTATTACGGAAGGTTGGCATTTTGAAGGTTTAAAAATTTCTTAAGTTTGGGGTTGGAGTGGATTTTGATGTTATCGATGTTCGTTTGGGATTCCGAGCCTGGGAATAGTTCCGTATGGTGATTCTGATTTTAGGAGCGTGTCCGGATGTTAATTTTGAGGTCCGTAGGTCATTCCGACATTAATTGACGAAAGTGGGAAATTTGGAGGATTTTCGGGAAGTTTGACCGGGAGGAGACTTTTTGATATCGGGGTCGGATTCTGATTCTAAAAGTGAGAATAGGTCCGTAATATCAATTATGACCTGTGTGCAAAATTGAAGGTCAATCGGACTTGATTTGATAGGTTTCCGCGTTGAATGTAGAATTTTGAAGTTAAAGTTTATTAAGCTTGAATTGGGGTGTGATTCGTGGTTTTAGCATTGTTTGATGTTATTTGAAGGCACAACTAAGTTCGTAATGTATTTTAGGACGTGTTGGTATATTTAGTTAAGGTTCTGAGGGCCTCGGGTGGATTCCGAATGGTTAACGAATTTATTTTGGACTTAGGAGATACTGAAGCTGGGCAGCAGCTGGTGTAAGCGCTCCTACGAAAGTTTGGTCACAGAAGCGACCTCGCAGAAGCGAGGTGAGGTCCGTAGAAGTGGCTTGGGCAGCCTGGGCATGAGGTCGCAAAAGCGAAGTTGAGCAGCGCACCTGCGAATGTGCAGAAGCGAGGTCAGGGCCGCAGGTGCGGAAATTTGCGCAGATGCGCTTGGGTGTGATGGTCTGCTGGCTATAGTCTTCCGCAGAAGCAAGGAATGTTCCGCAGAAGCGGTCGATGACCGCATATGCGAAAAGTCATCTTGGTTGTGAAGTTTTTATAAAAATGGGGGTTTGGCCCATTTTCATCTCATTTCGTCCATGGGAGCCGATTTTGGAGTGCCCTCTTCATCAACTATAATGGGGTAAGTGATTTCTTCACATTGTGAGTTAAATACATAATTTGTATATGGATTCAAGCATGAAAATTGGTAGAAATTGTGAGATTTTGAGAGAAACCTAGAAATTGGTATTTTTGAATTTTTACCACGAAATTGGACATGTAATTTGGAATAAATCATATATTTGAGTTCGTAGTGTTATGTTTAATGACCCAACCGGTCATTTTAACTTTTAGAAACCCGTTTTCCTAAATAAAACTCCCTGTATGTGCTTATATTAAATTATGACTTGCGGGGATGGTTGGTTTGGGATCTGGTAGTGTTCGGGTTGAAATCGGAACACTTGGTTCCTGTAACGACCTGACTTGTCATTTTAAGAATTAACGCCCCGTTCAGTGACTTAAGGTCTCGAGCAGCTTCGCAATATAAATTATGACCCACGGGTATGGTCGAGTTTGATTTACTGAAGATCCGAAATTGAATTAAAAGAATAATCCTTATTTAGAAGCATAAATGGAAAGAGTTGACCGGAGAGTTAACTTTTGAGTAAACGATCTCGGATTCAAATTCTCATGATTCCAATAGCTCTGTATGGTGATTTTGGACGTAGGAGTGTTTCCGGAAAATTATTTGAAAGTCCGTAGTGGAATTTGGCTTGAAATGGCGAAAATAGAATTTTTGAAAAGTTTGATCGGGGAGTTGACTTTTTGATATCGGGGTCGGAATCCAGTTCTAAAAATTTGTATAGGTCCATTATGTCATTAATGATTTGTGTGCAAAATTTGAGGTCAATCGGACGTGATTTGATAGGTTTCGGCATTAAATGTAGAAGATGGAATTTCTTAGTTTCATTAAGCTTGAATTGGGGTATGATTCGTGGTTCTAGCATTTTTCGATGTAATTTAAAGTTTCGACTAAGTTCGTATGATATTTTAGGACTTGTTGGTATGATTTGACGGGTCCCGAGGGGCTTAGGTGTATTTTTGGATCATTGGTTGAAAGACTAGTAAAGTTAAGAAATTTGAGAGTTTGACCATGGTCAATATCGGGTCAAGACAACCTCTTCTCAGTGTTTTGAGTGCACGAGCAGGTCCGTAGAGTGTTTTATGATTGAAATTCATATATGGTTTGTGTCCGGGAGGTTCCGGATGAGTTTCGGGGTGGTTTCGGATCATTTCGGAGAAGTTTGAGTTTGCTAGTTTCTGGTGAGGTACTGTTCATTCGCCATTGCGAACCATTTATGGCAATTGCAAAAACACTATTCATTTATGGCAATTGTGAACCATTTATGGAAATTGCGAAAACATTGTTCATTCGCAATTGAGAACCATTTATGGCAATTGCGAAAACACTGTTCAATTATGGCAATTGCGAACCATTTATGGAAATTGCGAAAACACTGTTCATTCGCAATTGCGAATCATTTATGGCAATTGAGAAAACACTGTTCATTTATGGCAATTGTGAACCATTTATGAAAATTGCGAAAACACTGTTCATTCGCAATTGCAAACCATTTATGGCAATTGCGAACCTGGGCAGAAACTTAAGGATTGAAAATCTGTCATTTCTTCATTTCCATTGGGATTATTGGAGCTCGGATTTTGGGCGATTTTAAGGAATTCTTCACGACTTCGACTGGGGTAAGTATTCTATATCCGAAAGTGATTATATTTCATGAATCTATGGTTATATTCATCGTTTAATTCAGATTTAAATGGAAGAAATCAAGATTTTTGAAAAATCTTCCAAAAACAAAAATTTAAGATTTTGAGGTCGAGTTGTTGTCGGAATTTGATAAAATTGGTATGGTTGAACTCATATCGGAGTGGGTGTTCGGATTTCATAAAAAATTTGTCGGGTTCCTAGAGGCGATCCCCGCGTTGACTTTTGTTGACTTTTTGGAATAAAATTTTAAGTCGATGTATGATTATCCGGAATTATTTTTGATGAATTTTAATGAAGTTATACAATTAATTTGGATAGATTTGAGCTTCCCTGAGGCCAATTCAAGCAAGAAGGCTATTTTGGAATATCGGCCTAACTTCGAAAAGGTAAGTGTCTTGCTTAACCTCGAGTGGGGGAATTACCCCTTAGGCATTGAGTCTTATGTGCCATTTGTGAAATGTGAAAAGCCGTGTACGCGAGGTGACGAGTACGTACTTGGGCTTATACGTGCAAAATTTATTGAATTAAAGTCTTAGGCATTATTGTGTAGTAAATTGAAAAATTGTGGAAAACTATTAAATCATCTGTTTGCCATGCCTAAATCCTTATTGTTGAATTTATTTTTATATGATAAGTTGATGTGATTGTTACTTGAAATATTTATGAAATTTCGTGAGTATTGTTGGTTTAATATTTCTTGGAAATTAATTCCAATATGAATCTTCTTATGCAAATAATTAATTTAAGCGAGCTTAAGAATAAGTGATTATATAATTATCTAAGTTTGCATTAATGAAGGCTTTGCTTTATGCTGAGTAATTTATATTTCTATTGATTGTTTTTGGGTGTTATATATATTGTGTGGAGCCTTGGGCTATTTGTTGTGAAATTAATTGATTTTGTTATATCTTTGTAATTTGGTTGTGGCCATTGGGCAAATTGTGATATGAATTGATTTTATTATGTTGTCATGTTAATTTCTCGTATAAATTATTGTGTTGTGTGAGTTGTTATTTTGGGGATATAAGGGTGGCATTTCACCGTTGATATTATGTGGGTATAAGGGTGGCATTTCACTGTTGTTGTAGTTGTTAGAATATTATTTGGGCGGAGCGATAAGGGTGGCTATAGGAGCAATAAGGGTGGCAATAGGAGCGATAAGGGTGGCTATTGATATTGTCTGGGCAGAGCGATAAGGGTGGGTATAGGAGTGATAAGGGTGGCAATAGGAGCGATAAAGGTGGCTATTATCAGGGACGATATGTGATGATGTGGGGTTGTGGTGTTGATAATTTCATGTGATGTTGTGATTTTCTTGTGTTTATTTTTATCCCTTGTGCCATTTGTCTTGTTGTTGGTAAATTGATAACAATCTAATTTATGTTGAAATTAAGAGCCTGTGGCTATTGCCAGGCGGTTTATAAAATAAAATGTGGGCACGAGGTGCCGTGAGTAAATAATGAAGATATTTGGCACGTGAATTGTCCGTGCAATTGTGATATGAAATATGGGCACGAGGTGCTGTGATGAAACGATAATGATAATTGACACGTGAATTGTCCGTGCAGTTGTGATATGAAATGAGGGCACGAGGTGCCGAGAAAATATGATGATTTAATTATGGGCACGAGGTGCCGTGAAAATATGAAAATGGGTTGAGACCCGTATTTACGAAAAATATAAAAATGAGTTGAGACCCGTATTTTTATGATTTCGAAATGAGGTGTCTCATGGTGTATTTTTAATTGATAGAATTATATTCAAAAAAATAATTATTTGAGAAAATTATATTTGAAAGAGAGTTATCTGGAAGAATTATATATGAAAGACATATATTTGAAGGACTTGATTTAATTGGGTGCACTTGTGTTTATTAATTGTTGAGTGATATTAATGGTATTCTTGTTGTCTGTTGTGCATATCACTGGTTGTTCCATGTTGTCCTATCGTTATTTGTTTCCTATTATTTTATATATTATATTGCACAGGTTATTAGACTAGTGAGTGTCTTGATTGTACCTCGTCTCTACTCCATTGAGGTTAGTCTTGATACTTACTGGGTACCGACCGTGGCGTACTCATACTACACTTCTGCACATTTTTTGTGCAGAGCCAGGTATTGAAGATATCGGGCTTGAGCAGAGCTAAAGCGCGATCATAAGGATTCAAGGTAGAGCTGCTTGGTCGTCGCAGTCCCTTGGAGTCTTTTTATTTCATTGTATTGTTAATTTGTAATCAAACAGTATTATATATTCGGCCCTCGTGATCATTCCATGTATTCAGTTAGAGTTCGTGACTCAGTACTACCAGTCTTGGGAGGTTGTATATTCATATTTATTCCGCTGTTAGTTTTAATTACTTATTTAATTTTTTAAAAAATGGCTTCAAAATAAAATAGAAATCGGCTTAGCTAGTCTTAGAGACTAGGTGCCATCACGACTCCTGTGGTGGAATTTTGGGTCGTGACAGTTCCTTAAGTTGGCCTTAAAATGCTAAGTTTGACTTCGGTCAATATTTTGAGAAAACAACCCCGGAATCGGGATTTGATGGTTCCAATAGCTCTATATGGTGATTTTGGACTTAGGAGCGTGTTCGGAATTTTATTTGGAAGTCCGTAGTTAAATTAGGCTGGAAATGACTAAAACAAGAATTTAAGTTTGGAAGTTTGACCAGGGAGTTGACTTTTTGGTATCGGGGTCGGAATCCAGTTCCGAAAATTTTCATAGCTCTGTTATGTCATTTATGACTTGTGTGCAAAATTTGAGGTCAATCGGACTTGATTTGATAGGTTTCGACATTGAATGTAGAAGTTGAAAATTTTAAGTTTCATTAAGCTTGAATTGGAGCATAATTCGTGATTTTAGTGTTGTTTTATGTGATTTGAGGTTTCAAATAAGTTCATATGATGTTTTAGGACTTGTTAGTATATTTGGTTGAGGTCTTGAGGGCCTCGGATGAGTTTCGGATGGTTAACAGATCAAAAGTTGGACTTAAAACAGCTGCTGCAATTTTTTCTTTCTGCTGGAAATTCTGGGCTGTGATCGAGCCCAAGATCGAGGCCCAAATTCAAGGTCCAAGATCGAGGCCCAGGATCGAGACCCAAGATAGAGGCCATGATCGAGGGTCATGATCGAAGGCAGGGCTCGAGGGTCATGATCGAAGACCCGTGCTCGAGAGCCATGATCAAGGCCATGATCGAGGGTCATGATCGAAGGCAGGGCTCGAGGGTCATGATCGAAGGCCCGTGCTCGAGAGCCATGATCGAAGACAAAGGCTCGAGGACCATGATCGAAGCCACGATCGAGGCCGAGGATCGAGGCCATGATCGAGGCCGAGGATCGAGGCCATGATCAAGGCTGAGGATCGAGGTCATGATCGAAGACCCAGGCTCGAGGGCCATGATCGAAGCTCGATCGAGGCCGAGGATCGAGGTCATGATCGAGGGATGCCTGGGCATAATTATAAAGGAGGGTATTCATCCCATTCGCCATTTTTAACAAATTGAGCAGAGACGATTTTTGATAGATTTTCAAGGAAAAGACATTGGGGTAAGTGATTCTAACTTGGATTTGGTCAATATACACGAATATATCATTGTTTTCACCATTTAATTAGTGTTTTGAAATTGAAATTTGAATTTTTTTTAGAAATCTCATAGAAACGAATTTTTGAGATTTTGGTATCGATTCGGAGTCGGATTTGAGTGAAACTGGTATGGTTGGACTCATAATTGAATGGGTTGTCGGATTTCGTAACTTTCTCTGAATTTTGAAGCGTGGGTCCCACGGACAAATTTTTAATTAATTTCGGATTTTATTGAAAAATATAGTATTTTCTTATGAAATTGATTCCTATAATTTTTAGTGATTGTACCGAATTATTTTGGCTAGATTCACGCCATTCAGAGTTGGATAATTGAGGAAAAGGTCTTCTAGTGGATTAAATTGGAGGAAATTGAGGTAAGTCTCTTGTCTAATCTTGTGAGGGGGAAATTACCTCATAGGTAATTAAAGTAATAATTGTTGCTAATTGTGGGGGCTACGTACGCACGAGGTGATGAGAGTCCGTGCGTAGCTACTATTACTGCTAAAGTCCGGGTAGTTTGGGACTCAAAGCATGAACTACTTGTGTAAATTGTATTCTTTGTTTAATATATATATATATATATATATATATATATATATATATATATATATATATATATGTTGTAAATTGTTAGATAAAAATATTAAAGGATGGAAATCTCATATGCTTGATTTTCTATTTAAGTTAATTAATTATTAAGAGAAATTGTTCTTCCTCCCGAATTTATCTTATAATAAATATACTCTCCTTCCGGAGGTGCATAAGAAAATGTCCTCCTTTCTTGTGGAGTGGGCCGAATGCCTCGGCAGGATAGATGTATCTATGGATCGCGCTGCACGTCCTTCGGTAGTGTACATGACACTCTGGATCGGGTTGTACGACTTCAGCAGAAATCGTGCCTAATAATAATAATTACACGATACTTTAATAGTTTATTACAGCTTGCAAAGCTATTTGATAAATTGAAAATTTATTGGAATTGAAGGAATTTAATTAATATATTGAGAATTGTTGCATTTGAAGGAATTTAATTATTTCTGCTAATTAAATAAAATTATTGTTGACTTTGTGAATCATGCTGAGTTAAATAAATTCTATTTATTCTATTTAATATTGTTGACCCTTAGTGAGTGTCAAAGTCGACCATCTTGTCTCTGCCACTTTGAGATTAGGTTTGATACTTACTGGGTACACGTTGTTTACGTACTCATACTACACTTGTTGCACTCTTGTGCAGGATCTGAGACAGGTACTAGTGGAGGACCTATCATCGCACATCCACGTTATCCAGAGGCGAAGTGGTGAGCTGCCTTTCTGAGTTGTTTGCAGCTACCAGTGTCTCTTCTTGCATTTTTATTCTGTCTATTTTTATTTCGGACAGTATTTGGAGTTTTGAATAATCTACTAGATGCTCATACACTTGTGACACCAGGTCTTGGCACACACATTGGTAGAATTTGGAATTTGTATTATTTTCTTGGATTTAAGTTAATCAGTATCTCTTCAAATTTCTTAAATATTTCTAGAAAAAAAATAACAATATTACTTAGAAAATTATTTTGAAAATAATTGATATATATTTAATTTATTTGTTGGCTTGCCTAGCTGCAGTGTTGAGCACCATCACGACCTATAGGTGAAATTGGGTCGTGACATTATGGGTAAAGTTTATCTTTGAAAATTTTTGGAATCCGGGCATGTGGGCCCGAGGGATAATTTTTATCGACTTTTTGAGCGGAGTAGGGAATTGTTTAAAATGATTAATTATGAGTATGAGAATACATTTTGATTGGCTTGCACAATTATTTGAATAGTTTTGGATCGACGGGCATCGGTTTGCGATTTTAGAGAGGCTTTGGAGCCGGTTATGGAACTTTGGAGCAAGGTAAGTCTCTTGTCTAACTATGTGAGGGGGAAACTATCCCTAGGTGATAATTATTATTATGTGCAACTAGTTGTGGGTATTACGTACGCACGAGGTGACGAGAGTCCTACGTTGCTAAGCATGTTATGTCCAGGTAGACTTAGGATCTTATTCTGTGATATTTAAATTATTTGAACTCATTCTGCTGGCTTAACTAATTAAAGTTACAATTGAATTTGAATTAGAAATAAGCGTATGTATAATAGGCCAAGCCTTGACACTTAGAATTTTGGGCAATTTAATTGAGAAATGGTAATGATTATATTCATTTTATGCTCCTGTGTTGCATTGTAAATACATGTCTCGTAATTCGGTGAACTTCTTCTCTTTTCTTGTGGAGCGGGCCGAACGCCTCAGCAGTATATAGGTGCATCTATGGTTCATGTCGCTCGACCCTCGGCAATGTACACATTATTCTGGATCAGGCCGAATGACCTCAGCATAATCGTGCGTTATATCGCTGGTAGTCCGAACATTCACGAGATTATCTTTCTGTTGATGCCCGACATAATATACGGTGTTCTTTATTTTTTTGATAATGGCACTTGATAATTTCTGAGCTATTAAGGCAGGATACAAGATTGAGAAACTTATACTTTAAAAGAAATAATTGGAACGTTATGCACCTTACAGATTTATCTTGTTATTATCGTACGCTGTATATCTATTTAAGTTTTATTATATTGCTTTATTGGACCTCTAGTAAGTGTCGATGTCGACCCATCGTCACTACTTCTCTCTGGGGTTAGGTGTAATGACCCGGCCGATTATTTTGAGAATTACAACTCCGTTCCACCATTTACTGCTCAATTTGTGCTTTGCAGTTGTTATGTGACTTTTCGGGATAATTGGTTCGGGTCTGGTGAGGTTTTGAAATGAATTAAGACATTTATTCTCTAAAAAATAAATACTTAAGTTGAAAAGGTTGACCGAATGTTGACTTATGTGTAAACGAACTCGGAATAGAATTTTGATGACCTCAGTAGCTCCATACGGTAATTTTGGACTTTAGAGCGTGTTCGAAAAATTATTTGGAAGTTTGTAGTTAAATTAGGCTTGAAATGGCTAAAATAGAAATTTACGTTTGGAAGTTTGACCGGGGAGTTGACTTTTTGATATCGGAGTCAGAATCTAATTTTGGAAATTGGAATAGGTCCGTTATGTCATTTACGACTTGTGTGCAAAATTTGATGTCAATCAGACTTGATTTGATAGGTTTTGCATCGAACGTAGAAGTTAGAATTTCTTAGTTTCATTAGGCTTGAATTGGGGTATGATTCGTGTTTTTAGCATTGTTTGATGTGATTTGAGGCTTCGACTAAGTTCGTATAATATTTTAGGATTTGTTGCTATATTTGGTTGAGGTCCCGGGGTCCTCGGGTGAGTTTCAGATGGTTAACGGATAAACTTTTGGACTTGGAAGGCTGATGGAATTTTTCTAATGTCTGCATCTGGTTTCCTTCTTCGCGTTCGCGAGAGGGGTCTCATGTTCGCGAAGAGGAACCGGAGGTAGACGATGTTTTTCATCGCGTTCGCGACTTGAGTCTTGCGTTCGCGTAAGGCAAGAAGGTGAGACTACGTGCTCGCGATTGGGCGTCGCGTTCGCGAATGGGAACTTGGCTTGTGAGGATTTTTGCCTTCGCGTTCGGGAAGAATAGGCCACGTTCGCGAAGGTTTGCCTAGTAAAGCATCGCATTTGCGACTTGTGTCTCACGTTCGTGAAGGGAAATTTTTGGATAGCACAATTTTGTGCTTCGCGAACGCGGGGGAACTGTCGCGTTCGCGAAGAAGAAAGGTCTGGATAGAAAGCTTAAGTTCTTTTCGTCCCATTTTCCATTTTTGACGAATTGGAGCTCGGGAAGAGGCGATTTTCGGGAGATTTTCAAGGAAAACAATGGGATAAGTGTTCTTAACTCAATATTGGTCAAATTACCTGAATCCATGATTATTTTCAATATTTAATTGGTGAATTAAGTTAAAAGATTTAGAAAACCCTCTTGGTTTAATTTGAAGATTTGACGGTCGTGTTAGTGTCGGAATTTGGTAAAATTTGTATGGTTGAACTCGTGATTGAATGGGCGTTCATATTTTATAACTTTTGACAGGTTTCGAGACGTGTGCCTCACAGGCGATTTTTGAGAGCAATTTCGGATTTTGTTGGAAAATTTGTATTTTCACATGGAATTAATTCCTATAATTTGTATTGACTGAATCGAATTATTTGTGACTAGATTCGAGGCGTTTGGAGGCTGATTCGCGAGGCAAGGGCATAGCAGAATAAAGAATTATACGGTTTGAGGTAAGTAACAGTTCTAAATTTGGTTATGAGGGTATGAAACCCCGGATTTTGTATTATGTGATCGGTTTTGAGGTGACGCACATGCTAGGTGATGGGCGTGTGGGCGTGCACAGGAAAAATTGTGACTTGTTCAAATTCCATGGAACTGTGTAGTTGAATAATCTACTATTATCTGTACATTCTCCGTGAAGTAGAGAAATTTAACCATAAACCATGTTAGAAATCCTGTTTAGATTATGTGTTGGTACTATAGGGAGCCACAGAGGTTGGGTACATGTTGAATTATCTGCTAAATTGTTATTTTATACTCAGTCACAGTTTACTTATTTATTTTATCTTAGTCTCTATTGTTCATTATTGATGCATCATATCATTGTTGTTCGGGCTGATTTTCATGATTATTGAGAGCCCGAGAGACTGGAGAGATTTATGACTAAGTGACGTCGAGGGCCTGATTGTGAGATATTATACTATAGCACGTGAGTTTTTTGTGCGGATCCAGATATTATAATATAGCACGCGAGTTGTCCGTGCAACACGTGAGTTATCCGTGTGGATCCGGATATTATACTATAGCACGTGAGTTATCCATACGCACTACTAAAAAAACGGCCGATTTCTGACTGAAAAATTCCGACCGGAAAAAGCAGTCGAAAATTTCTGACGGAATCGGTCGAAAATTGCATAAAAATATATTTTTCAATTTTTAATAATAATTATGACTGATATTCCATCTATATCCGTCATAAATTTTGGCAAAAAATACCGCGTAACAGTTAGCGACCAATTCGGTCGGAAACAATTAAAAAAATAAAAATAAAAATAAAAACTTGCGACCGATTCGGCCGAAATGTTGTAATAAAATGAGGTTTGACCATTTGACCTAATTTCCGACCACATCGGTTGGAATGTTTTATTAACCCCGACCCCTTTCTTTTTTTCTTTCCCTCTTTTCTTCCTTCTCTCTTCTCTCTCTCACACTCAAAGCTCCCCAACTCGTCGCTGCCATCAAAATTCTCCACCAGCGACACTGCCCCGCTACAGTTCCACCGACGACGACCCTCCACTGCCAGGTAAGTTTTCCTCACCCTCCCTTTTCTCCTTCCTTTAGGTATATACCCCATATATAGCCTATAGCTTATTTTCTTGATTTTTTGTTTTTGTTTGGAGATTTTTCTGTTTTTTTTTGTTTTGTAATAATTTAGTTTAGGCATATAATCTGTGAAATTTGTGATGTATTCCCTTGTTTTTAGTTTTTTTTAGTCTTAGTTTTGGTATTTAATATTTGTTATTAGTTTTTTTAGCTTTATTATTTGAATTCATTTTACTTTATATTAAACAATTATGCTCTTTAAATTAAATGCCTTAATTTTTATATTCTATTTGAATTCTTTAATTTTTATATGTTGAAATAGTTTAAATAATTGTTAATTACGACTATTTCTTTTGTTTGAGAAATCATTAGTTAATTTGGATTATATGAACATTTAAGAAGCTATTCAAATTTAATTATTATATTTAAAGACTTATATTATTTAGAATAGGGATTAACGTGAGATATCGAGTGTTAAAAAATAAAATATATCAATTCAAGTGTTTTGACACAATGATATGTTTATATCTAAAACGAACCTTTCAAAGAGTATAACTTTGTAACCAGCTTAAATTAATCAAATTATTTTAAATATCTTATTTCTAGATTTCTATTTGTGTAGATAGAATTTGTGCATCGTAGATGGATGTATAATAGGAATCATCCTAATCGTGCGGGGTTGAGGGATAAATTTATTGAAGGGGCTGCTGAATTTATTGCTAAGGCTCAAACATTTCATGATTTTCTTATTGGAGGAAGGATTAGGTGTCCTTGTGTGAAATGTAAGTATGTTAAATTATTGAAATTAGATGAAGTTAAAGTTCATATATACAAGAAAGGTTTGTAGAAAATTATTACATATGGACTATTCACGGGGAGAATCATGCTAGTTTAAATGATGTTAACTTTCATAATTCTTTTGGTGGTGAGGGTAGCCCCATTGCGGAGTGTAATATTGAAAATTCTCGATACAATGAAACAATGATGGATGCTTTTGGGATTGTTTTCTGGGTTCAATCCGAACCAAATGATGAGGCTAAGCATTTCTATGAACAGTTAGAGGAAGCTAGTCGTCCATTGTATGAAGGCTCAGTGCATTCCAAGTTGTCTGTTGCGGTTAGATTGCTAAGTATTAAATCGGATAGTTCTATTTCCCAAGCGGGCATGGATTCTATTATTGGGCTTATGAATGAACTTAATCCGAGTAACATTGACTTACCAAAAGATTTATATACTGCTAAGAACTTGGTTTCTAAGTTGGGTCTTTCATCAGAGAGAATTGAAGAAGCATGGAAGCATTTCGATAGGGTGTTCCCCGAGTTTGATAGTGAACCAAAAAACATTAGGTTGGGATTATGCACAGATGTATTTACTCCATTTGCTGTCTCTGTTGCACCATATTCACGTTGGCCAGTGTTTGTTACCCCGTATAATCTTCCGCCCGAGTTGTGTATGACAAGTCCATATCTGTTCATAACTTGTATTGTTCCAGGTCCACGCAATCCGAAAAGTTTGATTGATGTATACTTGCAGCCTTTGATTGATGAGTTACAATTATTATGGCATCAAGGTGTGGAAACATATGATATTTCAACTAAACAAAACTTCAGATTGCATGCTCCTTTGATATGGACTATAAATGATTTTTCTGCTTATGGACTGTTGTCCGGGTGGTCGACTAATGGAAAGTTAGCTTGCCCTTGCTGTATGGAAGACACAAAAACATTTACTTTGAAACATGTAGGTAAAAATACATGATTCGACTGCCACCGTAGATTCCTGCCAATGAATCATGAATTTAGGCGAAATACAAGTGCATTTATGAAGAACCGAACTGATTTTGAGGAGACACCGGCCTGCTTGTGTTCAGAAGAAATTTGGAACAGAGTAAGGGATCTGCCTAAAGTAAGAGAGTCTCTACCATCTACGATACCAGCTTATGGTGTCACACACCAGCTGGTGCATCACCGGGCTTTCATGGTAGTCAGCATGATGGTTCGTCTTTTGTTGCTCCATCATCTTCCAGTCCATCATCATCATCCATTCCCAGCATATCTAGGTTGGATATTGGAGGCTCTCGCCCAGCTACATCTAGTGTTGCTTCTGTACCATCTAGTAGATGCAGGCAGAGTCTTGGAGGGGATGTACAATTTGATAGTTATAATTGATTGATAATCGTCCCCTACGAGGATGGGTAAGGAGGTTCTTATACTATTTTTTAAGTTTTGAATATACTTTTAGATATGTTAACATTAAGGAATATTTATTTATAATTAAAACTTTTGAAACTTTAAGATGTTTATTAATTATATATATGTTATCTTTAATCCAGGTTTTTACCATCCTTTCAGTCTACACATTTGGTTGTGGATTCTATGAAGCCATTTTATCATGAGCCGTGGAATTCTTGGAGACATATACCGTACAACATCAGAGAGAAAATGTGGAATCAATTTAGGGTAAAAATTGATTATATTTATTTAATAATTATCGTTTTCATCTAATGTTACTTTTTTATATTGCAGACAAAGTGTACATGGCATCCTCAGCATCAAAATGCAACAAAAAGTATTTTTGAGAAGAAGGCTGCTCAGCAGATTAAAGATACTATGTTCGCTGATCGAAATGTCGGTAAAATGCCAGACTGGTTAAGAAAAGATGTTTAGGATAAACTTCTTGAGAAATGGAATACCGCAGAATGGAAGGCGAAGAGTGAACAAGTAAAGGCAAACCGTGCCTCCAGTAAAAGTGGCTCGTTGCACACAGGAGGTTCGATTAGTTTTGCGGCCAATAAACTAAGATTGATAATTACTTATAAAATTTTTCTTAGTTCTACATATTGAATTTTACGTTGTAATGTCTAACTCATACTTTTTGTTATGAAGGAAAAGGAAAGAGGGAGAGATATGATTCACGCTGAGGTGTTCGAGGAGATGCATAAGAAAAAGAAGAAGGATGGTACAAGAGAACCCTGAGTGGAGACGCGTGCGTTAGACACATATGTAAAATACTAACTTCATAATTATTTATGGTTTATTAATATTAGTTTGTTTACATAATAGTTATGTTTTCATTTCAGGAAGATTATCATAAAAGGGTGGAAGAATGGCAACAAACCCAGCCTCCTTCAACTCAACCAACACCTGATGATATGGCTTCATCGTGGACAGAGGCAACAGGTGGAGTAAACAAAGGCAGAGACTACGGACTTGGAGTACGTCGACCTACAGGTCATCCAAACTCACTCTTAGCCAATTCTTGTTCTTCTCAAAATCAAGAACAAATGGAAGATATGAGAAAGGAAATCCGTGATTTGAAGCAACAATTGGACTCCCAATTCGGAACATTTGTTAAGATGCAGAAATTTATGAGAAAACATGGGCATGATTTATCTGATGATGAGGATGAACAAACTGAATATGATGTGTGGTAGTTTAGGTGTGGTGTTTTGGTTGATTGGTAAACTTGATTGTGAGAGACAACTTTATGTTTTATTTTAAAACTTGAATGTGGGCTACTATTTGGATATTTTTATGCCCAAAATTGTTAGGTTTAATGGTTGGTATTTTGGTTTAGGTTGTATTAATTGTTGGTATTGTTGGTTTATTATGTTAATGATTTGTATTGTTAGTTAATGGTTGGTTGGTTGTGTTAATGGTTGATTGGTTGTTGGCATTGTTGTATTTAAATGTTTGACAGGTGGTGTAGCTCAAAATTGGGCAGAATTCTGCCAAGTTTTACAGAAAATTCCGACTGATTTCCGACGGAAGCAGTCGGACAGCTGCCCAGATTTTGCCAAAAAATCCCAGATTTCCGACCGATTCGGTCGGAAATTTAAAAAAAATTAATATTTAAAGGTTTTCGACGAATTCCGTCGGAAATTAAATAATTTTTTTTTAATTAGTAATTTTTGACCGATTCTGTCAGAAATTATATATTTATATTACTTAATTTTAAATAAATAATTATTTTTATTTATATTATTACGACAGATTCAGTCGGTAAATTCCGACTACTTTGATCAGAAATTTGAAAATATTTGGTCGTTTGACCTTTTGAATATTCCGACTAATTTGGTCAGAAATCACTGACGGATTCAGTCGGAAATAGTTTTTTGACCAACTGTTTTTCGACCGACCAATTTTGGTCGGAAAGTAGTCGGAAATTCGTGATTTCTGACCGTTTTGGCGGTCGGAATTCTGTCATTTTCCAGTAGTGGCAGATCCAGATATTATACTATAATATGTGAGTTGTCCGTACGGATTATAGCGCTTGGACTGAAGGAGCCCCTCCGGAGTCTGTACACACCCCCAGTGAGCATAGGTACCTACTGACTGCAAGTGCTGAGTGTTGAGCGAGTGGGAGGACTGAGTGACTGTTGATCTGAGAGGATGCATTGATTTCATTATTGTTATACTACAGTTGTCACATATCCCTGTTTTGATAAATTTCTGAAAGATATTATCTCCTATTTCAGTCAAACCTGATATGAAATTAATGTTTTGGCCTTAATTGTTGAACTTGCAAGCATGCCTACTTTCTTATGTTAGAAATTACTGTAATTGGACTTAGCTGAGAAGCTCATCACTACTTTTAGTTCTTTATATAGTATTGTTACTTGCTGAGTTGGTTGTACTCATACTGCACCCTGCACCTCGTGTGCAGATTCAGGTGCTTCCGGATACAATGACTGTTAGATTTCAGAGTGTTTTCAGTTAGAGACTATCAAGGTAGCTGCTTGGCATCCACTGACCTTAACTCTCTCTCTCTCCCTTTCAGTTTTGTACTGTTCTATATTTTCAGACAGTGTGTTATCAGTCAGACTTTGTTATCATTTATATGCTCATGTACTCAGTGACACCGGATTTTGGGAGTGTTTTGTATTGAACCTCGTATACAATAAGAATCACAACCGAGGTACCGCCTCGTATTTACATTTCTCAATTTCAATCACAATATTTTCTTATACCGCCGCGTGAGCCTTACATATAGATAATTTTGAAATATTTTTCCGAAATAGCTACAGGCACTTTAGTCCACCTTATGACGCCGTGTGGCTTCAAGTAATTCCCTTACAAGCAACACGCACATAAGTCCCACCTTATACCGCCGCATGCACATTAACCTTTATCCTTATACCGCCGCATGCGCATCAATATCACATCACAATAACACCTCGCACCACAAGTGCCCATATGTCACAACTTGCCAATTATCAACAATATCAATATTTTCACAATAATAGTTCATGGGTCAACAACAATGTGTACAAGAATATCAACAATAACAATGAATGTAAATTTCTCAATAATTAGCACTTCGTCTTAATGTGATAATGACTTTCACAACGTCAACGCCAATAACTCAACAATGAGAAAGATAATGTGTAACCACGATACTAAATAAGAATAACTCACAATGAAAGAGATAACATGAAATAATGACTTCAAATAATGATAACTAATAATGAAAGAGATTGTACTGAGGGTCTACCAGAAACAGTCTCTCTACTCCTCCGGAGTAGGGGTAAGGTCTGCTTACACTACTCTCCCCAGACCCCACCTGTGAGATCTCACTGGGTTGTTGTTGTTATAATAATGAAAGAGATAACATGTAACAATGACTTTAAATATTGATAATCAACAATGAAAGAGATAGCATGTAATAATAAATTCAAATAATGATAAATCAACTATGGAAGAGAAAACATGTAACGATGACTTTAAATGATGGTAATCAACAATGGAAGAGATAACATGTGACAATGAAAGGGGCAACAAGTTCAACTAAAGTATAAGAGCTAAATATCAAGTAAGATCTGGAACAAGTGTTAACAAAGTCATTTAAGGCATGTATGGATAGACCAACACAAGCAAGAGTAGATTGACTATGAGAATTTAGTACATGATATGACAATTCAATTAAAGCATGGAAAGAGTCTAAGTAGCTTAAATCGATCAAATACTACATATAACCCGTGTACCCACTCGTCACCTTGCGTACATGGCTTACACATAGCGCAAATGACACAATCATTCCCAAATCATAGCTTTTACCCTAAAATTCGCCTCCACGCAGTCTAAACAAAATTGACTTAATATCATCAAACAATACAAGGAAAAATAATTATTATGATAAAGTTATGATCTTTACACTTTTTCCAAAAAGTAAGCAAAAGTTAACCCGGGGCCCGTCTAGTCAAAATCTTGCTCCAAAGATTGATTCCGACTACCCATAACCCCACAAGTCTATATATATGATTAGTTTCAATATTCGAGTCCAATCGACTCTCAAAACTCAAATTCTTACTTTTCAAAAACTTGACAAAGTTTCACAAATTTTCTCTTTGATTCACATGATTTTGATGTTAAAATCTAAGATATATTGATGAAATATAGTTGAAAATAGATTAGAATCACTTACCCAAAGTTTGTAGATGAAATACTCCTCTCCAAATCGCCTCCTACCGAGCCTAAGGTTCTAAAATGTGAGAAATGAGGTGAAATCCCGACTTTTTCAACCTTATGTTCAGTTGCAAATATCGCAATTGCAACATGGGTTCGCAATTGCGGCAGTGACATGCTTGGGGAATTTCTCGCAAATGCGATCCTTGCTCCCCTCGCAAAAGAGACAAAGTTGTTGCAAATGCGAACCTAGCGCAAACCAAGCCACCTTCGCAATTGTGACCCAAGCGTCGCAATTGCGATACCTATGATCCCCTGCTAAGGTCGCAATTGCGACCCTAGTGTTCGCAGATGCAACACCAGAGGCTGATGCATACCAAATTTCTGGTTTTCAGTCTAAGACACTCTGATGCATGTTCGAAACTCATCCGAGCTCTCCGGGCTCCAAACCAAACAATCCACACAAGTCTAAAAATATCATAGGAACTAGCTCGTATGATTAAAACACAAAAAATAACATTTAAAACTACGAACCGGACACTAAAACACATGAATTTCAAAGTTAATTTCAAGAACCTCTAGAACTGCAACTAAATGTCTGAATCCTATCAATTCAATTCCAAATGCTACCAAATTTTGCATACAGGTTCTAAATAGCATAGCGTACCTATTCCAAGTGTCAAAATCATATTTCGGGCTCGATAGCAAAAAGTCAACCTACGGTAAAACTTTTCAATTTCAAATTGCCAAATTTCGGCAAAACACAAATAAATCTACGGATTTCCGAGTTCAAATCTGAGCATATGCCCAAGTCCAAAATCACGATACAAAGCTATCAGAATAAAAAAAAAATACCGTTCCGGATTCGTTTTCATAAAAGTCAATATTTGGTCAACATTTCTAATTTGGATTTCTCGGAACGAAACTGATCAACCCCGTAAGTCATAAAATCATAAACATACATGTGTAAAGAATCAAAAGGGAAAACGAGACGCAATTACACAAAACGGCCTATCAGGTCGTCACAATTTATAAGCAAGCTATTAGCAGCAATTCCCCTCCCACAAACCAAAAGAATGAAAATTACAGTTCTTCTCCCGTTAGTGTACCCTCTTGTAAAGAGTAGTCACTCGACTACATCATTTTTCATTTGTGGTCCTTTGTCTCATATGACATGTCAAGGTACGTGGTCCTTTTGTTATTTAACTGTTAAAATCAAACAGAAATATGAACCAGTTGGTTCTCCAATGATATTATATTGTGATCCTTTCAATAACTAACTATTATCTACTGCTAATATATAAGATGGTCAACATGTTTGTTTCATCATGAGGGTATTTTTATCATTTTATGTACTGTTTACACTTCTATCCTAATTTGCCAGGTAGAAAGTACCGCTTCCAATTTTCTTACATCTCAATTCTATTCCTGCTGCATTTCTTTGCTCTGCTTTTGTTTAGTACAAAACTCTCTGTTGTTCTTCTTCTCCAGGTTTTTCCTCAGTGCTCTTATCTTTACCGTCTTTGTAAAATTCCTCTTTCAGCTTTATTGTGCTTTCCTCTGCTCAAAGCTTCAGCTAGTGGTCCGCTTTCTGTTTTACTTTTCTTCTTTTGCAAAAAGATCAGATCTTTGGAGTTTTTGCTTGATTAGCAATCTTTTAATTGAGGTTGGGTTCTGATTTGTTCTCTATTTTTATTAATTTGTTTATTTTGGATTTCTTAGTGACTTTTAAGTCCTCTTCATTTATTTTATTTCTCTGAGCCAGAGTAGCATAGAATTTTTAGAATAGCCGTAATCAAAACCGGGGTATCTTATTTGACAATTAGTAGTAAAGAGATGAACATTGAGGGATGATGAATGGAAAAGGCTGAAATCCCTTAAACGACATACATGCGCTAAATTTTGTGCAGGATCGCAAAAAATCAAAGAGAAGTTATTCACAAGAAAAAAAAAAACTTAAACTTATCACAAAGAATGATGGATGAGAAATATGAGAATTAAATTACACAAGAACATCGCTTACAAAGTGATAATTTCATAAGTAGAAAATAAAACTTATTTTCGTATTTTCTTGAATTAAAAAAAATGAATCCAACAACAAAAAATATATCTTGTAACGACCCGCCCGGTCGATTCGAGAGTTATAGCTTGTTTCCCCAATTTCTGCTTCTTTTGTACTTTACAGCTGTATTTTATCATATCGGGTTGGTTGGTTCGGGTCCGAAGTGGTTTCGGAGTGAAATGAGACACTTAGTCTCTTATTTAAAAGCTTAAGTTGGAAAAGTCAATCGGGTGTTGACTTATGTGTAAACGGTCTCGGATTAGAATTTTGATGATTTCATTAGCTCCGTTAGGCGATTTTAGACTTAGGAGCGCGTCCGGAATGTGATTTGGAGGTCCGCAGTAGAATTATGCTTGAATTGGCAAAAGTTGGAAATTTGGCGATTTTGGTCGGCAGTGAAAAATTTGATATCAGGGTCGGAATGGATTTCCGAAAGTTGGAATAGGTTCGTGGTGTCATTTGTGACGTGCGTGTAAAATTTGAGGTCATTCAGACGTGGTTTGGTAGGTTTCGACGTCGTTTGCGGAATTTGAAAGTTTAGAAGTTCTTATGCTTGAATCCGAGGGTAATTTGGTGTTTTGATGTTGTTTTGAGTGATTCAAAGGTTCGACTAAGTTCGTACGGGGTTATTTGACTTGTTGGCATGTATGGTTGAGGTCCCGAGGGCCTCGGATGTGTTTCGGGTGGTTAACGGATCAAGTTTGAAGTTTGGAGAATTGCTGAAGTTGGCCTGTTGCTGGTGTAATCGCACCTGCGAGGGTATTGCCGCAGGTGCGGAAGTGTGTTGGATTGGGGAAGGCGCATGTGTGGGAGTGTGTTGGACTGGGGAGCACCGCATGTGCGATTGGGTGCGCTCATCTGCAAGCCCGCAGATGCGGATAGGTGCCCATAGAAGCGGAAGTGAGGAGGTCAGGCAGTGGCCGCAGGTACGAGATCTTTTTCGCACCTGCGAGGTCATAGATGCGGATATGGAGTGCAGGTGCGAAGTTGGGGGTTTTAGTGATTTTCCGCAGGTGCGGAGGTTTTTGCGCAAATGCGGCACCGCAGGTCTCACGCCCATTTTCTCGCGAAAGCAGGTTTCGACATGTGACAACACTTTTAAATGGTTATTAAAAGAGAAGAGTTGTCATCTAACGATTTTTAAGGTGTGTTAGGGCACCTATTTGTAAATAACTCTGTTTTAACTAGTTTGCGTCACCAAAGATCGGGTAAGAGTTCAAACTACCTCGAAGAAAAGGTGTTAGGCACTCTTCGAGATCCACAAATGTGGTTCCCGACCGAATTTTAAACTATGCGGGGATTATTGGGTTAAAGACTAAGCGAAAAGAAAGAGATTATTACGCTAAGTTGCTTTTGGACAAGCATGTTGATTTCTCATTCTAAGTGAATTAAGCGGTTCATCATCATTATTAGTTCCAAAAGATTAGGCGTAAAGAGATATACATTAGACGTATAAAGCAAATATTTCATTAATGAAAGGATGTTTGAATTCAACATTTTAAAGAAAGAAGAAACAATGTGAAAAGTTCAACAACTGAATGTAAAACGTTACTTTTACGAAGATTAAAAAAATACTAGTTTGAAAATAATGGTTGAATAAATAACTTACCCGAGATACAATAAAATGCAAGGGAAAAGATGACACGAGCGTGATTAGATAATTAATAGGGGTCCTAAATTTTTTAAGCTTAATGGATCAACTCCCGTGCAAAGACTGCTAAGACTTTTATAGCCAAAAGTGCTATGACTATTCGGGCAATTTGTGTATCATGTCCACTACTCTCATTATTATCTTTAAGTTGTTAACCTAAGAGCGCACTAATTAATTCTAAGTCGCATCTTACTTTAAAACTACCCGTCCATTCCTATAGTCCAAGAGGTTTTGAACACTACTCTAACGGAATGGTTCTAAAACTTAAAGAAAAACTCAGGTTTCTATTTCTATTCTTATTAGCGTCAAATAAAAGGAGCACATCGGGACTTAAACAAGTAACAAGTAAGGCAAGTAAAGTTCATGTTGACCTCCGAATTAATTAAGTAATTAGTTAATGTAGTAAAAATGATTAAGTGTAATGTAAAATATGATAATCTCAGGTGTAATGCAAAGAAATGATCAGATCTAAAAGAGTAAGAAGATTCGAAGTAGATGTTGGACTAAAACAAGAGGAAAACGAGTTTGTGACTTGAGAAAAGAATTTGACCTAATGAAAAGGTGAGAACTTAGAATCTTTGGTTAAAGACAGATGACGTCCTTGTCTTTAAAATGATCCCAACTTACTACTAAAGTAAATATTGCTAAGGACCTGACGCTACAAACATAAAAAATAACTATGCACCTAACATGTTAAAAAGGTTCTCGAGCATAAATAAAGACAAATAACAGCAAGTAATCACGTATCACACAAGCATGAAATAATCACCCTCCTGCAGTAACTCAATTTCAATATTACAGAGTTATTATGAGACCAGCTGAGTAAAAATACAACATAGGTCTTAGGAAATTAACTAAAACAGACTTTCAACTCGGGCTAACTCCTCATAGAATCTTCTGACCCTTGCCAATACTCAGGGTCAAATTCTTAACCAGAACAATTGTTCTAGGCCTCCGTAACTTTAAACGCACCATAAATGCATGGAAGCATTCAAAAATGTCTTAAACAAACATCTGAACAAAGGACACGTAAGGGTATTGTTCATTCGAGAAATAGGCGTGTCACGAGTTCAAAGTATCCAGATTATTAGCAAAACCAGTTTGATTAGTAATATCAGTATATCACTAAATGAAATTATATCTAAAGCATGATATCTAAATGATAGCTCTATTAACCATTCAAAGCAAACAAACAGAGGCATGGATTACAGAGTTATCAGCATTGATATACACTTGTAGAGGTGAATCAAATCCTATAATCATGGTATCTAGGTGTTAAAAAAAAAGTAGATAATTCATGCATGCCATTAATCTATAAAGACGAGTAAAGAAGTACACAAATAGCAATTAGCATATAAATTCCCAACCCAACAGTACCTTTCACTACTACATAGTTATACAACGAGGTACGTTCAGGTAGTAGAGATCTTACAGTAGCAAGGAAGATTCTAAGCCAAATTTGGGCAAAATTCGTGAGTTATCTCACTACACCTGGAATCCATCACTTCAAATTCATTAGTTCGAAAATAAACATGGAAAACGAATTCTGGTAACAAAATCAAATCACCGAGAGTAAGCATATATGTTTTAGGCAGGATCTTTTCATTAAAAGAAGTACCGAATTAATCTTTTGGTCCTAAGGGCATGGTGTTCTAAGTGAAATACAGAAACTCAAATATGTACTAAACTTTAGCCAAACATATGCACGTACATAAATCCATTATCTATTTGGTTATACCTAAGTCACGATTTTTAGTTGACAGAATACTTTGAACAAATCCGAACAGGTCAAACTGATGATAATTCTACCGTCAAGTTCTTAGCGCACCAGAACCACAATGCAAATGGTGTTAAGCACAAAATGAGGTATAAAAGACGCACCTGGGCATTTAATCTTGGCATGCGTTCAATGGAATGCCGCACGGCATTTCAGCATAGCCAAGTGCAAATAAAGCGCGCAAATAGAATAAAAAGGATGAAAATTTAAGGGAGCAAAGAACAAACAACTAGTCTATTCTTCCAAACAACTAACACATAAAAAAAATTTATAATGCATCGTTCAGAGAACTAACCAGTTGGAGAGCGGAATAACAATATAATAAGAAGACTAGAAATCCAGTAACTTCAACAGCAACAAATAAGCCAGATACTCTCCACAGTATGCAGTAATACGTGCGAAAATGCCAACAACAATAATGAGAAAGCAATACTCTAACTCGATATATCCCGGTTGTATCGAACGAACATAAAGACAAAAACTTTGTATCGAAAAATATAAAGACTAAAGCTCTGCCTCGATTTGTACCCGGAAGAACAGAGGAGTAGTGAAAGAATAAGAATAGCTATAGTAGTGAAAATCGTGATTCCAGGTCCCCCTTTCTATGGTTTTAGCAATAGGATATTAATAGCTAAGGAATTACTATTGAGATATTGTATTAATTATATGTAGTCTTAGCTTAGTTGTTAGCTGTTAGTCAATTACTCTGTTAAGTGTTAGTCTCACGTGTTGTATATATATATATATATGTACTCCTTTGCACAGATAATATTGAGTTAGTTGTTTCATTTCCACTTATCAGATTTTCTCATTCTTCCCTCTTTCTTCGAGAACCTTCTAGGGTTCCACCATTGGAGCCCAAGCTCGAGCTCCGTTTGTCATTCACTTCTCCATCTTCACACGGTATCAGAGCACAGTAGTCACCTCACTATTGTCCTCGATTTCTCTTTCAATTGAGTTCTAAAGCCAGAATCACGATCTCAATTGAGTTCTCAAGTTTCGCCCCAATTTTTCTCGTTCCATCATTTTTTCTCTTTTCTGTTTCATTCTTCAACAAATTGATACTACCTGTCATGGCTATCCTTGATCCAAACAATGAATCTGGAGTTGAATCGAGTAGCTCTACTCCCGTCGCCGGCGTCGACTCCAAAATTAATCTGAGCTGCCCTTTCTACATGCACCCGTCGGATAATCCTGGTGCGATGCTAGTGACAGCTCCGTTTAATGGCATCGGGTATAGATCCTGGAGGAGAAGTGTTCTTAGAGCTCTTTCAGTCAAAAATAAGATAGGCTTTATCACTAGAGAGTATAAACGCCCAGACCTAGATTCCCCACAATTTCGTCAGTGGGAGAGGTGCGATGATATGGTAACCTCATGGATCCTGAATTCTATGTGCAAAGATAGTGCTGATAGTGTCGAATATGCTAGTAATGCCTTTGAGTTGTGGAGAGAGTTAGAGGACAGGTACGACCATACTAACGGCACCAAATTGTACCAAATCCAAAAGGAAATCAACGATTTAACTCAAGGAGTCCTTGATATTACTGGATACTACACAAAAATGAAGAAACTTTGGGAGGAATTGAACATGATAAATGCCAAGTCACAGTGTAGTTGCCAATGTACCTGTGGGGCTAAGGAAAATATGCACAAAGCTGAGCAAGACAGAAGACTTATCCAATTTCTCATGGGATTAAACGAGGTATACACCACGGTGCGCGGCAGTATACTCATGATGAATCCCTTGCCTTCTATGGCACAGACCTTTTCTTTACTCATTCAGGAGGAAAAACAAAGAGAAGTGAAACCACACAATCAGCTCGTGATGGAATCTGTGTCCTTAAATGCCAATGTTCCAGCATACAACGGTTTAAACAGGGCACCTATGCACAATAACAACTTCAGAACCAATTACTCGCCAAATAACCATTCCTCCACTAGCAGACCTCGCACTTTTTGTGATCACTGCAAGCGTGCTGGTCATACTAAAGACAAATGCTTCAAACTCCACGGTTATCCGCAAGATTTCAATCACAATCCCAAGTACAATAAAGGCAAAAGAACTGCGGCCAATGTATACAACACTCCAGTTGATGCATTTCTTGTGAATGGTGAGGAAATACAGTCCCAAAGCAGCAACTCCAATGTTAGTCTCACTAAAGAACAATATGGGCAACTGGTGACTTTACTCCAGCATTTTCAGACTAACTCTGGTGGAGATAACTCAGATAACATCACTGGTGGGAATGTGAATTTTGCAGGTATTCTAGCTTGCTCTGTATCTATTCTCTCAGTTGATTTTGGATTACTGTCATGTAAATGCTTTAAGTCAAGGGCTGACATTTGGATTCTGGATTCCGGGGCCTCTAATCATATGACCTTCAACAAGTCCTTACTCACTCACATTAAAACCTTAGTGTATCCTATGTTAATTACTTTACCAAACGGCTATAGAGTTAAAGTCATTGAAATTGGAACAATTACTCTTGCACCAAATATTATCCTACATAGAGTTCTCTATGTTCCATCCTTCAAATACAACCTTATTTCAATACATTCTTTAGCTTCTCAATTTAAAGGTTTGGTAGCCTTTTCTGACTTCCCATGTCTACTGCAGGCCCCTTCAATGAAGAGGCCTCTGGAGATTGGTAAGGTCAAGGATGGCTTATACCTCCTATGTTCAAGCTGTTTGAAGAATTCCTGCTCCACTTCACCTGCCTCTTTGTCTTTTTCAGATTCTGTTTTGTCTAAGACTTCTGATGTAAATAGCCTGCACTGTCAACATTCTGATTCACTTGTAAATGTTTCCACTTGCAATTCACATTCACTTGTAAATAATTCCATTGGTAATAAAACTCAGTGCTTTCCATCACACTCTTTCTTGTCTGATATGAATCAAGCTGACTTATTGTGGCATTATAGATTGGGACATGTACCTTTTGTCAAGATGAGGGAGATATCCTCTATTCCTGTTCAGTTCTCAACCAAACAACCTTTTCTCTGCTCTATTTGTCTCATGGCCAGACAACCTAGACTTGCATTCCCCCACAGAACCAGCACCACAACCTCTGTTTTTGAACTCCTTCATGTAGACCTCTGGGGACCCTACCATGTGGCCACCCATGACAACTATAAATACTTTCTCACCCTAGTGGATGACCATAGTAGGGCCACCTGGACCCACCTCTTGACCAATAAAAGCAATGCATTGCAAGTCATCAAAGGGTTCATATCCTTGGTTGAAACTCACTTCAAAACAAATGTAAAGTACCTCAGATCAGACAATGGTTCAGAATTTATAAATACAGAAACCTCATCCTTTTTTCAGTCAAAAGGGATTATTCATCAAAGAACATGTCCCTACACTCCTCAACAAAATGGGGTCGTAGAAAAAAAACATAGGTACCTTTTGGAAACTTCCAGGGCACTCCTTTTCCAGTCCAAGTTACCCTTGCAGTATTGGGGTGAGTGTGTACTGGCTTCCACTCATATTATAAACAGACTCCCCACTACTTACCTGAAGAATAAATGTCCAATTGAAGTTCTTTATAACAAAAAACCAACATATTCCCACTTAAGAAGCTTTGGATGCCTATGCTTTCCCGCTACACCCAAGATTCACAGAGATAAATTTGAACCTAGGACTACTCCCCATGTCTTTGTGGGATATCCTTATGACACAAAAGGGTACAAAGTTCTCAATTTGGCCACTAAGAAGATTCATGTTTCCAGGGATGTAACCTTTCATGAGCATATTTTCCCTTTTGCTATCTTACCTAACTCCTCTTCTCATCTTCCTTCAGTTCTTGAATATACTTCTGCTACACAGGATGTGCCACTTACTGAGGCACATTCTAATCTTCATACACCTCAACCATTAACATGTGTTGATGATGTCTCCACTACAGTCCCACCTGTAGACAGTTCAGCTGTACACTCTCCTAGTAACTCCTCACATGTTATTTCTTCACCACCTTTAACTCAAACCAACCAGGTACCTAGAAGGTCCACTAGAGAGCATCACTTACCTGTGCATTTGAAAGATTATATCTGTTCCATGCCTAACTTACATCCTGATACACATCCTACATTTGTTTCATCATCTCCTGCCCCCACATCCACTTCAAATTCCTCTTTCTCTCTTAATGCTCTTTTCTCTAAACACCACCATGTTTCCTTCACCTCCTTAGTTCCTGATAGTCAGCACCTTGTGCAAAGTATTTGTCATGACAGTGAGCCAAACTCTTATGAGGAAGCAGCTTTGGACCATGCTTGGCAAGCAGCCATGACACTAGAGTTTGAGGCATTCCATGCCAATCACACTTGGGACTTAGTTCCTTTGCCTACAGGGAAGAAGCCAATAGGCTGTCGATGGGTGTGTAAAATCAAACACAAAGCTGATGGTAGTATTGAGAGATTCAAGGCCAGGTTGGTGGTGAAAGGGTATACCTAGCAGGCTGGTGTTGATTATACTGAGACCTTTTCACCAGTTGTAAAAATGACCACTATCAGGGCACTCATAGCAACTGCAGTAAAAAAATATTGGGGAATCTTTCAACTTGATGTAAATAATGCCTTCCTTCATGGGGATCTCCATGAGGAAGTGTACATGGATTTACCTCCTGGCCTATTGGTTGATGCACGTGGACTAGTGTGCAAACTGAACAAATCACTATATGGCTTGAAACAAGCCAATCGATAGTGGTATGCTAAACTAGCTGAGGCTCTATGCTCCAAAGGATATGTTCACTCCCTTAATGACTATTCTCTGTTTTACAAGAAGACTGACTCCTCTATTATCTTTGTTGCTGTTTATGTTGATGATGTAATCATTACAGGGAGCAACTCAAAGGAGATCACCTTGTTGAAAAACTTTCTGCATGCTCAATTTAGAATCAAGGATTTGGGAAGATTACATTATTTCCTAGGTTTGGAAGTTCTCTACAGGGAAGATGGTGCCATAATCTCCCAAAGGAAGTTTGCACTTGATCTACTGAAGGAGTATGAGTGCCTCCATTGTAGTGCTTTCAGTTCACCATTGGATCCCAATGCCAAACTCAAAGCTAAGGAAGGTGTGCCCTTAACAGATCCTTCTATCTATAGGACCCTGATAGGTAAATTGAACTTCCTCACAAATACAAGACTAGATATTGCATACAGTGTGCAACACCTTAGTCAATTCATGCAAGATCCCAGAGAACCTCACTTGAAGGCTGCTTATCATTTGCTTAGATATTTGAAGACTGATCCTACCCTTGGGATCTTCATGTCTGCCAATTCTGATTGTTCTGTTAGAGGGTATTGTGACTCTGACTGGGCAGCTTGTCCAATTTCTAGGAAGTCTGTTAGTGGATATTTGGTACTTCTTGGTGATAGTCCAATCAGCTGGAAGTCTAAAAAATAGGCCACCATATCCCTATCCTCTGCTGAAGCAGAGTATAGAGCCCTGAGAAATGTAGTTGGTGAACTTGCTTGATTGTGCAGATTATTTGATGAGCTGACAGTTCCTTTTCCTAAGCCTATCCCAGTGTTTTGTGACAGCCAATCAGCTCTACACATTGCTCGAAATCCTGTGTTCCACGAACGAACCAAACATATTGAAGTCGATTGCCATTTTGTGAGAGACAAGCTGCAGGAAGGACTGGTGTCTCTTCATCATGTTGGGACTGATTGCCAGTTAGCTGATGTCTTAACCAAGGCCCTTACTGGAGTCAAGCATGCAACAGTTATGAGCAAGTTGGCAGTGACAACCTCACTTCCAACTTGAGGGGGGGTATTGAGATATTGTATTAAGTATATGTAGTCTTAGCTTAGTTGTTAGCTGTTAGTCAATTACTCTGTTAAGTGTTAGTCTCACGTGTTGTATATATATATGTACTCCTTTGCACAGATAATATTGAGTTAGTTGGTTCATTTCCACTTATCAGATTTTCTCATTCTTCCCTCTTTCTTCGAGAACCTTCTAGGGTTCCACCATTGGAGCCCAAGCTCGAGTTCCGTTTGTCATTCACTTCTCCATCTTCACAACTACTAAGCCTCTAAGTTATAAATGGTAAAACAGGCGAAATTGAAGGTCGCTAATTAGTAAGGAATAAAATTTTGACAGAATCAATTACCAAAAGTTGAAGGTCCAACTTTGGAAAGAAAATGATCTAGTCTATATAGAAAAGTGCCAGAATATTACTGAAATTCGGCCATATATGAATAGAGCAAAAATTCAGGTTAGGAAAGGAAAGCTTTTGAAAAGAAAAAATCAAACAAGATTGAGATTTTAGAAATCAAATTGATAGGAAAGAGAACCAAATCAGTGAAACCATAAATCAAGAAAATATATATCCTACCCATTGAACTTGGACTAATTCTCCTCTTGATTTCCACAACATTTTCTCCATATGTTCTGGAAACAGTAAGAGGAGGAGAAAGAGATCTTGATTTTGCAATTTGGGGAGGGATTGGGGCGTAAAATTCGGGGCTAAATGAGTACAAGAATTTATGGAACAAAGTAACAAAAAAAATAAAAAGAAAAAGAAGGAAAGGAGCTAAATTGGAAATTTGATGAAAGAGGGGTAGGTTCTGATGGGGTAGAAGAACGAAGGGGTTGATGGAAAGGGATTAGGGAAATGTTTGCTTTGGTCTGGTGATTGATTTTGGGGATAATTGGACTAGGAATTGGGCTAGCATGTTGGGCTATGAAATGGATAAAAAGGGTCTTTAAAAAATTGGGCTTCTAATTTATATACTAATAATTAAAATACATGATTAACTAGAAGTATAAAAAATAATAACCTAAGGGATTAGTAAAATATTTAAAATAAATATATAATTTAATATAGTAAATATTCTATTATTATAAAAAAAATAAAGAATATCTATATGTCACAAAAAAAAGTATTTTAAATAGTGACTCAACAACTAATATTAAGAATAAAAATTCTTTTAGTAAATGGTGATGGAAATAATAATAACAATAATAGTCAAAATAATAAAAACCATAATAGTAAGATTAACTAATAAAACACGAAAAGTAATTTGTAATACACTAATGAAATATGGCGCATGACGTGAAAAAATAGGGTAATGCTTTAATAATAATTTAAAATATGTTATGTATATTTTGCGGCCATGACTGCCCATGAAAAATAGATTAGAGTAAAGGGAGGAAAAAATTGAGTATCAACAGCAGGTGCACATATTTAGCAGCAGGTGCGAAAGACCTTGGCAGAAACTATAAATAGAACACTTTGCGAATTTTGGTTCATTTCCACCATTTTCAAGTCCGTTCTTGGAGTTTTTTGGAGTGATTTTGAAGGGGATTCAAGGGTTTTTCAGTGAGGTAAGTTGCTTGAACTCTAATACTCCTAACTATGGTATTTTTCCGTTGTTTGGTCATCTAATTAGTGGTATTTAAAGATGAAAATAGGGGGTTAGGGCTTGAGATTTTGGAGAGTTTAATTTGAGGATTTGAGGGACCAAATGATGTCGGATTTTGATAAATTTTGTATGTATGGACTCGTGAGTGAATGGGCTTTCAAGTTTTGTAACTTTTGTCGAATTTCGAGACGTGAGCCTGGGGCCGGGTTAGAGCCAATTTCGGATTTTGAGTCTAATTTGGCAGTTTTTCTTGTGGAATTCATCCCTTTAGCGTATATTTATAGTATTGTACTGGTTGTGAATAGATTCAGAAATATTTGGAGGCCGAATCGAGGGGCAAGAGCATCGTGGAGTAGAGATTTGCTCGGTTTGAGGTAAGTAATAGTTGTAAATCTAGTCCTGAAGGTATGAAACCCCGGATTTTGTGTCATGTGACTATTTGGAGGTGACGCACATGCTAGGTGACGGACGTGTGGGCGTGCACCGTTGGGGATTGTGACTTGGTTCGTCCCGTAGCAACTGTAAAGTTGAATATTTTGTTGAAACTATACGTTTCTTATGTGTTTTAGAAAGAATTACTGTAAATCATGTTGGATGCCATGTCTAGGCCATATATCAGTATTGTTTGGACCCTTAGAGGTCTTTTCTTGCTGTCCTCTCACTGTTTTAATTGAAAATCAGTACTCAGTCATGTTTATGCATATTTACTTCATAGATCAGTCTCTGTTACTCTATTTTGATGCATCATATAAATGTTGTTTGGGCTGATTACTTTGATTTCTGAGAGCCCGAAAGACTAGAGAGATTTATGATTGAGTGAGGCCGAGGGCCTGATTTGTGAGGACATTCATGGGATCGGGCTGCACGCCGTAACATGTTTCATTAATTCTGGCATGCTGGCATTGATATAGCGTTTGGGCTGAAGTATCCCCTTCAGAGTCTGTACACACCCGCAGTGAGCGCAGGTACCTACTGTGTGCGAGTGCCGAGTGTTGAGTGATTGGGAGGCATGAGTGATTGTAAGGCATGAATGATTGTGAGGTTGGAGTGATTGGGAGGACTGAGTGATGTTGCCCGAGGGGCTGTATATGATTTCATTATTTGTGCTCAAAGCTGCATTGAGCCTTTGTTTGAAAATTGTTGAACGATATTTTTAAAATGATTCTACTGGAACATGATTTAAATGAGTTGATTTGACTTAAACTCTGGTTTTAAAGCTTGTTGTACTTTGCTAAATTTTGAGATGTGAACTATACTTGCATTTAGCTCGCCACTACTTCTCAGTCTTTATTTACTGCTGTTACTTACTGAGTTGGTGTACTCACATTACTCACTGCATCTTGTGTGCAGATCCAGGCGTTTCTGGATACGGTAGCGATTGTTAATTATTCCAGTCGCGGTTCATCGGGGATAACAAGGTAGCTGCCTGGCGATCGTAGCCCTACTTTTCCTCCTCCTTATCTTCCCTTAGTTGTATTTGGTTATTTCCGGACTATGTTAGTCTTGATATTATTAGACGATTGTAGTAGTTGCTCATGACTAGTGACACCCCGATGTCGGACTTTCTTTTTCGCACTTTTATTTTGAGTTGAATTCTTTTATGAAGGTTTATTATGAATAGATTTGAATTATCTTCTAAAATGAAATATCGATGTGTTTTGGTAATATGTCGGCTTGCCTAGTACCACGATAGGCGCCATCACAACAGGGTTAGTTTTGGGTCATGACAAGTTGGTATCAGAGCCTAGGTTACATAGGTCTCACGAGTCATGAGCAGGTTTAGTAGAGTCTTGCGGATCGGTACGGAGACGTCCGTACTTATCTTCGAGAGGCTGCAGAACCCTTAGGAAAAGTCTCACATTCTTGAATTCTTGCCGTGCGAATCCATTGATTCTGGTAACCAAACTTCTATTGTATCATTCTCTCATAGATGGTGAGGACTCGCACTACCAATCAGGAAGACCAGCTACCAGTGCCACCAGCCAGGGCTGTGAGAGGCTGAGGCCGCGGTCGAGGCCATGGTAGGGGTAGAGGTTCAGCCTGTACAGTAGCCGGAGCAGTACCTGTAGACCCTCCAGGCACTCAGGACCAGGACCAGGTCCCAGTCGTAGATGCTCCAGCGGGGCTAGCTCAGGCACCACCTGTGCCTATTGTGATTCCTGGCCTTCAGTAGGCCCTAGATCAGATCCTGTCAGTATGTACTGGTCTTTCTCAGGCGACATCTATTTCTACGACCGTAGTCACTTCTCAGGCCGGGAGAGGCACTCAGACTCCCGCCGCCCGCACACCTGAGGAGGTTGTCCAGGGACTCTAAACACCGAGGGCACCACCAGCCCAACAGGTTGTAGTTGCTCAGGACTATGTAGTTCCTGTTATGCCTGAGGATGAGCATCATAGATTGGAGAGGTTTGGGAGACTCCAGCCTCTATCTTTCAGTGGTGCAGGGGGTGAGGATGCACAGGGTTTCTTGGATAAGTGTCTTAGGATACTCCGTACAGCAGGTATTCTAGAGACTAGTGGGATCTCATTCACTACCTTCCAGTTCTCTAGGGCTGCGTTCAGTTGGTGGGAGGCTTACGAGAGGCGTAGGCCGGTTGGCGCAACACCCCTTACTTGGCATCAGTTCTTTGTTATCTTTCTGGAGAAGTTTGTGCCTCAGTCTCGCAGAGAGGAGCTGCGCAGACAGTTTGAGCAGCTCCATCAGGGTGATATGTCTGTGACTCAGTATGAGCTTCGATTCTTAGAGTTAGACCGTCATGCTATCTGGTTAGTTCCCATAGACAAAGAGAGGATCGGGAGATTTATAGATGGCCTCACACTCCAGCTTCGATTGCTTATTACCAAAGAGAGAGTGTCTGGTGCTACTTTTGATGAGGTTGTCAACATTGCTCGACAGATTGAGATGGTTCGCGATCAGGAGAGGGTTGAGAGGGAGGCCAAGAGGCCTCGTGGACAGGGTGGATTCCGTGGTGCTCCTCACGGGGGTCAGTTCCAGCATGGCAGAGGCCGTCCATTCAGGCATGCTCAGTCAGCTCACCAGTTCACCGTGGTGAATCATCAGGCAATGGTTCTCACAATTCTCATCAGGGCCACTCATTACTCAGTGCCCTCCCAGCCTAGAGTTTGTCCCGTGCTCCATCAGTTCAGGGCTCCTCCATTCCAGGTTATTCTACCAGTTATCCCAGTTCTAGGGGTTCCCTTTAGTCCCCGTCCCCCGCACCAGGGAGATGTTTTGAGTGTGGGGAGTTTGGGCATATGTGGAGGCAGTGTCCTCATCAGAGGAGTCAGCCTTCGACTTCAACACCAGTTACTTCACCACTCGCCTAGTCGGTTAGGGGTGGAGGTTAGTCAGCTAGGGGTCACCCTAGAGGGGGAGGTCGATCAGGTGGTGGTCAGGCCCGTTTCTATGCACTCCCAGCTAGACCAGATGCCATTGCTTCAGATGTTGTGATTACAGTTATTATTTCAGTTTGTCACCGAGATGCCTCAGTATTATTTGACCTTGGTTCCACGTATTCATATGTTTCCTCATATTTTGCTCATTTTCTGGATATGCCCCGTGAGTCTTTAGTTTCATTTGTTCATGTATCTACTTCTGTGGACGATACTATTATTGTGGACCACGTATATCGGTCATGTGTGGTGACTATTGGGGGTCTGGAGACCCGAGTTGACCTTTTGCTGCTCAGTATGGTTGACTTTGATATGATATTGGGTATGGATTGGTTATCTCCATGACATGCTATTCTAGATTGTCACGCTAAGACCGTGACATTGGCGATGCCAGGATTTCCGAGGGTTGAATGGAGCGGTTCTATAAATTATGTACCAAGTAGGGTGATTTCATATTTGAAGGTTCACCGTATGGTTGAGAAGGGTTTCCTATCTTATTTGGCTGCTTGTGAGGGATGTTAGTGCAGAGACTCCTACCATTGATTTTGTTCTGATAGTACGTAATTTTCTGGATATGTTTCTTGCAGACCTGTCGGGCATGCCGCCTCACAGGGATATTGACTTTGGTATTGATTTGGCCTATTTCTATTCCACCGTATCGTATGGCACTGGCGGAGTTGAAGGAGTTGAAAGAACAACTTCAGGAACTCCTTGATAAGGGGTTTATTCGGCATAGTGTGTCACCTTAGGGTGCACCGGTTCTATTTATGAAGAATAAGGATAGTTCCATGAGGATGTGTATTGATTACAGGCAGTTGAACAAGGTCACAGTCAAGAACAAGTATCCTTTGCCTCGTATTGATGAATTATTTGACCAGCTTCAGGGAGAGAGGTGTTCTCCAAGATTGATTTGAGGTCCAGGTATCACCAGCTGAAGATTCGGGATTTGGATATTCTTAAGACAACTTTCAGGACCCGTTATGGCCATTATGAGTTCTTGGTGATGTCTTATGGACTGACCAATGCCCCAGTAGCATTCATGCATTTGATGAACAGTGTATTCCAACCCTATTTGGACTCATTCGTTATTGTATTCATTGATGACATCCTGGTGTACTCTCGTAGCCAGTAGGAGCATGCTCAGCATTTGAGGATTGTATTACAGAGATTGAGGGAGGAAAAACTTTATTCAAAGTTCTCCAAGTGTGAGTTTTGGCTCGGTTCAGTAGCATTCTTGGGACACGTGGTGTCCAGTGAGGGTATTTGATGTGCCGTAGAATTTCGGCACATTTGATACCAATTACATAGACTTTAGTTCATCTTTCAATGCATTTTTAGTTAATTCTTATGAAGTTTTGGTGTTTTGCAATGCATGAGGCTTGAGGACCCAAAAACATGGAAAATAAGTCAAAAAGCCACAAAAGGGTAGAAATCTTGCAAGTATGCGATCGCATAAAGCATATGCGGACCGCATAACCATTGCAGACTGAAGCAGACTCATGGTCAACTGAAGAGGAGAAAATACGATCCATTATGCGGTCGCATAACGCTTATGCGGACCGCATAGTGACCGCATAATTGAAATCAAGAAAGTTGAGAAGCACTTCTGCGGAGGAAAATGCGTTCGCATAATGGATATGCGGACCGCATAATTGAAATGCGGTCAAATGCTGGGATTGGAAAATTGTGTTTATGCGATGCTTTAGGAAGATAGGCAGACCGCATACGTGATCTGCGACCAACATGCGGTCGCATAAGTGCTCTGTAGGGATATTTTTGTCCAATTTTGACCCCGACTTTTAGCCCACTATAAATAGATTTACTAGGGTTCTTGTGGGTTATCTTGTCTGAAAAAGAGACTACATTGAAGGCATTGAATACTCCATTATTTTGGAAGTTTTTGAAGAGAGATTCTTGCACTTTTGTAAGCTTTATGACTTTAAATATTGCTTTATCTTTGTATTTTAGTATGAGTGGCTAGTCTTAAATACTAAGGTTGTGGACCCTAAATGGGTATAATGTTAATGGGTGTTTACCATTAAATATATATATATATATAATCGTTGGTTGATATTTATTCATTTCTCATGCTTCATTTATTGTTGGTGGTTGCAAACATTAACAAATTCCATTTTACTCTTTCTTTACTTGAAAAAGTGGGTTAGGGTTTGGTAGAATTGAATATCAAAAACTCAAGGCTTTAAACCTTATTTAATAGAATCGCTTAGGAATAAGTGGATTCTATTTGGCATATATTGATTGTTCTTAATTGTAACTCTTTTATATTTGAAAAATTCATAAAGAGGAAATACTACTCAACTATTGGAAAATATTGAGTAGTCATTTAGAAATCATTTGCATATCAAATGACCTCCCATTAGAAATATATCATATTAACACCGATAGCATTACATTCCATTGAAGGGGACACAACCTTGGTTTCTTTAATCAAATTAATTACAATCTCACAATATTATATTTATCTTCATTTCACACAATTACAATAGTCTTTTTAGCTAACGGAATAGAATTACGACTTAAGTCAAGTTTCACACTACTCAAGTAATCTTTTCACACCTATTCCCTGTGGGATTCGACCTCAACCTAGTTGGGTTATTATATTTGACGTCGACCGCTTTACACCATTTGTTAAGGTATAATTTGAGTGTATCGGTATTCAGGTGGATCCGAAGAAGATAGAGGCGGTGCAGAGTTGACCTAAATCGTCCTCAGCCATGGAGATTAGGAGCTTTCTCGGTTTGGGGGGTTATTACCGTCACTTTGTGGAGGGATTTTCATCTATTGCATCGCCCTTGACTAAATTGACCCAAAAGGATGCTCCATTCAGGTGGTCGGATGAGTGTGAGGAGAACTTTCAGAAGCTCAAGACTGCATTGACCATAGCTCCAGCGTTAGTTCTTCCATCAACTTCAGGTTCTTACACCGTGTATTGTGATGCCTTGATGATAGGCATTTATTGTGTTCAGATGTATGAGGGTAGGGTGATTGCCTATGCCTCACGCCGGTTGAAGACCCATGAGAAGAAATTTCCTTGTCCATGATCTTGAGTTAGCAGCTATTGTTCACGCCTTGAAGATTTGGCGTCATTATTTATATGGGGTTCATTGTGAGATCTATACTAATCACCGGAGTTTGCAGCATCTGTTTAAGTAGAAGGATCTTAATTTGCGTCAGCAAAGATGGTTAGAGCTTCTCAAGGACTATGATATCACTATTTTGTACCATCCGGGGAAGGCCAATGTGGTGGCCGATACTTTGAGTTGCCGGGCGGAGAGTTGAGCATATCTTCCAGCAGTAGAGAGACTTTTGGCATTGGATGTTCAGGCCTTAGCTGGCCAGCTTGTCAGATTGGATATTTCAGAGTCGAGTCTGGTATTGGCTTGTGTGGTCTCCAAGTCTTCTCTTTATGACCGTATCAGGGAACGTCAGTATGATGACCCCCACCTACTCGTTCTTCAGGACAGGGTTCAGCGAGGTGATGCTAGAGATGTGACTATTGGTGATGATGGCGTGTTGAGGATGCAGGGCCGGATATGTGTGCCTAATGTAGATGGGCTTCGGGAGTTGATTCTTGAGGAGGCCCACAACTCGCGGTATTCCATCCATCCGGGTGCCGTGAAGATGTACCAGGATTTGAGGCAGCACTATTGGTGGAGGCGGATGAAGAAGGATATAGCTGGGTTTGTACCTCAGTGTCTCAACTATCAGCAGGTTAAGTGTGAGTATCAGAGACCGGGTGACTTGCTTCAAAGATTAGAGATCCCGGAGTGGAAGTGGGAGCGGATCACCATGGACTTTGTACTTGGGCTCCCAGGAACTTCAAGGAAGTTCGATGCTATGTGGGTTATCGTGGATCGGCTAACCAAGTCCGCGCACTTCATTCTTGTTGGTACTACTTACACTTCAGAGCGGTTGGTTGAGATTTACATTTGGGAGGTTGTTCGCTTGCATGGTATCCCAGTTCCCATCATTTCAGATAGAGGTACTCAGTTCACATCGTAGTTTTGGAGGGCCGTGCAGTGAGAGTTAGGTACTAAGGTTGAGTTGAGCATAGCTTTTCACTCTCATACGGACAGACAGTCCGAGCGCACTATTCAGATATTGGAGGACATGTTGCGTGCTTGTGTCATTGACTTTGGTGGTTCATGGGACCAGTTTTTGCCGCTCGCGGAGTTTGTATATAACAACAGTTATCAATCGAGTATTCAGATGGCTCCGTACGAGGCTTTATATGGGAGGAGGTGTAGATCTCCCATAGGATAGTTTGAGCCAGGTGAGGCTAGGCTCTTGGGTACAAACTTGGCTCAGGATGCATTAGATAAGGTGAAATTGATTCAGGAGCGGCTTCGCATGGCGCATTCTAGGTAGAAGAGCTATGCGGACAGCAAGGTTTGTGATGTGTCTTTTATGGTTGGGGAGAAGGTTTTGCTGAAGGTATCACCCATGAAGGGTGTTATGAGGTTTGGGAAGAAGGGCAAGTTGAGCCCCCGTTTCATTGGGCCTTTTGACGTGCTTCATAGGATAGGAGAGGTGGCTTATAAGCTTGCCTTGCCACCCATCTTGTCGAGTGTGTACCCAGTGTTTCATGTTTCCATGCTCCAGAAGTATGTTGCGATCCGTCCCATGTCTTAGACTTTAGCACGGTTCAGTTGGAGGGTGATGTGACTTATGATGTGGAGCCGGTGGATATTTTGGATCGGTAGGTTCGAAAGTTGAGGTCAAAGGACATAGCTTTAGTGAAGGTGCATTGGAGAGGTCAGCCTGTGGAGGAGGCCACCAGGGAGACTGAGCGGGAGATTCGAAGCAGATATCCACGCCTATTTAAGACTCCAGGTATGTTTCTAGACCCATTCGAGGATGAATGTTTGTTTAAGAGGCGGGGGATGTAATGACCCGGCCGGTCGTTTCGAGAGTTATAGTCTTATTTCCCCATTTCTGCTTCTTTTGTTCTTTATAGCTGTATTTTATCGTATCGGGTTGGTTGGTTCGGGTCCGGAGTGATTTCAGAGTAAAATGAGAACTTAGTCTCTTATTTAGAAGCTTAAGTTAGAAAAGTCAACCAGGTGTTGACTTATGTGTAAGCGGTCTTGGATTAGAATTTTGATGATTCTGTTAGCTCCGTTAGGCAAATTTGGACTTAGGAGCGCGTCCGAAATGTGATTTGGAGGTCCGCAGTAGAATTTGGCTTGAATTGGCGAAAGATGAAAATTTGGCGATTTTGGTCAGCAATGGAAAATTTGATATCGGGGTCGGAATGGATTTTCGAAATTTTGGATAGGTTCGTGGTGTCATTTGTGACGTGTGTGTAAAATTTGAGGTCATTCGAACGTGGTTTGGTAGGTTTCGGCATCGTTTGCAGAATTTGGAAGTTTAGAAGTTCTTAGGCTTGAATCCGAGGGTAATTTGGTGTTTTGATGTTGTTTTGAGTGATTCAAAGGTTCGACTAAGTTCGTACAGGTTTATTTGACTTGTTGGCATATTTGGTTGAGGTCCCGAGGGTCTCAGGTGTGTTTTGGGTGGTTAACGGATCAAGTTTGAAGTTTGGAGAATTGCTAGGCTGTTGCTGGTGTAATCGCACCTGCGAGGGTATGGCCGCAGGTGCGACGCTACATGTGCGGTGGGTCAGGCACAGGTACGGGAGTGTGTTGGACTAGGGAGCACCGCAAATGCGATTGGGTACGTGCATCTGTGAGCCCGCAGAAGCGGAAGTGAGGAGGTCAGGCAGTGGCCGCAGGTGCGAGGTCTTTTCTGCGCCTGCGAGGTCGCAGATGTGGATATGGAGCGCATGTGCGAAGTTGGGGTTTTTTAGTGATTTTCCGTAGGTGCGGAGGTTTTTGAGCAAATGCGGCACCGAAGGTGCGCATATTTAGCCGCAGGTGCGAAAGGCCTGGGAAGAAACTATAAATAGAACGCTTCGCGAATTTTGGTTCATTTCCACCATTTTCAAGTCAGTTCTTGGAGCTTTTTGGAGTGATTTTGAAGGGGATTCAAGGGTTTTTCAGTGAGGTAAGTTGCTTGAGTTCTAATACTCCTAACTATGGTGTTTTTCCCTTGTTTTATCATCTAATTAGTGGAATTTAGGGGTGAAAATAGGGGGTTAGGGCTTGAGATTTTGGAGAGTTTAATTTGAGGATTTGAGGGACTAAATGATGTCGGATTTTGATAAATTTTGTATGTATGGATTCGTGAGTGAATGGGCTTTCAAGTTTTGTAACTTTTGTCGAATTTCGAGATGTGAGCCCAGGGGCCGGGTTGGAGCCAATTTCGGGTTTTGAGTCTAATTTGAATATCTTTCTTGTAGAATTCATTCCTTTAGCGTATATTTATGGTATTGTACTGGTTGTAAATAGATTCAGAGCATTTTGGAGGCCGAATCGAGGTGCAAGAGCATCATAGAGTAGATATTTGCTCGATATGAGGTAAGTAACAGTTGTAAATCTAGTCCTGAGAGTATAAAACCCCAGATTTTATGTCATGTGACTATTTTGAAGTGACGCACATGCTAGATGATGGGCGTGTGGGCGCGCACCATTGGGGATTGTGACTTGGTCCATACCATAGCAACTGTAAAGTTGAATATTCTGTTGAAACTATACGCTTCTTATGTGTTTTAGAAAGAATTACTGTAAATCATGTTGGATGCTATTTCTAGGCCTTATGCCAGTATTGTTTGGACCCTTAGAGGTCTTTTCTTGCTGTCCTCTCACTGTTTTGATTGAAAATCTGTACGCAGTCATGTTTATGCATATTTACTGCATAGCTCAGTCTCTATTACTCTATTTTGATGTATCATATAAATGTTGTTTGGGCTGATATCTTTGATTTCTGTGAGCCCGAGAGACTAGAGAGATTTATGACTAAGTGAGACCGAGGGCCTGATTTGTGAGGATATTCATGGGATCGGGCTGCACGCCACAACATGTTTCATTGATTATGCCATGATGGGCATTAATATAGCACTTGGGTTGAAGGATCCCCTCCGGAGTCTGTACACACCCCCAGTGAGCACAGGTACCTACTGAGTACGACTGCCGAGTGCTGAGTGATTGGGAGGCATGAGTGATTATAAGGCATGAGTGATTGTGAGGATGGAGTGATTGGGAGGACTGAGTGATGTTTGCCCGAGGGGCTGTATGTGATTTCATTATTTGTGCTCATAGCTGCATTGAGCCTTTGTTTGAAAACTGTTGAACGATATTTTTAAAATGATTTTACTGTAACTTAATTTAAACGAGCTGAATTGACTTAAACTCTGGTTTTAAAGCTTGCCGTACTTTGCTAAATTTTGAGATGTGAACTATACTTGCATTTAGCTCGTCACTACTTCTCGGTCTTTATTTACTGTTGTTACTTATTGAGTTGGTGTACTCACGTTACTCCCTGCACCTTCTGTGCAGATCCAGGCATTTCTGGATACGATAGCGGTTGTTGATTATTCCAGTCGCGGTTCATCAGGGATAGCAAGATAGATGCCTGGAGATCTCAGCCCTGCTTTTCCTCCTCCTTATCTTCTCTTAGTTGTATTTGGTTATTTCCAGACTATGTGAGTCTTGATATTATCAGACGATTGTAGTAGTTGCTCATGACTAGTGACACCCGGATGTCGGGCTTTCTTTTTCGCACTTTTATTTTGAGTTGAATTCTCTTATGAAGGTTTTATTATGAATAGCTTTGAATTATTTTCTAAAATGAAATATCAATATGTTTTGGTAATGTGTCGGCTTGCCTAGTACCACGATAGGCGCCATCACGACAGAGTTAGTTTTGGGTCGTGACATATCTTGATTCAAATTTCTGAAGTCTTTCTGCCTTTGAAGGTATTGAAAAACATTCCACATTAGAGCATCACAAACCCAAAAAAGCATTGTGAAATTTCTTATCATCAAAAGGAGAATACCAGAGCTTTAATAAGAGTACTAATGGGTAGTGAATACAAAGAAGAGGAAAATCAAGAGAATCTTCAGCAGAAGAAGAGTTCATTAAGGAGTAAAGCAGCACACTTTGTATCAAATGTTGCTACTGTTATTCTGAATCATCACTGAAATAAAACAAAGATAATAAGGGGGTGAGAATGATTTAAGTACGAGGGGATTCAGATGGGGTGGGTAAATAAGTTGGATCAGGTGGGGTTTAATAAAATGGAGCGGGTTATTTTAGTGTAACCAGGTCGTGCCACATGTCATTTTTAAGTTTTAAGGAGGGATTTAACGGGTGAGGGGTATCTTGAACCCACAAGTATAACGTTAGGGGTATGAATACTAAGAAAGTGAAACGGAGGGTATATATAACTTATTTTCGATAGTAAAGGAATATATATAACCCTTTCCGTTTATAAAAATATCAGCAGACTAATAATGGATTCATATATTATTTCTCTTTTTATGAGAAAAAACACTTGTAAAATAACATATATTTGAATAAATTCATAATTTGGTTTATTTATCTGCACACTTCTATGTGATGTATAATTTATTATATAATACTAATAAAGCTTAATTAAGTTTTATCTATTAAGAATTTTAAATTTTTTTACCCAACTTTCACAATGCAAGACAACCTTTAAGACAATGGTGTGGTAGGCTGTCATTCTTTATTTTTTCAAGGAAGTCACTACCATACTTTTTCTCTTCGGAATCATTTCTTCATTTCTCCTCCTTATCTGCTTTTGCTTCTTTTATTTGTTTTTATAAAATTAAAAGAGAAAAACAAATTTTTTGAGTATTATGAAACAAAATGAAAACAAGCTAACATTTTAAGAAAGAATTTAGAGTGTTTAAGATGGACATGTTATCAATGAACGCTTCTAAAGAGTTATGAGTATAGAAGAAAAGTTAATTCAGATAAAGAAAAAACATCTAACGTAATATTGGATTGAAAAAATGAGATGGAGGCAAAGGGGAAAATATATAGAAAAAAATTATTTTATAAGAATGGTAATGCATATCAAAGTCTCAATTCGATAACATTAGGAAAAACACCGCATAACGGTGCTGCAATTTTTAAACATACTAGTTTTAGTGTACGTGCGTTACACATATAGTTAGCGTCAATCAGTAAAATATGTGTTTATGAAGAACATGTAAATCAAGTTATCAAACGCTAAGTTTTAAAATATCTACATTAAGTTAATATTTTAAAAAAAGTAACTTTGTACAGAGAAAAGTATAGGGAGTTGTCATTTATTTGAACGAATACCAGAAAGAAAATTAATTAATGACAACTAACTTAGAATATATATTATCTTCTAATGTTTCATTCTTATTGTTTTTAACGTTTGCATTTGTAACAGTTTAACTCTTACTACTATATTATAATCTATTTTATAATAAATTTTGAAAAGAATGATTTTGATTTTTCGCAAATTAGTTAAATGATATGGTTAATTAGGATTGTTCCTGACGTTAAAGAGACTTTTTTGTTGTTGATTCAAATCTTAATAATAGCTCATCCCAAGTTATAAATATTTAATTGTAATTATAGTTTTTATCCAATAAGAATTTTACGTTCAATATAATAAAATAATCGTTCAGGGTACGCGCATCGCGCATGTATCTTATCTCAATGAATGTTTGAGTCATAAAATAAAAGTATACATTCTTGACAATAGTCATTAACATTGACATTGTACATATAACTAACTCAATTAAGAAAAAAATATCTCATAGAAATCCTCAATTATCAATTAATAATTCAACTTAAAATTTATGTCACTTTTTTACTAAATAAAGTTAGCATATTTTCTTTTCAGTTTCAGTAGTACACATAGTCATTAAAAACATAAATAGTGATAGAACTTCACACATAAAGCAAACAACTAATAATCTATGAATTTCAAATGAACACAAAATCAAAGTGCCCTGAAAATGAGAAAAGACATTCAAAAAGAATACTAAAGTAAGCTAGTAAAATACACCGGAGAATGACTCAGGATTATATTTGAAAGAGTATATTTATTTTCTATATGTCATTATTGATTAACTCCATTTGTCATTATATTTGAAAATAAATAGTTTTATAACAATTCTAAACTTTAATTTTAAGAGGTAAAATGATATTGAATCTAAAACGATTGATATATCTATTTTTTACTAATTAAATTCTGATATTTATTATTTATTTTTATTATGATTCTTCAAAAGGCCATCAATAAAAATAACTATATTTTTGTAGAGATTTGGAATAAAGAGGGTCGTCAGATAGTTTTTAAAAGAAACTGGTTTACACGTAAAAAAATTGAGCACATATATTTTATATTAATTTGAAGGGCATATCCTTTGGGAAGGCTTACAAATATTGTAGTCATTTTTGTGACATAATATTAAATCTAACATGATCGAAAAATCGTTATATATATTTTTTTTATAATTCTTCAATCAGTCATCAAATTAACACTAATTAAAAAAATTGTGTCTTTCTTTCAGAGCTATTGGAATGAACGGCTAGGTCATATAGTTTATATGAAAAAATTAAATAATTAAGTAACAATGTAAGGTCTAAAAATGACTAATATTGTATGTGTATTTACAACCAATACTGAATGTGTATTTACAACTAATACTGAATGTGTATTTAACCAAGTTAATTTTTAATACTATATTATAGTTGGTTCGACTTTATTTTCTAATTTCTTTCATCATCGGTGGTCTTTTTTATTAAAATATATCTATTAAAGCCAAGATTTTTGTCAACCTGAAGATAGTTTTACTCGTATGATGAATTTGAAAAATAATAAAATTAATATTTTTAGCTAATTAGCTATTCCTAATACTTAATTATTTATTTTCAACAATAAATGATATAAATTATATTTTATTAATTTAAATTCTTAATATTAGCTCATACCAAATTTTAAATATTCGATTATAATTATATTTTATCAAATAAAAATTATTTTGTTAAATTGTAAGAAAATCAAATGAGTGGGAAATAGTTTTGTATATTTTAAAGTATTTTAGTATATAAAAGAGTTTCACCTAAATCAAAATATGAAAAAAGTTACTCTGTCATCTTCCAAAAATACCGTATGTCATCTTTCTTTTTTGATTGAATTCTTGGTATCTGTCCAAAGGGATAAACTTCTAATTACCAAGAAGTTACGTCTTACTTGGTTAGTATTTTTAATTCTTTCCTTTCTTGCCATTTACATATAAATTAAGTGTAAAAATTTATATAAAATAAAATGCTAATATTTTTGAAGTTCTAAATATTGTATTTTTCTATGTAATCCAAATAAGGAAGAATGTAATATATAAATTTAGTTGATTTTGTAATTCTAAATATTAGGAAAATAATTAAATAAATATTCGTACATGTAAGGAAAATAATTAAAAGAGTGTTTCTACATATTAGGAAAATAACTAAATTACTATTTTATCCAATGTAAACTCTATGTTCAAAGGATAAAAAAAGGCGAACGACATTTCGCTAAGGGCTGTCACGACCCGAAATTCCCACCTTCGGACCGTGATGGCGCCTAATATTTCACTTGCTAGGCAAGCCAACGTTAGAATAATATTAACCATTTTTTTAAAACAATTTTAAATTTATTAATAACAAGGAAACAAATGCGGAAGCAAAGTTTGAAACATAGTGAAATAATCCATCAAAACAACGGTGTCTAAATACCATCCCAGAATTAGTGTCACAAGTGCACGAGCTTCTAGAATAAATACAAATAAAGGTCTGAATAAAATAAAACTATCTGAAAACAAACACACAACTAAAGTAAAGTAGACGGGGACTTCAGAACTGTGAACATCATGCAGTTATACCTCAACTCTCCTCTGAATAGCTGAAATTCGAGCAAGTCTACGGTACGCCGCTGGGACCATCTCCAAAATTTGCACAAGAAGTGCAGAGTGTAATATCAGTACAACCGGCACCATGTACTGGTAAGTGCTGAGCCTAACCTCGACGAAGTAGTGACGAGGCTAAGGCGGGTCACTTACATTACCTGTACGCAATATTAGAAACAACAACAATAATAGAAATAAATCAAGTAACTCATTTATAATAATTGAATCCAACTCAGCAGTCATAACCAATTATCATTTCCATCAATTCAGTTGCAGCGTGCAACCCGCTCTCACATTATATTCATATTCAATTCTGTTGCAGCGTGCAACCCGCTCTCACAATATATTCATTTTTTTTTCTCAAGTCTATTGTGGCGTGCAACCCGATCTTCCAATATGGACTCTTAATAAGTCTGTTGCGGCGTACAACCCGATCCTCCAATATAGACTTTTAATAAATCTGTTGCGGCGTGCAACCCGCTCCTCCAGTATATTCATTTACCAATTCTTATAGAAGGACTTTTCCCAAAAAGATGCCACAATTAATATGAAATTGTAAGACAACAAACATATATTAATTATGATTTATTCATGAAACAGACAATGTCAAATAGCAAATTATTATAGAAATCAAGGAGAAAATAGGCAGTTTAATATTTAGTATGCTAAATATCAAATAACAATTAAGACACATAATTCAAGAACCATGTAACAATTAATGCAGGTATTCAAGAATTAATATTTGGCAAAGAATAGGAGAGAAAAAATTATTATAATAATTAATTCATGATTTATAATAATTTATGATTTTTCAAGTAATTATGCAAATAATTAATTTGACGACGTATAGACACTCATCACCTCACCTATACGTCGTTCACATGCATTTCACATAACAAATAATTTAAGGGTTCTATTCCTTCAAGTTAAGGTTAACCACGACACTTACCTTGCTTTGCAACTTCCAATCAATTACTCGACCATAACTTTTCCTTTTAAATTTATCTCCAAAAGCTTCAAATCTATTCATAAACAATTCGATATACTTAATACGAATCATAGGAATTAATTCTATACGAATTTACAAATTTTCCGGATAAATATTCAAAATTTATTAAAATATTCGACAGTGGGACCCACGTCTCAAATCGCGGAAAAACTCGCGAAATTCGAACACTCGTTCTGATACGAGTTCAATCATATAAAATCTGTCCAATTCCGATATCAAATGGACCCTCAAATCTTAATTTTTCGTTTTTGGAAAGTTTTACAAAAATTCCAATTTCTTCCATCTAAATCCGAGATAAATGATGAATATAGATATGGATTTGTGAAATATAATCACTTTTGGTTAAAGAACACTTATCCAATTCAAAGTCGTGAAAATTCCCCTTGAAATCGCCCAAATCCGAGACTTAAAACTCAAAAATGAGTAAAAATAGCTAAGACCCGATTATGTATTCTGCCCAGGATTTTTGCATATGCGGGCTATATTTTCGCACATGCGGTCACGCATTTGCGAGACAAAGCTCGCATTTGCGGAACAGGGCAGCTTGACCAGTGGCCGCATCTGCGCTAAAAAATGTCACACATACGACATCCGCTTCTGCGCAAAAAGGCCGCACCTGCGAAGACCCCAGCCCAGCCCAGTCCCGTATCTGCGATGGGAGGCTCGCTTCTGCGAGCTCGCATCTGCGGTCAAAAATCCGCAGGTGCGATTACACCAGAACCCAAAATTTTAGATTTTGCTTAAGTCCAATTCTTGTTTCGATTTTAATCCGTTTCACTCTCGGGGTACTCGGGACTCCGTACGAATATACCAACAAGTCCAATAATATAATACAGACTTACTCGGGGTCTCGTATCGCATCAAACAACGCTGAAATTATAATTCACATCCCGATACAAACTTTAAGTTTTAAACTTTTAAATTTGTAAATATCGTGCCAAAACATATTAAATGAATACGGAATGACTTCAAATTTGGCACACAAGTCATAAATGACATAACAGAGCTGTTTAAATTTTTAGAATCAGATTTCGGCTCCGATATCAAAAAAGTCAACCCCGTGGTTAAATTTGGAATATTTAGCCTTTAAATTGCTAGTTCCGTTAAATAGTCATAACTTGAGCTAGAGACCTCCAAATTAAATTTCGGGCATAAGCCCACGCCCCAAATCATGATACAGAGCTACCGAAACTGTCAAAATACTGATCCGGGTCCGTTTGCTAAAACTGTTGACCAAAGTCAACTCACTTGAATTTTAAAGCTCTATTTCACATTTTAATTTATTTTTTACATGAAAACTTTTCGAAAATTTTTACGGACTGCGCACGCAAGTCGAGGAATAATAAATGGTATTTTTTGAGGTCTTAGAATACATAATTACTTATTAAATTTAAAGATGACATTTTGGGTCATCACAAGGGCGTTCGTGCTTTTAATATAACTAGTATCTATGAACGTGCGTTGCACGTTAATAATGGCACGTGATGATTTAAATATTTATTTAAATGAAGGAATAATAAAATTTAATTAATAAGAAAAATTTTATGTATAATAATACAACAATCGTCTAAATGCCAAAAAGTATTATTACATTAGCATAATACATGAATTTAAAATAAAAGGACATCATCAAAACTTACACTAATAATCAATTTTATGATCAATTTTGTCATGTTAGTTGGATAATTATGTATTATAGTTTAAAAATATTTAATGTGATGGTATCTTAACGAACACTTTTTTGTGGACAATATTTTTTTGTGTATGTTTTCTCCTAATGTTTGGTTGCTCTGCCTTAGATTTCATACTTGTTGTCGATATTGATATTCCTCTTGAAAGTGCTAATATTTAGGATGTTTGTCCTTGTGCTTTATTTATTATAATTTCAAAATATAAATTATTTAATATTTAGGATGTTTGTCCTTGTGCTTTATTTATTATATTTGCAAATCATAAACATACTAAAAATTATTTTTACACAAATTTAAAAGGATATTCCTTAGTTTCAGAAGACGAAAGTTGAATTCAGGGATAAGAATATACTTAGAAGTACCTTGACCAGTATCATAATTTTTGCATGTATGACGTTACTGTCAAAACTTCTATATACCATCTATGTGCTATTACATAAGCTATTCGACATATCTAAGTTTTTCAGTAGCATGACATGCATATTTTTCTTCAAAATCAACCTATATAAAATGGAATATCAATTTTAACTTAGTCTATTATATAAACAGTGATACTAACACACGTAAGAAATAAAACTTGACAACAAATATGTATGGTAGAAGGGCATTTGGTATTAAAGTATTTAAGTATTCTTCTTGGTAATAATTATTGGTATCATTTTCTGCTGAGTCAAAAAAAAAAAAATTATTTTAACTATAAAATTTTGCAAACAACCTTTTATTCGGTTGATCAACGTATTCATTTCTACTAGCTAAGATATCTTTTTAATTCTATCATGCGATTTGCACAAGTTACGTTTTAATCTAATGATAGGAATATTTTTATTATTAAATGCATTACTATTACCATTGAGATTGATAACCAAATGTTCAGGAAGAACCAAATCATCTTTTATTGGATGCTCTTCTTCGTTTCTGACACAAAGCAAGAAGACACTGAATACTGAATCTGTTCTTACTTTATATTTCTTGTCAGTTGAATCTTTTTTATTTGAGGTGAGAAGTATAACTTTGGCAAGGTAGCTTTTACAGTCTCTGCTTTTGTCGATTTTGAAACTACTGGTAGTACTTGACATAAACCACATCTCAAACCATTACTTTTCCACCAAATGGTTTATTAATATCCAAAATAGCTCTAGAACTCCGGGTAATTATTTCAATCATTTTTTTTAGTTTTCCACCCGGTATCCGGTACCCACATTGGGGCCCGACTAAATCCAGATTCGCGTCGGGAAGTCCCACATTGGGGGTAAAGCGCTCCCCAACAAAGGCGAGTCCATACCCAGGGACTCGAACCCGAGATCTCTGGTTAAGGATGAAGGAGCACTTACCACTCCACCACAACCCTTGTTGGTATTTCAATCGTTTGGCACTTGAGCAATTTTGCTTTCCTTATAAATTAAGCACCATTGCTCTACTTTGATTGATATATATATATATATATATATATATATATATATATATATATATATATATATATATATGATTGTTTAAGTTGTTTGAAGAGGTATATTAAATCTAAAGTGGGTGGCCTCACAATAAAATCATTGTTGGTACACCACTTGTTATTATTGCTAACAGTGTCATGCCTCTTGATATGATATTTGCAAGTAATGCATGATATGAAAATATTATTTCGATTTCGCCGGAGGCATCTACAAAGAATAATTCCGTTATAGCATAGTCAACTCTTTATAATATAGTCTTGAAAGTTTATTCTTGTTTAGGATTTAGCTTTGACTGTGCTTCCTCACTCACTTGTATATCATTTTAATTTTTAATAATATACTAATCTTTTTACTTTGTAAACTAACACTCTTTTTATAGAATAAATTTGTGTATCCTAAGATTTTTATTTTTAACTCGAATAAGAATTTTACTCATATGATGAATTTAAAAAATAATTGAATTGGATTCTCTTGCTAAATAATTAATTAAAATATTTAATTATTTGGTTTTAACATAAAAATAATTTATTCTATATTGATTCAAATCTTAATATTAGTTCATCTCTTGTTTTGAATATTTAATCTTAATTATAATTTTATCCACCATAAATTTTACTTTCAAAGAGTAAAAGATTGATATGACATTTCACTTTTAAATCTTTATGTTTATAGAATCATTAGTGGTATTGACTCTTACGAACTATTTTTTCTCTTTCTCACATATTTATATTCTTAAATATTTTCTTTGTTGTTGTTTAATAATTGGGTATTTTTCAATATTACACAAAAAGTTGATTAAAAAATATTATTTGAGCAGAAAAATAGTTCAAATATAATATAAAAATATATTATCGTGAGGGTATTTTTTTCTCAATTTCAACACTTTATGCAGTCTATTTAATATTAATTTTTGTTTTTTTGGTATTGGGCATTATGGAGTGGTAATGTATTGCAAATACGGATGATTCTTATGAAATTAATTTTATTAAACCTTCCTACATATTTTTAGTAATAATTTAATAGATAAAATTTTATTAATTTTATTAATTTTAAAATCTTAAATATTAAAAATTAGCATAGAAGGTATTGTAGTCCAAAAATAGGTTATTGCAGTTATGTCATCTTCCTATGAGTTCTTTCATTTAATAATTTAGGGCTATTTTGGTATATTAATATTGTATTTATTCTTTTATAATAATATAGGCTCTCCTTTTTTTAAATGAATTTGGACAATATAATACATTCTCAAATTAAATTAGTAATATGACATTATAATATATTTTTAAATTAAATTAGTAATAGAAATTTTAAGAAGTATATCCAAAAAGTAATAGGATTATATGACTAAAGATATTTACTTGTTCAATTTTATATGAATTAGAAAGCCCGAAAGTAATTATACTTATAGGATTCCTAAAGGTAATCATGTAGGATTCCTACTGTATAATATTATGTCCTAAAACTAATAGGATTATAAGGCTAATATTTAGAATTCCGGTTATATCCTTTTATTATGAGTTATTATGCTTAATATTATAAGGTTATGTTTGTAAACCGATATTGTATTCATGTTTTTATAATAATATAGATAGATATAGATATATAAAACGAATTCCAGAATCTCATGCGAGCTACTACTCTGTAAGGACAAAATCACTACTCAATGTTATTTCAACGTATATACAGCAAGAGCCAAAAGATGTTAATTACTTCAATGGCCATTGAGAGCTGTGAAATACACTTTATTTCGATCTTCGTCTCATCTGTTGGCACCTTCGCTTCAATATTCCTCTTCTTAAGACACTTAAGACATACACCAATATAGAATATCTTAGCTCGTTGATAAAATGCTTATGGTTCACCAACATCAAAAGCCATTAAATATAACTTGCACGCTTTTTTCACATTCCTAATTCCTTCAAGCTGAATGATCCGAGGTTTGTTGAATGCACCAGCCTCTTCATTGTCCGCGGCCTTCACGAAATACTGCTTTGTCTGCGATAGAGAGTTATTCTGTCATGACCCAAAACTTATCCTGTCGTGATGGCGATTATCGTGAAACTAGATAAGCCTAAATCCAATATTTTCCTTCATTACAGTAAAAACATATTTTAAACTTAACAGCAGAAAGGTTTAACATTAATAAAAGCCCATATAAACAAAACGTTTACCCAAAATACGACACAACTGTCCCAATAATCGGGGCGTCAATGAGTACATGAGCGTCTAATAGCCGGACATAGTCTACAAAATCTCTATAGAATTAAACTCAAAGTACAATAAGCTAAGGAAGAGAAGATCAAGGTCCGCGAACATCGTGCAACTACCTCAATAATCCCTGACTCCAGTGCAGAAAATCAGCAGCCGCTGCCGTGCCCAGAAATGCCTGAATCTGCACACAAAGTGCAGGGAGTAACGTGAGTACACCAACTCAGTAAGTAACAGGTCCAAACTATGGACTGAAGATAGTGTAATGACCCGGCCGGTCGTTTTGAGAGTTAGAGCCCCGTATCCCTATTAACTGCTTTTCCCATATCTATTTCTACTATTGTGACTTGTCGGGATAATTGATTTTGAGTTTCGGAGTGTTTTGAGACACTTAGTCCCTAAATGAGAGTTTAAGCCTTAGGATTTGGACCGTAGTCGGAACTATGTGAAGACGACTCCAGAATGGAATTCCATTAGTTCCGTTAGCTCCGTTAGGTGATTTTGGGTTTAAGGGTGTGTCCGGATTGTGTTTTGGAGGTTCGTAGCTCATTTAGGCTTGAAATGGAAAATGTCAAAATTTTGGAGTTTTGGGCCGGTAGTGGAATTTTTGATATCGGGGTCGTTTTCCGATTCCGAAAGTTGGAGTAGGTCCATAATATTGATTATGACTTGTGCGCAAAATTTGAGGTCAATCGGACGTGATTTGATTGGTTTCGGCATCGGTTGTAGAATTTTAAAGTTTCAAGTTCTTTAAATTTGAATTGGAGGGTGATTCGTGATTTTACCATTGTTTGATATGATTTGAGAGCTCGACTAAGTTCGTATGGTATTTTAGGGTTGGTTGGTATGTTTGATCGAGGTCCCGAGGGTCTTGGGTATATTTCGGATACTCAACGGATCATTTTTGGACTTAGAGAAGTAACAGATTTCTGGTATTTTATTGCAGAAAAATCCTTCATCGCGTTCGAGAGAGGTGCCTCGCGATCGCGTAGAGCATCTGGGAAAGGCAGCTAAGTTGTTCTTCGCATTCACAATGTTGTTCCCGAATTCGCGAAGGTGTAGGACTTTAAGCCTACGCATTCGCGATATGGTCCTCGCGTTCACGAAGAGGAACGGGGCAGAGGAAGCTCCGGGCATTAAGCCTGCGTGTTAGCGAAGAGGTTCCCGCATTCGCGAAGGGGTCCGTCAGTGGAAAGTACGCGTTCGCGAGAGTACCCTCGCGTTCGCGATCGTGATGTCGCGTTCGCGAAGAAGAACGCACCTGGGCAGAATTTAAGGTTCAAAAATGAGGGTTGAGTTCATCACACAAACATTTGATTGAGAGCTCGGTAGAAGGAGAAATTTGGAGAGATTTTCGGACGAAGTTTTGGGTAATGATTCCTAACACCTTTATGGTTATATTCCACTAATCTATGGTTGATTTCATCATTTAATTTGGGATTTTGGGATTGAAATTGGGAAAATTTGGAAGAACTTCTTTAACAAAGATTTCGAATTTGGAAAGGGGATTTGCGGTCGAATTTGAGAAATTTTTATATGGTTAGACTCGTGAGTGAATAGGTGTTCGTATTTTATGACTGTTACCCGATTCCGAGATGTGGGTCCCACAGGCGATGTTTGAGTTAATTTCAGAATTTTTGTTAAAAGTGTTGATTTCATTAATTAGATGAGTCTATCATGGTTGTATTTATGATATGTAATTACTTTTGACTAGATTTGGGCCATTCAGAGCCGAATATTCGTGGGAAAGGCATTGTGACCGATTGACTGAGCTTGGTTCGAGTTAAGTGGCTTGTCTAACCTTGTGTTGAGGAATTTTTCCTTAGGATGTTTAATATAAATTGATGTGTGGGCGCCGTGTACGTAAGGTGACGAGTACGTACACGGGCTATTACTGCAAAAATCCCATCCTTCCTTTCTAAATCATAAACCGTTTTCCCTTATTAAATTGTACTAATACGTTTAATTGTCTAGCTTAGATTAGAGAAGCATGCTTACGTGTTTTAACTGCCTATTTGATATTTTGTGCGTCATGCTTATTTAAGTCCCTACTTTCCTTATCTGTGTTCTGTATAAACTGTATAACTCGATGCCATACCTGCCATTTCATCTTGCGTTAGATATTTAAATTGGGACTACAGACGTATTCCGGGAGATTCCCCTGTCTTGCATATTTATTTTGGGACTACGGACGTATTCCGGGAGATCCCCCAGTACTGCATATTTACTTTGGGACTACGGACGTATTCCGGGAGATCTCCCAGTACTGCATATTTACTTTGAGACTACGGACGTATTTCGGGAGATCCCCCATGTACTGCATATTTATTTGGAACTACATGATGGTATCCTAGGAGATTTCCCACTATGCTTACCATATTCTTAGCCGAGGTCTCCCTTAACTGTTAAACTTTCGAGAATTTCTTTAACTGTGTTACCGTAAATTCTACTTATATCTTTTACTATTTAATTTATTATATTTACTCCGATAGGGCCTTGACCTGCCCTCGTCACTACTCGACCGAGGTTAGGCTTGGCACTTACTGGGTACCATTGTAGTGTACTCATGCCCTTCCCTGCACATGTTTTCGTGTGCAGATCCTGGTGCGAGCTATCACCCTCGGGGTTAGTGCATGCTGCTGATTTTAGGAGACTTCAAGGTACTACTGCTTGCGTCCGCAGATCTTCGGAGTTCCCTTCTACTCCCTCGCCTAGAGACTTTCTTTATTATCTTCAGACTTTTGTATAGAGCTACATAGATTATAGCAGCTTGTGACTTAGCGATATTTCGGGTCTTGGGAAGTTATTTTGTATATGCCGAGTGGTACTACTCTTGGCTATTCTTGATATGCTGTTGATCTTAACAAAAATGTTGTGTTTTCTTTATATTTTTCGTAATATTAGGCTTACCAAGTCGTAAAGACTAGGTGCCATCGCGACACCTTACGGAGGGTTAATTTGGGCCGTGACAGATAGTGACGAACTCAACCGGTGCAAATAATATGAAATAAATGTACGAAAACGTAGAAATGCTCTTAAAACAATTTAGGCAATTCATTACCGGAAGTAAAGCAATACCGAACAGTGTATTAAAGATAACTCTACTATCACTACACGCCAATGCATACATTGAAAATGATGCACCATAATATCAGCCTCAAATGCCCTCACTCTCGATATCTCAACCACTCGGTATTGCATATAGCTCAAACAGCCCAGGGAAGATCCATCTCATAATATATACACAACGCTGACCATAAGTCATCCAGTCTCGAGGATTAAGGGCAATCCAGCCCTATGGAGAAGATCTATCTCCAGGTAATGAGTACATCGATTAAGATCCATATCCAGGGAAGATCCATCCCTCAATCATATCAACCGCGCTCACTGGGGATGTGTTACTGACTCTGGAGGGGCTCCTACAGCCCAAGCGCTATTATAATCATCAATATAACTACTGCGGCATGCAGCCCGATCCCATAACTGTCACTCACAACCAGGCACTCGGCCTCACTCAGTCATCAACCTATCCAGTCTCACCACGGGCTCACAATGTCATGAATATAACACGGAAATGATACGATGAATTAATAAATAATTGAGACTGAGACATGATATAAAATGCATGATCACGATTGAGTATGGAATAGAAAATGAAACTAGTGATATGATAGCAAGAAAGCGATTTCTAAGAGTCCAAACAATACCGGCACAAAGCCTAAAAATTATGTCTAGCATGATTTACGGCTCAACTACTTTATCACATGATGAAAACATGGAGATCAACAAGATAGAGTCACTAAACGGTGCCATGGAGTCACCCAGGCCACTACTCTCAAGGTGCACGTCCGCACGCCCGTCACTTGGCACATGCATCACCTCAATACCAATCACATAGCATATAATTTGGGGTCTCGAACCCTCAGAACCAAGTTTAAAAATATTACTTACCTCAAACCAAGCAAAGTTCTAATATGGGATGCCCTTGCCTCTCGATTAAGCCTCTGAATGTCCCGAGTCTAGCCACAAGTAATACAACATATTCAATTTGGGATAAGGGATCAAATCCACAAGAAAAGTATCAAATTATAGGCCAAATCCCGAAATTCACTCAAACCTGCCCCCGGGCCAAGGTCTCTGTCACGACCCAAATCTAAACCATGTCGTGATGGTGCCTATGGTGATACAAGGCAAGCCTATTTCCCAAAATATTACTACTAATTTGATTATATGAATTTAATAAAGACATTTCCAATATTTGAATTTCTCATAAACCAAGCCAAACTCTAAATATAAATATAGAAATGCGGAAAACGAGCCCCAAACATCGGGGTGTCACAATGTCATGATCGTCTAAATCCACAAACTAATATATGAACTATCTAACTGTCAATACAACCCAAAAAGAGAAATAGAAGATAGAAGAAGTAACAAGGTCCCGCGGATACTGGCAGCTACCTTGCAGTCTCCAAAGATAAGCCGACCTGAACACAATGATCGCCGCGCTCAAACTCACCTGGATCTGCACATAAACTGCAGGGTGTAGTATGAGTACAACCGACTCAGCAAGTAACAAATAACTAAGGAACTGAGTAGTAGTGACGAGCTAAACAGAACAATTCAATTATTACTTTTCACAATTAAGAATAAACAGGAGTAAACGGTAAACTTCATGAATCAGCAAATACTACAAGGCAATTAGCAGATAAATGCAGTAACAACAAAAATAGATGAAACCTCACAACAATGTCACTCAATCCCTCAGCCCTCAATGCACACGCTCAATAGGTACCTGCGCTCACTGGGGGTGTTTAGACTCCGGAGGGGCTCCTACAGCCCAAGCGCTAATCTGCACGGACCACTCACGTGCTGCACGGACAACTCACGTGCTACCATATCATATTTAGATCCCCACGGATAACTCACGTGCTATGGTACAATATGGATCCGCACGGACAACTCACGTGCTATAGTAAAATATCTCACAATAGCCCCTCTGCCTCACTCAGTCATGTACCTCTCTAGCCTCATAATTTTCAACAAATAAAGGAAAGCAGTCCAAATCAAGTATTACAGTGTATCAGCAAGATAATAGAGACTGAGATAAACATGTACAAAAATTTCTATGACTGAGTACAACTAATGTGAGTATGAATAGAGCCTAAGCATGATCTCTAACATAAAGGCAGTCAAGTTCTATCAGACATAGAAGCACATAAATACAAATAAAAGCTATTAGGCCTCATAGCCTCATGAGACGGACCAAATCTCAATCCCTCGCGGGATACACCCACACGCCCATCACCTAGCTTGCGTATTACCTCCAAACAGTCACATGACATCAATTCTCCGGGTTTATACCCTCAAAGCCAGAGTTAAAACTGTTACTTACCTTAACAACGTAGAATCCTACTCCGGGATGCCCTCGCCCCTCGATTCGGTCTTGTCACGCCCCAAACCTGGGGAGGCGTGGCTGGCATCCGGTGCCGTACTGGCCCGAGCGAACCACTCTGTAACTCATGATTATTCGACTAAAACTAGAACATACATAGGTCGAGTTTGCTGAACTCATTCCTTTTGTAACTATCATGGGCCAACATGGCCACAACTCATAATGTACAACTGTAAGTGGGCAACACTGTATCAATAAACTATCGTTCTTAAGACATGAATACATATAGGCCGTCAAGGCCTCTAACATACTGTACAAAATGAACCTCTGTCTACAAAGCCTCTAAGATTATTTGACATCAAATGGGACAGGGTACCGGCCTAACCATAAGTCTATAGAAAACTTCTGACACGATGACTCATAGATTCGGATGCACTCCGAATGAGGTGGAGTCTTACCGATCCCTCACTGAAGCCAATCTCGTCTACTATGAGAGCTCGTCAAACTGATTATCTATACTTGCAGGCATGAATGCAGCGTCCCCAACAAAAGGACGTCAGTATGAATAATGTAAAGAGTATGTAAGGCATGTAAATCAATATATAAAGGACATGGAAGAAACATGGAGTAAAGGCCTCAACCTGTAAGTCTGGATGGCTCTGTAAATCATGAAATATTTATAATGTCATGCATATGCATATAAATGTCATGTAATGCATAGGTCTGTACGTACATAACATCATCAAGCCTCTGAGGGCATCCCATCATATCATCTTGGCCACTGTGGGCAAATCATCAACGTATACCAGCTGATCAGGTGGTGGTACATATATAACGCCATAACCTTTCCCATATCACACACACACACACACACACACACACACACACACACACACACACACACACACATATATATATATATATATATATATATATATATATATACGCGTATATAACGCCATCTGGTCATGGGTCAATGTGCATGTATAAATGCATGAAATGCATATGAAATACGTTAATAAAATCTCTCGGTACGTCATAAGACCATTATGCCTCTGATTAATATCATGAAATAAACATTACCAACTTACATGTTTTTGAGACCCATGAACAGATGATAAAAAATATCACACATGGAAAATCAAGAACATAAGCATCTCTAGTATTTCTATGAATAGAGTCATTTATGGAATTTGTGCATTTGCTCGTTTCGTTTATGTCGTATGGATCATGCCAAAAAGAAAAAAAGGATAGCCTTAACATACCTGGTTCCGACACTTGAAACAGCTAAAAGGTGATTACAAGTACTAAAAGAGCAACAAATATAATATCAGTCGCGGACTTGCCAAATGTTTTTGTCATTGCAAATCGCAACGATCTCCCCAGGTGCATCTCGTTCTCTGTACCTCTAACAATGAACTTACAATCGGTTCAAAGCATTCCTTATAACCAGGGCTTAGAATATCAACAGCTTCCTTACGAATTGGATAGAGAAACCACGGGCCATATAGCATGTCATTTTAAGCCACCCATGCACAGTGCTAGTAACTCATTGTGTCAATAAACAGACCAGAAGAGTTAGCAAGATAATTCAAAATTCCTTTTTGACCCAATTCCTTGGGGCAGTTGTATTAACCACTACCAGGTTTCATGTGCATTTGCTATCTTCCAAGATAAACATCCTTTACATGTATATAGCAGGTTTGAGCAGCTACTGAGGATCAATTCTTGTTCTTAGGTAGCTATACACAATAGCTATGCCTCGATCCTTAACTAGATAATTATTATTTTTGGTCAAAAATACATCCACTAAAGACAATCGATAGGTGCAAAGTTATAGCATCAGTAAAGTGGACTTTATCTTCTAACAATGTGATACTTATTTTAAATGACTAATGAGTCATTAATTAGAAGGTGAGAGGGCTGCCACGTGGGGATGGGGTGGAAAAGTTTAATTTTTATCCATTTATTAAGTAATTAGGTAATGTCCCGTTACCCTGTAATTAACCAATTACCCGCATAATTAAGAATTGTCTCCAATTACTTAAAATTTTACTTATTTTTAATACAATTTATACATCCTACTATCATGTTCATGTGGTACCATATAAATTAAATACATACACCATTATTTCATTAAAACATCCATGTAAAAATACATATATTTTTTCAATTTATAATTTTCCTAATCTCATATAAAGAGTAAAATTCTCGTACGCTTAATTTTTAAAATGGTAAAAAGATAACCTTCTTTTCTTGTGAGAAAATAATTTCTATCTTTACAATAAAGAAAATCTCATATAAACTTTCTCATATTATATGTATAATTTACCATATTCGAAAATAGTAATAATGGTAACTATCAACAATTATACTTATAAAACTTTTACTAAAATATTTCACTTAAAAGAAAATACCACACTAACATAATATCTAACGGTTAGAGGTACCAAAATGGCATCTTGAAAATTTATACTAATACCCTTTTGAATAATTTTGCATAAATGATAATAGGTTACTTACTATTGCTAACTTGGTGTTCATATTTTCGTTTCCTTAACTTTTAAAACTGACTAACACATATCAACACCTAGTGGTAAATATAAAAATAAAAAAACTTCCTCTACTCTTAAGTCACTAATCATATTCTCCAAGTAAAAGGCATGCTTTAAATTCCATCCCACAAAGTGCCTTGATGGAACTATAATTTTGACAACATAAACATTTGAAATGATGGACAATCCGTAGGAATGAATGTCCTATACGGAGATTTTAACATCTTCACCACCTTCCTATTTTTACCTCGCATTACTTTGGTTAGAATAGGATGGATATTTCATGAAAGCATCTCTTCACAAACTAAATTCTGACGATATAATGTGTTAAGAAGAAATATGAGAGAATGAGGCCATGAAAAGTTGATAATCTCTTTGTCTCTTTGTCTGTGGTTTGTAGACAATAGTCTACCTTGGCATCACTACGTCTATGGATGTCACTGAATGGTGGAAAGAAAGGACACAAAGAAGCAAGATTTTGTTAAAGTGAATACTTACCGGTTCTCATAATACTAATGTCTTAAACCCTCTATAACCTCCTAATAGACATAATCCCTTCGAACTCATGTGAATTTACTACGGCACATCCTAATACTAAGGTACGAGATGTAACAGGTCTACAAAAGCTCCGAATCTATCCAAAACCAGAACAATACTATCAACATAAACTAAAGAAACTAATTCCACAAGAAAAACTACAAAATTAGGCCAAAAACCCGAAATTGGCTAAAACCCGGCCCACGGGCCCACGTCTCGAAACCCGACAAAAATTGCAAAACTAGAAAGCTGATTCACTCCCGAGTCTAACCATATCAAATTCATCAAAATCTGATAATCATGATGGGGAGCCGCAGGAGCGGAAAAACTCCAGAACTCCAATACACCAGAAAACAACACCTCAAACTTCAAAAATCCAATCCGTTAATCACCCGAAACATATCCGAGGCTCTCGGGACCTCAATCAATAATACCAACAAGTCATATATTAATACACGAATTTAGTCGAACCTTCGGAACACCCAAAACAACACCAAAATACCAAATCAACCTCGGATTCAAGCCTAAGAACTTCTAAACTTCCAAAATTCGCCAACGACGCCGAAACCTACCAAACCACGTCCGAATGACCTCACATTTTGCACACACGTCACAAATGATACTATGGACCTACTCCAACTTCCAAAATTCCATTCCGACCCCGATACCTAATTTTTCACTGCCGACCAAAATCGCCAAATTTTTAACTTTCGCCAATTCAAGCCTAATTCTACCACGGACCTCCAAATTACATTCCGGATGCACTCCTAGTAAAATCACCCAACGGAGCTAACCGAACTATAAAAATCTAAATCCGAATTCGTTCACTCATAAGTCAACTTTCGGTTGACTTTTTCAACTTAGCTTTCTAAATAAGAGACTAAGTGTCTCATTTCACTCCAAAACTACTCTGGACCCGAACCTACCAACCCGATACAACACAACACAGCTGAACAACACATAAAGAAGCAGAAATGGAAGGAAACTGGGCTATAACTCTCGGAACGACCGACCGGGTCGTTATAGTCTCGAAATCCGACAAAAGTCACAAAATTCGAAAACTCATTCACTCACGAGTCTACCCATACAAAATTTATCAAAATCCGACATCATTTGGTCCCTCAAATCCCCAAATTACACTCTCCAATTCTCAAGCCCTAATCTCCCAAATATCACCTAAAAAACCCACCAACTAGGTGTAAACATCAGTAGGGAAACACCATTATTGAAGAATCATAGGTACAAGGAACTTACCTCAGTGATTACTTCGAAATCCCTCTCAAAATCCCCAAAATCCGAGCTCAAGAATGATGAAAATGGTGAAAAATCTCAAAGTCTTCTATTTATAGGTTCTGCCCAGAATTTTTGCACTTGCGGCCCAAAACGTGCACCTACGGAGCCGCTTTAACACCCTTCATGGGTGATACCTTCAGCAAAACCTTCTCCCCAACCATGTAAGACACATCACGGACCTTCCTGTCCGCATAGCTATTCTGCCTAGATTGCGCCGTGCGAAGCCGCTCATGAATAAATTTCACCTTATCTAATGCATCCTGGACTAAGTCTGAACCCAAGAGCCCAGACTTACCCGGTACTATCCTACCGGAGATCTACACCTCCCATATAAAGCCTCGTACAGAGCCATCTAAATACTCGACTGATAACTGTTGTTATATGCAAACTACACGAGCGGCAAGAACTGCTCCCATGAACCCCTAAAGTCAATGACACAAGCACGCAACATGTCCTCCAATATCTGAATAGTGCGCTCGAATTGCCCGTCTGTCTGAGGGTGAAAAGTTGTGCTCAACTCAACATGAGTACCTTACTCTCGCTGCACGGCCTTCCAAAACTGCGATGTAAACTAAGTACCTCTATCTGAAATGATGGAAACTAGGACACCATGCAGGCGAACAACCTCTCGGATATAAATCTTAGCCAGCCACTCTGAAGTGTAAGTAGTACCAACTGGAATGAAGTATGCGGACTTGGTCAGCCGATCCACAATGACCAAAATAGCATCGAACTTCCTCGAAGTCTGTGGGAGCCAGACTACGAAGTCCATGGTGATTCGCTCCCACTTCCATTTCGGGATCTCTAATCTCTGAAGCAAGCCACCCGGTCTCTGATGCTCAAACTTAACCTGCTGACAGTTAAGACACCGGGCCACAAACCCAAATATATCCTTCTTCATCCGCCTCCACCAATAGTGCTGTCTCAAATCCTGGTACATCTTCGCGACACCAGGATGGATGAAATACCGCGAGCTATAGGCCTCCTCAAGAATCAACTCCCGGAGCCCATCTATATTAGGCACACATATCTGGCCCTGCATCCTCAACACGCCGTCATCACCAATAGTCACATCCCTAGCATCACCTCGCCGAACCCTGTCCTGAAGAATGAGCAGGTGAGGGTCTTCATACTGACGCTCCCTGATACGGTCATAAAGAGAAGACCTGGAGACCACACAAGCCAATACCCGGCTCAGCTCTGAAATATCCAATCTAACAAGCTAGACTGCTAAGGCCTGAATATCCAATGCCAAGGGTCTCTCTGCAGCTGGAAGATATGCTAAACTCCCCAAACTCTCCGCCCGGTGACTTAAAGCATCGGCCACCACATTGGCCTTCCCCGGATGGTACAAAATAGTGATATCATAGTCCTTAAGAAGCTCCAACCATCTCCGCTTATGCAAATTAAGATCCTTCTGCTTAAACAGATGCTGCAAAGTCCGGTGATCAGTATAGATCTCACAATGAACCCCATACAAATAATGATGCCAAATCTTTAAGGCGTGAACAATGGCTGCTAACTCAAGATAATGGACATGATAGTTCTTCTCATGAGTCTTCAACTGGTGCGAGGCATAGGAAATCACCCTACCCTCCTGAATCAGAACACATCCAATACCTATCCTCGAGGCATCACAATACACGTTGTAAGAACCTAAAGCTGATGGCAGAACTAACACTGGAGTTGTGGTCAAAGCAGTCTTGAGCTTCTGAAAGCTCTCCTCACACTCGTCCGACCACCTGAATGGAGCACCCTTGTAGGTCAATTTGGTCAAGGGTGATGCAATATATGAAAATCCCTCCACAAAGCGATGGTAATAGCTCGCCAAACCAAGAAAGCTCCTAATCTCCGTGGCTGAGGACAGTCTAGGCCAACTATGCACCGCCTCTATCTTCTTCGGATCCACCTGAGTACCCTCACTGGACACCATGTGCCCCAAGAATGCTACTGAACCGAGACCAAACTCACACTTGGAGAACTTTGCATAAAGCTTCTCCTCCCTCAATCTCTGTAATACAATCCTCAAATGCTCAGCATGCTCCTCCTGGATACGAGAGTACACCAGGATGTCATCAATGAATACAATAACGAATGAGTCCAAGTAGGGCTGAAACACGTAGTTCATCAAATGCATGAACGATGCTGGGGCATTGGTCAGCCCAAAAGACATCACCAAGAACTCATAATGGCCATATCGGGTCTTGAAATTTGTCTTAAGAATATCCGATTCCCAAATCTTTAGCTGATGATAACCAGACCTCAAATCAATCTTGGACAACTCCCTCGCTCCCTGAAGCTGGTCAAATAAATCATCAATACGAGGGAAAGGATACTTGTTCTTGACTGTGACCTTGTTCAACTGCCTGTAATCAATGCACATCCTTATGGAACCATCCTTCTTCTTTACAAATAGAACCGGTGCACACTAAGGTGACACACTAGGCCGAATAAACCCCTAATCAAGGAGATCCTGAAGCTGTTCTTTCAACTCCTTCAACTCCGCTGGTGCCATATGATACGGTGGAATAGAAATGGGTTACGTGCCCGGCACCAAATAAATACCAAAGTCAATATTCCTGTCAGGCGGCATGCCCGGCAGGTCTGCAGGAAACACATCCGGAAAATCCCGTACCACCAAAACATAATCAATGGTAGGAGTCTCTGCACTAACATCCCTCACAAAAGCCAAATATGATAGACAACCCTTCTCAACAATACGCTGAGCCTTCAAATATGAAATCACCCTACTAGGCACATACTCTATAGACCCGCTCTACTCAACCCTTGGGAATCCCGGCATCGCCAACGTCACGGTCTTAGCATGACAATCTAGAACATCATGGCATGGAGGTAATCAATCCATACCTAATATCACATCGAAGTCAACCATACTGAGCAACAAAAGGTCCACTCGGGTCTCGAGACCCCCAATACTCACACACATGACCAATACACACGGTCCACAACAATAGTATCACCCACAAGAGTAGATACATGAACAAATAAAACTAAAGACTCACGGGGCATATCTAGAAAATGAGCAAAATATGAGGAAACATATGAATAAGTGGAGGTAGGGTCAAAAAATACGGAGGCATCTCTGTGACAAACCAAACAATACCTGTAATCATAGCATCTGAAGAAATAGCATCTGGTCTGGCAGGGAGGGCATAGAAACAGGCCTGGCCGCTCCCTGATCGACCTCCCCCTCTCGGGAGGCCCCTAGCTGACTGAGCTCCACCCCTAGCTGGCTGGGTGAGTGGTGGAAGAACTTGTACTGAAGTCGAAGGCTAGCCCCTCTACTGAGGTGGACCTCCTAAAAGGTGGGGGCAATACCTCTTAATATGACCCAAGTCTCCACACTCAAAGCAACCTCACCTTGCAAAGGGCGGCGAGGATTGAAGGGAACCCCGAGCACTAGATAATCGCTAGAAGGTCCTGACACAGATGAGCCCTGAGCTGATGGTGCATGAGACGAACTTTGAGATGGTAGTGCACCGAATGATGTCTAGCCCTGCTGATAACCATGGGGTCCATGACTAGATGATGCACCGCGGTGAACTGGGCGAGCTGTCTGAGCATGCCTGAATGAACGACCTCTACTGTGCTAGAACTGAGCCCTAGAAGGAGTACCACTAAATCCACCCAGTCCACAAGGCCTCTTGGCCTCCCTCTAATCACTCTCATAACCATAAACCATCTTAATTTGCCGAGCAATGTCGACAACCTCATCAAAAGTAGCACCAGACACACTCTCTCTGGTCATAAGCAATCGAAGCTGAAAAGTGAGGCTATCTATAAATCTCCTGATCCTCTCTCTGTCCGTGGGAACCAACCATATAGCATGACAGGCCAACTCCGAGAATCACATCTCATATTGCGTCACAAACATATCACCCTGATGAAGCTGCTCAAACTGCCTGCGCAGCTCCTCTCTCCGAGACTGAGGCACAAACTTCTCCAGAAAGATAACGGATAACTGTTGCCAAGTAAGGGGTATTGCGCCGACCGGCCTACGGCTCTCGTAAGCATCCCACCAACTGAATGCATCCCCAGAGAACTGAAAAGTAGTGAATGAGACCCCACTGGTCTCCAGAATGCCTGCTGTACGGAGTATCCTCTGACACTTATCCAAGAAACCCTGAGCATCCTCACCCTCTACACCACTGAAAGATGGAGGCTGGAGTCTCCCAAACCTCTCCAGTCTACGCTACTCATCCTTAGGCATAGCAGGAACCACATAGTCCTGAGCAGCTATAACCAGCTAGGCTGGTGGGCCCCCCAGTGTCTGGAGTCCCTGAACAACCTGCTCGGGTGTGCGAGCGGTGGGAGTCTGAGTGCCTCCCCCAGCCTGAGAAGTGGCTGCGGCCGTAGAAATAGAGACCGCTTGAGCAAGGCCAATACATACTGACAGAATCTAAGCTAGGGCCTCATGAAGGCCAGGAATTATAATAGGCACAGGTGGTGCCTGAGATGGTCCCGCTGGAACATCTACCACGGGGACCTGGTCCTGATCTGGAGCAACTGGGAGGGGAGGAGGGGGAGGGGGTCTGCAGGTATTGCCCCGGCTGCTGCACGAGCTGCACCTCTACCCCTACCACGGCCTCGACCGCGGCCTCATCCTCTCACAACCCTGATTGGTGGTACTGGTGTCTGGTCGTCCTGATCGATAGTGCGAGTCCTCACCATCTGTGAGAGAATGAAATAACAGAAGTTTAGTTACCAGAATCAACAGATTCGTACGACAAGAATTTAAGAATGTGAGATTTTCCTAAAGGTTCTGCAGCCTCTCGAAGATAAGTACAGACGTCTCCGTACCGATCTGCAAGACTCTACTAAACCTGCTCATGAATCGTGAAACCTATGTAACCTAGGCTCTGATACCAACTTGTCACGAACCAAAACCTACCCTGTCGTTATGGCACCTATCGTGAAAAAAGGCAAGCCTAAATCCAACATTTTCCTTCATTACAATAAAATCATCTTTTAAATTTAACAGCGGAAAGGTTTAACATTAATAAAAGGCAATTTAAACACAAAGTTTACCCAAAATATGACACAACTGTCCCAATAATCAGGGCGTCACTAAATACATGAGCGTCTAATATCCGGACATAATCCACAAAATGTCTATAGAATTATACTCAAAGTACAATAAGCTAAGAAAGAGAAGATCAAGGTTCGCGAACATCGTGCAACTACCTCAATAGTCCTTGACTCCAATGCCGAAAATCAGCAGCCGCTACCATGCCCAGAAATGCCTGGATCTGCACACAAGGTACAGGGAGTAATGTGAGTACACCAACTCAGTAAGTAACATGTCCAAACTATGGACTGAAGATAGTGACGAACTCAACCGGTGCAAATAACATGAAATAAATGTACAGAAACGTAGAAATGCTCTTAAAACAATTTAGGCAATTCATAACTGGAAGTAAAGCAACACCGAACAGTGTATTGAAGATAACTCTACTAACACTACATGCCAATGCATATACTTAAAATGATGCACCATAGTATCAGCCTCAAATTCCCTCACTCTCGATATCTCAACCACTTGGTACTGCATATGGCTCAAACAACCCTGGGAAGATCCATCCCATAATATATACAAAACGCTGACCATAGGTCATCTAGTACCGAGGACTAAGGGCAATCCAGCCCTATGGAGAAGATCCATCTCCAGGTAATGAGTACATCGGTTAAGATCCATGTCCAGGGAAGATCCATCCCTCAATCATATCAACCGCGCTCACTGGGGATGTGTTACGGACTCTGGAGGGGCTCCTACAGCCCAAGCGCTATCATAATCATCAATATAACTACTGCGGCATACAACCCGATCCCATAACTGTCACTCACAACCAGGCACTCGGCCTTACTCAGTCATCAACCTATCCAGTCTCACCATGGGCTCACAATGTCATGAATATAACGCGGAAATGATACGATGAATCAATAAATAATTGAGACTGAGACATGATATAAAATGCATGATCACGACTGAGTATGGAATAGAAAATGAAACTAGTGAGATGACAGCAAGAAAATGACTGCTAAGGGTCCAAACAATACCGACACAAAGCCTAAATATGATGTCTAGCACGATTTATGGCTCAACTACTTTATCACATGATGAAGACATAGAGATTAACAAGATAGAGTCACTAAACGGTGCCATGGAGTCACCCAGGACACTACTCTCATGGTACATGCCCGCACGCTCGTCACTTGACATGTGCGTCACCTCAATACCAATCACATAGCATATAATGTGGGGTCTCGAACCCTCAGAACCAAGTTTGAAAATGTTACATACCTCAAACCAAGCAAAGTCCTACTCCGGGATGTCATTGCCTCTCGATTCGGCCTCCGAACGTCCCGAATCTAGCCACAAGTAATACAGCAAAATCAATTTGGGCTAAGGGATCAAATCCACAAGAAAAGTATCAAATTTTAGGCCAAATCCTAAAGATCATTCAAACTCAGCCCCCGGGCCCACATCTTGAAATCCGAAAAAAGTTACAAAACCCGAAAACACATTCACTCACGAGTCTACCCATATAAAATTTATCAAAATCCAACATCATTTAGTCCCTCAAATCCCCAAATTACACTCTCCAATTCTCAAGCCTTAATCTCTCAAATCTCACCTCAAAAACCCACTAACTAGGTGTAAAAATCAGTAGGGAAACACCACTATTGAAGATACATAGGCACAAGGAACTTACCTCAGTGATTACTTCAAAATCCCTCTCAAAATCCCCAAACTCCGAGCTCAAGAATGATGAAAATGGTGAAAAATCTCGAAGTCTTCTATTTATAGGTTCTGCCCAGACTTTTCGCACCTGCGGCTCAAAATGCGCACCTACGGAGCCGCTTTTGCGCAGAAATCTCCGCATCTACAGAAAATCACTTTAGTGCCCATCTCCGCACCTGTGCTTCCTATCAGCTTCTGTGACCTTGCAGGTGCAAAAAAGACCTTGCACCTGCAACCACTGCCAGTCCTCCTCTCTTCTGCTTCTGCGGGCAACTACTCGCTTGTGCGGGTTCACAGATGTGCACACCCATTTGCACCTGCGGTTTTCCCCAATACAACTCACCTCCACATCTGTGCCAATCCCACTGCACCTGCAGCGTCGCACCTGCGACAATATCCTCGCAGGTGCGATTGCACCAGCAACATGCCAACTTCAACAATTCTCCAAACTTCAAATTGATCCGTTAACCATCTGAAACACACCCGAGGCCTTTGGGACTTCAACCAAAGATGCCAACAATTCCTATAACCCCATACGAACTTAGTCGAACCTTCGAATCACCCAAAATAACACCAAAATACCAAATTACCCCCGGATTCAAGCCTAAGAACTTCTAAACTTCCAAATTTCGCAAACGACACCGAAACCTACCAAACCACGTCCGAATGACCTCAAACTTTACACACACATCACAAATGACACCACGAACCTACTACAACTTCCAAAAATCCATTCCGACCCCGATATCAAATTTTTCACTGCCGACTAAAATCGCCAAATTTTCAACTTTTGTCAATTCAAGCCTAATTCCACTACGGACCTCCAAATCATATTCTGGATGCGCTCCTGAGTCCAAAATTACCTAACGGAGTTAATGGAACCATCAAAATTCAAATCCGAGATTGTTTACACAAAAGTCAATATCCGATTGACTTTTCCAACTTAAGCTTCTAATAAAGAGACTACGTGTCTCAACTCACCCTGAAATCACTCCGGACCCAAACCAACTAATCTGATATATCATAATATAGTTGAAAAGCACAAAACAAAATTAGAAACGGGGGAAACGGGACTATAATTCTCAAAATGACTGGCCGGGTCGTTAGATATTCGTTGGTATACTTAATCCTACACAACATTTTCAATAGAGCCTACAACATGAATCTAAGTAATTATGAATCTTAAGTAACAAATTAATTGACCAAAAGTTCAAATGGAAGAGAAAGATAGAAGAATATTAGAGTATACAAAGAAATTCTCTAAATATTCAGCCATGTATAAAGAAGAAAAATGCCGAAACAAATATCTATTTTTCTAAGAAACCATGAGACAATTTTGGCAAAAATTCCTTTCTCAGTCTCTGTTATTATTTATTGATGCATCATATCATCATGTTTGGGCTAGTTTCATGACATTGTGAGCCTGTGAGAGAGACTGGAGAGATTGATGACTGAGTGAGGCCGAGAGCCTAATTATGAGTGACATTTATGGGATCGGGATGCACTCCACAACGGGTTTTAATGATTTATGATAGCGCTTGGGCAGAAGGAGCCCCTCCGAAGTCTGCACACAACCCCAGTGAGCGCAGTTGATTTATATTGAGGGATTGATCTTCCCTAGACATGGATCTTGTCCGAAGCATTTATACCTGGGGATGGATCTTTCCCACGGGCTGGATTGGACCTGCCCAGTACTGAGTGACTGATGGTCAATTGATGTATATATTCCGGAATGGATCTTCCCTAAGCCGGATTGGCCATATACAGTTTTGATTCGAGAGTGTAAGCACATGAGGCTATTAGCATGGTATATAACATACAACATGTGTATTAGCATGTAGAAGTAGAGGAGTTATATTTTTTATATCATTCAGATTTGATCTACCTTACTGTATTGAGTTTAACTGATGAACTTGAAGGCATGCCTACATATCAATACTATTATTTCTATATTGAACTGTACCGGTTGAGTCCGTCACTACTTTCAATCCAAAGGTTAGATTTGTTACTTATTGAGTTGGTTGTACTCACGCTACACGCTGCACCTCGTGTGCAGATCCAGGTGCTTCCGGTCATGGCGGCTATTGAGTGTGGAGTCAGGATCTTTGGAGACTATCAAGGTAGCTACATGGCGTTCGCATACCTTGACTCTCCTTAATTATCTTTACTTGTATTTCAGTTCTTATTCCTTAGACGTTGTAGTAGACTATATCCCTGTATAGATGCTCACGTACTCGGTGACACCCCGATTTTGGAAGAGAATTGTATTGAGTTGCGAATTTTATTCTATTTAAAAGGTTTTCCTTAAATATTAACTGTATTTTTCAAAGTTTTTATTTTATTGAATTGGTTGAGTAGTTGGCTTGCCTAGTTCCACGATAGGCGCCATCACAATAGTTTGGTTTTGGGCTGTGACAAGTTAGTATCAGAACCTAGGTTACATAGGTCTCATGAGTCATGAGCAGGTTTAGTAGAGTCTTGCGGATTAGAGACGTTTGTACTTATCTTCGAGAGGCTGTCGAACCCTTAGGAAACTTCACATTCTTGAATTCTTATCGTGCGAATCTATTTTCGGTAACTAAACTTCTGTTATCTATTCTCTCACAGATGGTGAGGATAATTGGACTTAGAAAAATTGTTGGTTCAACTATCTGCTGATGTCTGGTGCAATGTACTTTGCGGTCGCGAAGCCTCTCCTAATATCGTGAAGGGCAAATTCGACTAGGGGAAAATTCCTTCTACGTGAACGCAAGGATGCGGTCGGGAACACGAAGCAGTGGTGGGATTACCCTTCGCGAACGCGACCCCACCCACGCAAACACGATGGGTTAATGGTTCTGGGGAAGGCTGAGCTGATACTCTATGCGAACACGAGCCTAAGCTCGGGAACGCGATGGCCAGGTGGGTGAGGCCATCCTGAACGCGGAGCGTATATCGCGAACGCGAAGGCCATTTCGGGTCGTTGTGCTTCCCCATCGGGTCAGTCTTTCGCGAACGCAAAGAAGACCTGACGGTAGCGATATAAAACATTCCAAAATCGGGATTCTTCTCATTTTCACCATTTTCAAGTTTGAGCTCGGCTTTGAGGCAATTTTGAAGAGGTTTTTTATCCCAACTTCATAGGTTAGTAGATTTTAACTTGTTTCCTTACATTTCCATAAACACCCATTGATTTTAACCTTTAATCTATGTCTTTTCATAGTAGAAATTAGGGATTTAGGTAGAAATTGAGGATTTTGATAAATTGAGATTAAGACCTCAAATTGAAGTAGGATTTCAAAATTAATCGCATAATAGGGCTCGAGGGGTGAATGGGTAATCAAGTTTTGGTTCGAATCTCGGGTTTTGACCAAGCGTGCCAGGGGTTGACTATTGTTGATTTTTTCCAAAATCATTAAAGATTGAATCTTTTTCACTTCTAGGTAGTTTGTAAAGCCTATTTTGAATTATTTGAACTATATTTGCTAGATTTGGTTGGTTTAGAGGATTGTTCGAAAGGCAACACTGTGGTTAGTTGATTGCTTTGATCTGCTGAGTGAGGTAAGTGTTGGGTCTAACATTGACTTGAAGGAATTAAAAATTCTTGAACTATGTGTTATGTGGATTATGTCAGAAAATGGCGTTTATGCGAGGTGACGAGTGTATATATGCTGTCATGATATTTGTTTCCAAGTTTTTGTTTATTTCATGATATATCTTGCTTTATGCCTTAATTGCTACATGCCTTAATTGGCTTACATGCCATAATTGTTACCTATCATTTAATTATTCCTTGTCTTAATTTCTCCATTCCTTAAATGACTCCATGCTTATTTGCTACTTGCCCCTACTTGCTTTATTTGCATACCTTAATTGCTACATGCTTTATTTGTCCTATTGTTTTTTGTAATGTTTGTTGCCTTCTATAATGGGATTTTATTTGTGTGAGTTGTTAGTTGTTAGATACTAATAAATTAGTAAAGTTGAGACTTCGAGTTGTTAGAAATTCTTTGATTATTATGTGGTTCTTTATTACCTTGTACATGTACCCTCTTGATGTAGAAATTCTTGTAAATTTGGTTGTTGAATTATTTATGTTGATTGAAATTGTTTGGGGAGCGGCTTGCACGCCGCAACGGAAAATGAAAGGTAAGGAATTGAAATGGTGGAATATGGACGGATTATGGCATTGACAGATGATGATATGGTGGGATCAGGTTGCGTGCCACAACAGATTGTATATGTGGTACTTTTGTGATTGTTGGATTTTCCTCGGTATTGTGATATGAGGCTATGAGACTTGTTATTCTGGGCTCTCGGGTAGTTGAATTTCGAGTTCATTTTCATGAGTTAATTGCTTTACTTCCATTTCCTGTTATGATAATTATTGCGTATAAGTTATTGTAAGTAGTTCGCCTTAGCCTCGTCACTACTTCGTGGAGGTTAGGCTCAGAACTTATCGATTATATGGGTTCGGTTGTACTCATACTACACTCTGCACTTTTTGTACAGCTACCGGAGTTGGTCCCAACAACGCTTAGTGAGATTGCCTGAATCCAGCTACTTGTGGAGACTTGAGGTATAGCTGCACGACGTTCGCAACCCCGATGTCCCCTTCTATTTCATCATTGTTGTTTATTTAGATTCAAATAGTTGTGGTGATTCAGACTATTATCTGTAGTACTCTAGACGCTCATGTATTCGTGACTCTAGTTTTTGGGATTGTATTTGGATTACGTCGTTCAGTAGGTTATTACCTTATTTTAGACTATTCGATTATTATTGTTATCATTTGATTTGAATTGTTAAAACTGGTTAATAAGTATAGCTAACGTTGGCTTGCCTAGCAAGTAAAATGTTAGGCGCTATCACGGTCCCAAGGGTAGAATTTTGGGTCGTGACAGTTCTTTTTATCTTTGGGTACTAGAGTTAGGTTGTCATGTAACACATTAAATTTAGGTTGATCTGTGTGATATTTAAGCTTTTATATCTATAATTCGTTGTTATATTTCAAAATAAAATTTTCATAGCTTCAATAATTGGCTGTTGTTTTCCACTTCCTAGAGAAGTACACTTGAGCGATTTTAAGCTCATTCTCAGTGAAAAAATGCTAATAGATATAGGAATACAGGCCTAATGTTGAAAGTAGTTGTATACGGTTGAAATCGGGTATGTCCGATTTCATAGACACGAAGAATTGCCTCGAGAGTAAGCTCGTAATAGACCGGGCTCGAACTCGAAGACAGATCATGGAGCATGAAGATCGAAGTGCTCGCTAAAGATCGAGACCGAGCATGACCGACTTCAGGTAAGGCATAAAAATGAAATGGCGAGATATTAGCAACCGACCGAAGATCTCGGCGAAAATTTCGGAAAAAATCGAATCAAGCAGTTATTGACACCAATCATGGGATTTATTTCTGTTATTAGAATTGTACCTTATTTAGGATTCCTCTACTATATAAAGAGGGACCCCATTCATTTGTATGATCATCATTTATTGATAAAAAATATATACGCTGCTCTATTTCTCTTACTGTTCATTACTTTTCTTCACTGCTCATATTATCCAACCTCGAGACTATCTCGAATCGAGGACTGCTATAATTCTGGCTTAGTTTATTTTATTGTTTAATTTACTTGAATTTTAGGGTAAATAATTTGGCACCCACCGTGGGGCTAAGGATAATAGTAATTGTTCAGTACTAATTCTGGTAAAACACACTATTTTACACTTGTTCTTGTCAAGAATATTTGCTTTCAGGTTAAAACATGTCAAACTCAAAAAATGCATCCACACATGGTGACAATGGCCTCAGACTTCACTGGGAAAATGAAAATGTGATTGCTCTAGAGATCGAGGTGCCACAGGCTGATCTCGGAGGAGTACCGCCCATCAACCCAGTCGACGTCAGTTCGCGCATTGCTCTAAATGCGGACTTAGGTGCAGATCTTGAGGGAAGTGTACGCAAAGAAGGCCGATCTGATGGCCAAGGTACTTAAGGCAGAGGAGACGAAGGAGTCTGTCTCCAAGTGATATTCGAAATGTTTCAGGCTCAATAAGCCGCCATTACTCAGTTTCAAAATCAGCACAGAGCTCCAAATAGGGTCGAGCCGGAGAATGCTCGTCGTACCAAGCCAGCACCGGAAAGATCGAGTGATAACACATCGGGGACCGATCTTGCTATAATGAAAATGCTCGAGGAGCTCACCAAGAGAATTGAATCAGGAGAGAAGAAAATTGAAGCCAATGATAAAAATGTGGAGACTTACAACTCCCGAGTTGACCAGATACCGGGGGCACCATCAATCTTGAAAGGAATGGATTCGAAGAAGTTTGTACAAAACCCCTTCCCTCCGAATGCGGCTCCGAAGCACATTCAAAAGAAGTTCCGTATGCCTGACATACCCAAATATAATGGGATCACTGACCCCAATGAACATGTTACCTTTTACACATGCGCCATTAAGGGTAATGATTTGGAGGACGACGAAATCGAGTCTGTGTTGTTGAAAAAGTTAGGAGAGACCCTGTCGAAGGGAGTAATGATTTGGTATCACAGCCTCCCACCAAATTCCATCGATTCATTTGCCATGTTGGCGGATTCTTTCGTAAAAGCGCACGCCAGGGCCATAAAGGTCGTAATAAGGAAATCGGGCCTCTTCAAGGTAAGACAACAGGATAATGAGATGCTAAGGGAGTTCGTGTCCCGATTTCAAATGGAGCACATGGAGTTGCCACCGGTCACAGATGATTGGGCAGTTCAAGCTTTCACCCAAGGGTTGAATGAACGGAGTTCGATAGCGTCACATCAGTTGAAACAAACTTTGATCGAGTATCCAGCTGTAACTTGGGAAAATGTATATAATCGGTATCAATCGAAGATTAGGGTCGAGGATGACCAATTAGGATCTCCTTTCGGTTTAGTGCATCCAAATAGGTCGACAGGCAAAAAATCAGAGGGACGTCGACAAGGAGCCAAGTTCGAACAAAGACCAATACCAACCATATGTTGTAGATTGAAGGTATAACGGTCCAGGATGCAATTCCACCCGGAATGATTGAAGAATCGATCGAGGACAAAATTCTCGGGGACATATGAGTAAAATTGGTTTTGACAAGTATGCGGATCCCACAGAGGCACCTCGGCTATTAGAATACAATTTTAGCGTCGATGCATTAGGCATAGTATCGGCTATCGGAAGGATCAAATACACTAAGTGTCCCAGACCCATACAGACCGATCCTTCTCAAAGGAACCCAAATTTAATGTGCAAGTATCATGGCACACACGGTCATAGGACTGAGGATTGCAGGCAATTGAGGGAGGAGGTAGCTCGTCTATTTAACAAGGGCCACCTTCGAGAGTTCCTCAGCGATCGAGATAGGAATCATTTTAGGGAAAGGGATGCTAATAGGAAGAATGAACAAGAAGAACCTCAACATGTCATTCATATGATCATCGGTGGGGTCGACGTTCCACAATGACCCATATTCAAACACACTAAGATGTCAATCACTAAAGAGAAATGGACCCGAGACTATGTTCCCGAAGGCACTTTATCATTCAATGAGAAATAAGTAGAAGGAATTTCTCATCCACACAACGACGCTCGGGTAATTCTTATTAAATAAAATTCAAGTTAAGCATGTTTTAGTGGATCAGGTAGCTCAGCAAACATCATCAGATCGAGGGTCATGGAGCAACTCGACCTGTAGGACCAAATTGTACCTGCATCTCGAGTCTTAAACGCCTTCAATATGGCTAGTGAAACGACTAAAGGGGAGATTATCCTACCGGTGAACGTGGATGGAACCATTCAAGATACTAAATTCCATGTAATCAAGGGCGACATGAGATATAATTCACTACTCGGAAGGCCTTGGATCCACAACATGAGGATAGTACCGTCGACCCTCCACCAAATGATGAAGTTCCCGACGACGATGGTGTAAAAATGGTATACGAGGAACATCATGGTGCAAAGGAAATGTTTTCGGTCGATGAAGTAACACCGATCTCGACACTATCAACCTTGGAAAGATCAAGCACCAAAGGTAAACAAGCGGCCAAATAGTAATCACTGCCCCCAGCCTCGACCAAATCAGAGAAACAGGTAGTAAAAGAAAAAGAAGAGGAGGATTTTCTAACCCCTCGAACCTTTGTTGTTCCCGAAGATTCGGATTTCACCAAATCAACGGTCGAAGAGCTGGAACAGGTTATACTGATCGAGTACCTGCCCAAGCGAAAGGTATGCCTGGGAACGGGGTTAACTCCCAAACTCAGGAAAAAGCTTATTCAATTTCTTATTGATAACATAGACTGTTTTTCATAGTCCCATTTAGACATGACAGGGATCCCATTGCAGATAACAACGCATCGACTGAGCTTGGATCCCAAATTTAGACCGGTGAGGCAAAAGAGAAGGCCCCAGTCCGAGGTAAAGCACGCCTTCATAAAGGACGAGGTAACTAAACTTCTCAAAATAGGGTCCATTCGGGAGGTGAAATACCTCGAATGGTTAGCTAATGTAGTTGTAGTCCCTAAAAAAGAGAACAAACTTAGAATGTTTGTAGACTATAAGGACTTAAACAAAGCATGTCCTAAAGATTCTTTTCCACTGCCTAACATCAATTGCATGATCGATGCTTCGGCCGGCCACGAGATCCTTACTTTTCTCGATGCCTATCCAGGTACAATCAAATCCAAATGAACCCGGAAGATCAAGAAAAGACTTCTTTTATCACCAAGTATGGAACATACTGTTATAACGTAATGCCCTTTGGGCTAAAAAATGCAGGAGCTACTTACCAATGCCTAGTAAATAAAATGTTCGAAGAACAAATAGGTAAGTCAATGGAAGTTTATATTGATGACATTCTAGTTAAGTCCCTGTGCGTAGAGGACCATTTGGCTCATTTGCAGGAAACGTTCGAGATCTTAAGGAAATATAACATGAAGCTCAACCCCGAGAAATGTACTTTCGGGGTCGGTTCGAGAAAATTCCTTGGCTTCATGGTATCAAATTGGGGGATCGAAATTAACCCCGATAAAATCAAGGCCATCGAAGACATCACCGTCGTAGATAGTGTAAAAGCCATGCAAAGGCTGACTGGACGGATAGCTGCTTTGGGTCGATTCATCTCGAGGTCATCGGATCAGAGCCATAGGTTTTTCTATCTACTCAAAAAGAAGAAAGATTTCACCTGGACTCCAGAGTGTCAACAAGCATTGGAAGATTTGAAGCAATACCTATCGAGCTCACCACTTCTTCACACTCTGAAGGTAGATGAGAAACTTTATTTGTACTTGGCAGTATCCGAAATCACGGTAAGTGGTGTCCTAGTTCGAGAAGAGCAAGGTACACAGTTTCCTATTTACTATGTATGTCGAACCTTAGGAGAAGCAGAAACTAGGTACCCACACTTAGAGAAATTGGCATTCGCACTGATAAGCGCTTCTAGAAAATTGAAACCATATTTTCAATTTCACCCCATATGTGTATTAACCACTTACACACTCCGTAATATTTTGCAAAAGCCCGAACTATCGGGCCGATTGGCCAAATGGGCTGTCGAACTTAGTAGGTATGATATTGAATATCAACCTCGAACAACCATCAAGAATCAAATTTTAGCGGACTTCGTGGCCGATTTCGCACCAACCCTCGTACATGAAGTTGATAAGGAACTCTTAATGAAATCAGGTACACCATCGGGGGTCTGGACTCTTTTCACAGACGATGCTTCAAATGTGAAGGGGTCCGGTCTAGGCATCATTTTGAAGCCGCCCACATGTAGCATTATTAGAAAATCTATTAAAACTTCTAAATTTACTAACAACGAGGCCGAGTATTAGGCCATGATTGCAGGTCTCGAGCTAGCTAAAAGCTTGGGAGCATAAGTCACTGAAGCTAAGTGCGATTCTTTACTGGTGGTAAACCAGGTGAACAAAACCTTCGAAGTTCGAGAGGATAGAATGTAAAGGTATTTGGACAAATTGCAGGTAACTTTGCACCGTTTCAAGGAATGGACTCTACAATATGTACCTCGAGAACAAAACACTGAGGCCGATGCACTTGCAAATTTGGAGTCATCGGTCGAGGATGATGAGATCAGCTCGGGGACTGTCGCTCAACTCTCGAGATTTGTGATTGAGGAAGGACATGCCAAAATAAATTCTACAAGCTTAACCTAGGACTGGAAGAATAAATACATCAAGTATTTGAAGAATGGAAATCTCCCATCGGACCCTAAAGAATCGAGGGCCCTACGAACTAAAGTTGCTCGTTTCACATTAGACGAAGACGGAACATTATACAGAAAGACATTCGATGGACCATTGGCAGTGTGTTTGGGACCAGGAGAAACCGATTATGTTCTACGAGAGGACCATGAAGGCACTTATAGGAACCATTCCGACGCCGAGTCATTAATTCGCAAAGTCATTAGAGCAGGATATTACTGGGATAGCATGGAAAATGACTCTAAGGAGTTTGTTCGAAAATGTAATAAGTGTCAAACTTTTGCACCGATGATCCACCAGCCCGGAGAACAACTTCACTCGGTCCTATCCTCATGGCCATTGATGAAATGAGGGATGGACATCGTTGGCCCGCTGCCATCGGCCCCAGGTAAAGCTAAGTTTATTTTGTTTATGACTGACTATTTCTCTAAATGGGTTGAAGCACAAGATTTCGAGAAAGTCAGAGAGAAAGGGGTTATAGATTTCATCTGGGATCACATCGCATGTCGATTTGGAATACTCGCAGAAATAGTATGCGACAATGGTAAATAATTTACACGTAGCAAAGCGACAAAATTCCTCCAAGACCATAAAATAAAAAGGATATTGTCAACACGTATCACCCCAGTGGGAACGGACAGGCCAAATAGACGAACAAGACTATCATCCAAAATATAAAGTAAAGGTTGATCGAAGCTAAAGGGGAATGGAGAGAAATTCTACCCGAGGTTCTTTGGGCATATCGAACAACATCGATGTCCAGCACAAGAGCAACTCCGTTTTCCTTAATATATGGCTCTGAAGTCTTGATTCTAGTCGAGGTCGGAGATCCCAGTGCCAGGTTTCGACACGTAACAGAGGAATTGAACCACGAGGCTATGAATACTAGTCTCGAACTGCTAGATGAAAAATGAGAAGCTACACTCGTTCGAATGGATGAACAAAAGCAACGAATCGAAAGGTACTACAATAGAAGCAACCTTCGCCACTTCAGAGTTGGGGACTTAGTCCTAAGGAACGTCACCGTCAACACTCGAGACCCTAATGAAGGGAAGCTCGGACCGAATTGGGAAGGACCCTACCTAATCCGCGATATAGTCGGAAAAAAGTGTCTTATAAACTCGGAACGATGGATGGCGAATCGCTGACAAACAACTGGAACATATCCCTTCTCAAACGATATTATTCTTAAGGCATGACCTTCTGCCTTCTTTTATTTATATATATATATTCGACGCTAACTCATTGCAGGACTTCGACCCAAGACATCGAGAAAAAAAAAAAGTTTTAAAGTACGCGTTACATTCTTTTTCCCTTATATCGGTTTTGTATCCCAAATGGGTTTTTTCGGCAAGGTTTTTAACGAGGTAACAATTATATGATACATGAGGACAATTCAACAGTATCCAATGCTTCTTTGCAATCAACCTCAAATACTAGGGGACATCACCCTCGGATGTTATATATTCGAGAAAAGTACCTCGTGTCAAAGGGCCTCGATAGGGAAAATTTGTAATGGGCCAAACGGTCGAATGAACCGTGTCCATATAGATTAGTTGAGTTCTGATGGCAAAACATGTACGCATATATAAATTATTCAAAGAAGCATTCTTTCTTTGTCAAACATCTTGTGTCTCGAAACAAATTCTCTACTATGCAAATCTCATACTTATGATTTTGTGAGAAATGGCTCACGAGCCAAGTGCAATATACCTCGAATACTTGGGGACTGCCATCGATAATAGGCATATTTGAGTTATCTAAACTCAAAGTCACAAGACTTCAAAGAGGCACCCCTCAATATATAGGCCAAGGACACCATTCTCGGGGACTAACATTTAGAACAATTTCGAAATATTATCGGGAAATAAGCCCAAGAGGCATATCCGAAGGCTACTATCAAATTTAAGGCTACAATAAAAATAACATGGCTCGGAGACGTCCGAATTACGAAATAAATAATAGGCCTTCAAAATTCTTTGAAAAACCGGTTAAAAAAGGCTACCTTCGGCAAATAATCAAAAGGGACTTCGATAAAATCAGCCCTCAAAAATTCAAAAAGGCTTCGATAATATCAACCCTCGAAAAACCTTAAGAGGTATCAAACTATCTTCGTACAAACGTGCTAAGGCACAAAAAGCAAAGGGGTTTCAATCGACATCGGACCCTCAAAAAAACCCAATGGGTAAAATATACATACTAAGGCATAAAGCAAATTTTACTAAGTCTTTTAAGCCGAAAGGGGGAAATAATAGCCATCTTTTAAAGGCCATATCGACCCAACCTAAAAAAGCCTAAGGGCCAATACATTTAGAGTTCGAGACCCTGTTCTCACTCAACTCGAACCTAAGGGTTCCACCATTTCGGGCTCGAATAAAGTCGACTTAAATATACCCTGGGGATTCGTCATAAAACCTTAAGGGGTATGTTACTGTAAGTACGAAACTTACCCATTATTTGATAAAAGACCTAAGAGTTTATTCTATTCTGAGTTCAAAACTTACTCGAACTAAGTTATAAAGACAGTGCAGTCATGGCATCAATTAAGCCATCCGAAATCTCGAACATATTATTAAGCTCGGTGACTCGCCTTTACTTACCTAAAAAATCTAAGGGTTTGATTTAAGTTCGAGCTAGTGTTCACTCGATTACAGAGGCTGGAACAACAAAATTTTCACAAGGCAAAAACAAAGCAGAATTTATCACAAATCGGAGACAAAATGGAAAGTGATGGAACTCTTTATATATATATAAGGTATTAACAAAGACCATAGAGGGTCTTACACAAAAAACAATGAAAAAACACAGAAGAATAAAAATCCTAAGTGCATAGTCCACTTTGGGAGCCACATCTTCGGGGGGCTTCATCCTCATCTCTTCTGCTCTCGGATCCACTCGCAGAGTCTTCATCATTGGAGAGTAAAGCCGCGGCCTCGTCCTCTAAAACTTTTGCACTCTCGATATAAGCTGAGAGGTCGAAGCCACGAGTATGTACCTCCTCGAGAGTCTCTCTCCAGGATTGGCACCTTGCATGATCGACAACACACGACAATTTGATTTCAAAAACAACCGAGATATCATGTGCCCGAATGTTGGAAGATTCGGCGTCGGCTCGGTAAGAGGCCACAAGTGCCTCTGTCTCAGATTTAGCCTTCCAAGATCAGCAACCAACTTAGCCTCGAGTTCCTCAATCTTCTGGGCCCGGGCTAAGTTTTCCTCCTTCACTTTTTGGAGTTGACACTCGACCGAAGTCAGTTGGGCCCGAACCGCATCTTTCTCCGAGGTGAGATGATCCATGTTCTGCTTCCACTCCAAAGTCTCTACCTTCTTCATCTTGGCCCTCTCTCGAAGCTGCTCGACCAATTCATCCTTTTGTTGGGCCTGCAAAGTCAAAGTATCAATCGCTAATGTCACGTTAATACATAACAAACTCCCAAAGGGTTACATTACCCGTTCGATGAGCTCGGTCTGTTCCTAATGAGCCCTTGTCAGTTCGGCTCGGAGGCTCCTGATCTCCTCTTCTTTCTGTGCATAGAGGAATTTGAGGCCGTCTCTCTCTTCTACGAGCTTTTTGAGTTCGGCCGCACATCGGGTCAGCTCAGCCCGAGATTTGAAAGATGCTTCTCGATGGAGCGCTATGGTCTGTACACAAAGGAGGAAATCAGACTTGGAGAAATGAGAATAAAACACAAGCATAATTACAGAGGCTAAAACTTACTTGTTTCAAAAGCCGTTAAGCCTCGTAAAAAATGAGCAATGCATCCAGGTCGGGACCATCATCGACCCCTGCGAAGCATCCCTGGAATATATCATTCCCTTCGTGGGTCATCCCCACATTGGGAGTCTCCATAGCCCGAGCGTCTGGAAACTGCCCGTAGAACATAGAGCCTTACGGCGAATCGTCAATATTAATTATTCCAAGGGAGTCACTTGGGACATTCTCTTCTCTTTGAAGGGCCTCAAAGCTAGACCCTTCAGGCACACCCACCGGTTGTTCATCACGACGGGGGGCATTTTCCCCACCCGATGGCTCGGGGACTCTGCTCAGACCTTCTTCCAAGATTTCTTCGGTCAGAGATTGAACCGCTTTGACCGCCGTCGGCTCAGCAGTCTTCGAAGCTTTAGTGCTTCCCCTCTTCTGTGCTACCAGCAAGCAATCGGTATCCTCTCCTTCCTCGTCCTTCTCCCGAAGTTTTTGGACTGCATCGGTAGATAAGACTGCAGGACCAGTCTTCGATTTTCGAGCCCTACATTTCCTGGGCTTTGGGGTATCTAGAGACGAAGCCCTCTTCTTCTTCTTCTTCTCTTTGGTCGGCTTTAGAACCTCCTCTTCCCTAGGTGGAGATGGACTCATGACAACGTTGTCTCCTAGACCTGTATAAAGAGAAACTAAGTTAAAAAGAAGTATTTTATAGGGAAGCATCAAAGTACGGGCAAAGGAACTCACCGTGGTTTTTAGCCTCCCACCGACCCCTGGCCAAATTACGCCAACAACGCTCAGCATACGAAGAGGTGGAGGCTAGTTGTCGAACCCAGCTTGCGAGTTCCGGAATCACACCAGGAAACAAAGGGGATGCTGCACCATAAAAAAGAATTTAGATCAGAAAGGAATAAAGAAAGCAAAACGGTGAACACTATCGATGAGATTGAACTTACGGTTCATGTTCCATTTCTCGGGGAATAGTATTTTCTCGGCGGGGATCAGATCAGAGATCTTGATTCGGACAAATCGGCCCATCCATCCTTGGTCCTTATCCTCATCTATGCTCGAGAATAGTACTTTTGTGGCCCGACACTGGAGCCTTATCAACCCACCTCGATAAAGATGAGGGCTGTATAACCTGATTAGATGGTCGAGGGTGAAAGACATCCCTTCGACCTTGCTCAAAAAGAATCTGAGCAAAATGAAATGCGCCAAAAGGAGGGATAGATCTGGCCAAGGGTTACCCGACAAAAATCGAGTATGACCGGATCTACGGGGCCCAATGTGAAAGGGTAAGTGTACACACTTAAAAACCCTTTCACATGGGTAGTGATGTCCTCCTCAGGGGAAGGAATCACTACCTCTTTGTTATCCCAGTGACAGTCCTTTTTCACCTGCTCGAGATCATCTTCAGATATCGAACAAATGTATCTGGACGTGGGCTCACATCAGCAAGGAATTGAGGAAGGTTTTTCGACTTTGAAGTCGGAAGTCAATTCGCATGGCCGAAGAACGCACTCTTCAATATGAGGCTCCACCAGCATTTTATCGCCGGCCGACCGTGATGAGGAGGCTTTTTCTTTTTTAGGGACAGTCTTTGATGTTTTAGCCATCACTATATGAATTTCAAGAAAGAAGAAGGAATAAAATTTATGATAAACGCAAACTGACGAAGAAGATGAACTTGAAGAGAAGCTTGTAGAGATTTGGAAAAAGGTTTTGGAAGTAAAGTTTGAAAAGATAGTGAAATTGATCTATTTATAGTGGCCACTTCGATGGTTTGAGAGCACTAGTGGCCGACCATCAGTTGTCATTAATTAATGACCTTGGGAACTGTGTAGAAGCGACCTTCAATCACTTCTGTTGCTAACATCATGTGGTTGACGTCATGATCGAGGTGTCAGAGAATCGAGGCTCAAATCGTTTCTTATCGTTTTACTCTAAGAAATACAGGGACTATCTGTATACGGTTGAAATCGTGTATGTCTGATTTCATAGACACGATGAACTGCCTCGAGAGTAAACTTGTAATGGACCAGGCTCTAACTCGAAGACAGACCATGGAGCATGAAGATCTAAGTGCTCGCTAAAGATCGAGACCGAGCATGACCGACTTCGAGTAAGGCATAAAACGGAATGGCGAGATATTAGCAACCGATCGAAGAACTCGGCGGAAATCCCAAAACAGATCGAATCAAGCGGTTATTGACACCAATCATGGGATTTATTTTCGTTATTAGAATTGTACCTTATTAGGATTCCTCTACTATATAAAGAGGGACCCCATTCATTTGTATGATCATCATTCACTGATAAAAAAATAACACGATGCTCTATTTCTCTTACTGTTCATTATTGTTCATTACTTTTCTTCACTGCTCATATTATCCAACCTCGAGACCATCTCGAATCGAGGTCGATACACTGCTATAATTCTGGTTTGGTTTATTTTATTGTTCAATTTATTCATTATTTATCAATTGGTATTGAATTAGATCATGTATCCTTAAAACCATAATATAAGTTTAATTGTTACTAAAATTTTAGGGTAAACAGTAGTCATTGCACCTTGCACCAAGCATCTTTTTATTAACAGGTGATTAATCCTTTTGCCGATTGTGTATATGTCATATATTACTTAATCACTTCCATTTTTCTTATTCCTCTGGAACAATCAGTATTTTATTAGACTCTAGATTTTGTCTAAAAGCAAGATTTATAAGTTAAATCTGCTTCAAAGGTATTAATAACTTGGTAAAAGTTAACATATATATGAAACTGATTGGCATTGCACATCACCTAAGTATTAGTCAAATTTAAACAAAGGGATAAATCAACAGATGACTAATTCAACCACTTGAAAGTCCCGGTCCTAAATAAAGAAGAAAGATGATTACTTTCTTTAGAAAAATAAGTTTCATGTGAAGTTATTTCTAACCATCCTAGGAAGTTTTGTGAATCATAGAGTTAATATAATTTTATCTATCCCTTTGACATGTATTTCACTGGAAAATACCTGAAGTCATATCATTTTGTTTCAATCCTTTATTCAGAAGTAAGGAATACATTTGTTTTTTGTGTTTTTAAGAAAACAATAAAGGAATACGTATTTTAAGAACAAAAAGCTGCATTTTTTACCATATGCTACAATTCTTCTTCTATCTATTGATTAGAAAAGAAAAAAAGCAATGATATTTGAGCCTCATTAGTTATTTTATTAATCTGACATTATTCGCTCCTGCAGGTACCTCTGCAGCAAGCTATTTCTACTTATTTCTTGTGTTTTAATTCATACAATTGTGCTTTTGTTGGACTAATGACTTCAAAACAAAAGAACAAACATGTTTGCTCGGCCAAAACCGGAAGCGGAGATGAAACTTAGGCCACATGAAACGTATAGACTAATATCTGCAGAAAAAAGGAAGGCATTGTTACTACAACGACGAATAAAAAAAACAAGAGTCAAAAGGAGTAGTTTTTCTGACAATGTTTCTTCTCCTGGCACTACTGAAGCTACAATTGAGTTTCAATAACAGAATGTTCCTGTGAGGGACTCTTCTTCTATTTCAACAACGGGTCTAAACACATTCTTTGTTGTTTTACTCTTTGTAAATGTGTCCCTTTACGCTTTTTGCATGTGAGTATAATTAAATGATGCTAAATGTGTGTGATATTTCCCCTATTAGCCAACGAGCCTCATGTTGATGCTTTGCCAATTACATTTGACAAGCAAAAGAGTATAACTTATCCCTTCTACTCTGAAGTAGGCAAGTATCAAGGATCCAACATTGAGTGTTATGTCTACGATACATAACGTCTTTGTTTATTACTAATTTATTACTTTTTTATGTTAGGCTCAACATCATGTGCATCTAATGAAAACAGTAGTACGAGACTATTCCTATTTGGAAAACAAATGTTTGCACCAATCTTTTATTATGATAGTATTGTATATGTGACACTCCGTAAATTCGACTTAGGTGTGGATGTGTTAAATGAGTAGTAACATTATATTTTAGACATGTGAAGTTCTATCGGGATGAGTATGGGTGGAAATAGTTGTTTTAGAATCAAGACGGAGAGTGAGGTGCATAAGATTCGATAAAATCGACTAAGTTTATGAAAGATCTATCTTCCATCAGGATTTCATGAAAATATGTAAGGAATTTGAGAAAACGCAATCAATATAGTTGTAGCCCTTTGAAATAGCTTTTCAACGATATATTGTGGAGCCTGAACAAATCTCTGTGCAAAACGTTATGTGCGTTTTACTAAACACTATGCAGTATGCGCGCCCAGCTGGTCCCGTGCGCGGCCGAGCACCTGTGGCAGTGCTACTACCTTTGATACGCATTCAGGTGCGCAGTTGGGCCTTCAGCTGAGTGGGGCGCACCCGGGAAGCCGTTTTAAAATCCCTACTTCATCCCCCACACCCCAAAACACAAAAACTTTCTCTAGAAAGGGAAGCTCTCAAGAACCTAACTCCTCAAAGGTCCCTCCTCATTCAAGGTAAGTTCTAATGGTGATTTTAAGTTAATTTCAATTCTCCAGAACTTTATTAACATGGGTAAACCCTTCAAATCATTTGATATTCGATCGAGGCATCATTGTTGAGAAAAGAAAACCTATAACTCGAATTCAAATGGATTGGACATCAAAAGGTAATATCTTCACCTTCTAAATGATTATAGCATTGGATTAATGATTATCGACTATTGGTTAAGAGTGTTGTTTATTTTATGGGTGAAGAAGAATGATTTTGATTATAAGAAATTTGAGATTTTAGAATTTTTCTAGGAGCAAGAGAATGGGTTATTGGGTGTAGAAGCACCATTAATGAGAGCTATGAAGATTTATGCCCATCAAGTGTTTGATAAAATACCTAAGTGGCCAAAATATGAGTATTATTGCTAATATGGAATCCCTTTGACTTTTAATGCTATAGATTTAAGTTGAAAGGGTTGGCGAACATTGTACTACGCTCCAGAGAAAGAAGCTAAGGTATGTGAGGCTAACTCTCTATGTTTGGGAATGTTAATAGTTCTTCCTACATTACGTTTCTTTTACGACGTTACTAATTGTCTCAGAAATATAGTTAAGCCTAGTTCCTTGAATAGTTGCAGAACTTCAATTCTCTAGCTTCATAACTCGTTCATGACTTTTATTCTAAACGTTGTGAGCTCGTGCGTAATCAATATAGACTAGGGTTTGATGTCCGTGAGTCCCAGTCTAGATTACTCAGCATATCATAAACAATTAAAGTTTCAGTTTTCATAATCAGTTCAAGAATACATGTCTCACTCTAGTCCTATTCAGTATTCCAGTATCATGTAACTCAATATGCTTCAGTATTTCAACATTACGTATTGTAGTATGATTTTCAGCTCCTCAATTTAAATTCCTGAATGTTGAACACCTGTATTTGGGCCTGAGGCCGAGTTTATACGTTATGCATGTATGGGCCTGAGGCCGTAGTTTATGCTTTATGTATTTTTGGGCCTGAGGCCGTAGTTATGTATACGTATACTTGGGCCTGAGGTCGTAGCTTGTGCACATATATATTGGGCTCGAGGCCGTAGTTTATTCAGATAAACAAGTGGTTCATCATTAAAAAAGGGGAGTATTCGTATCCTTACTTCCTTTGTTCAGTTTAGTTATCAGTTATCATTTCAGTTTAACAGAATACATCGGCAGTGTTGATACCCAATGTTTCCCTCATATTTTTTCAAATATACATATTTACTTTTAAAATAGTGCATATGCACCATCACTTGATTTATGAACATATACAAGCATTTTTCATAATTTCCTATAACTTTTAAAGGGTTTTAAATCAATTTATTCCTGCATTTTTATTATATAAATACTCACTAATTACCTCACAAATTATTTTACAATGGTTTTATCATCTAATTTCACCATTTATACCCATATTAGGTTTTAAATATTTTTAACATATTTGTCAAAATTATATTTGCATTTTTAGGCTAAAATTGCACATTTGCAATAATAACCTATATGTACTTATAATTACTTTATTTATGCCAAAATAATCTTTTTATACATTTTATAGTGTTAAATAACTATTTTTATTTGTTTTTATGCACAAATAATATTTTATTATCTATTTATCATTTTTTACATAGCATCCCATTTTTAAGTTTATTTCGGATCAACCCCTAGCCCAAATTGCCTAAATACCTAGCCCAAACACCTTAACCCAAAACCCACTAGCCCAGTCCCCATACCCGTTTCTATACCCGACCCAACCTCCCCTTTAATCCTGGCCGTTGATCTTTCAAGATCAACGACCCCCATTCACTTCCTCCTTTTTAATTAATCACTCCCAACTCAAATGCCCTCATTCCCTAAAGCCCGCTGCCCTTAAATGCTCTCTTCTTCTCCTCTTCTGAAACCCTAGCGCTGTCACCCGTTACCCCTCCGATTCCAACCCAGAAATGGATCAATCAATGATTTCATTACCTTATTAACCTCTTCTCACTACTGGCTACCCGTTTATGGTGTTACATAATTGCTTGCCTAACATGGCAAGCAGATCTCTCTTATTTTGAACCAAATCTGGTTCAGATCTTTGACTTTTTCCATCTGTATTCGTTTTCGTTTCTTTTGTGGTATGAATCTCTAAGATTCTTTGCGATTTTCTACTTGCCCTAAAACTAGGGTTCAAATCTTCCTAAGATCTAGTACTCGTTCACGATTCTTTAATTATTTTTTCTTTAGTATTTCCGTATATATGTCCCTGTGCATTTTTATTATGATTTTCTTTGATATTTCTGACTAATATTTACTTATCCTAAAATTAGGGTTTTTGATTCTTCAAAATCGAACCAAATTCTGTTCAAACCTTAATTATTTCCGTCTATATGTCTCTATGCATCTTTATTATAACTCTTTTGTGGATTTCTGCCGATTTTCTACTTACCCTAAATTTAGGGTTTTCGATTCTTTAATAATTTTTCCTTTAATATTTCCGTCTATCTGTCTCTGTGCATCTTTATTAATTTCTGACTGAATTTTACTTACCCTAAATTTAGGGATTTTTGATTTTTTCGAAATCAAACTAAATTTGTTTGATTCTTTGATTACTTGATTAAAGCTCTGTCTATATGCGTCTCTTTACTTGATATTTCTGTCAATTTGTATGTTTTACCTAAACTAGGGTTTCGAGTTTTCTTTTCTTAATTAACTGTTAGATGCTTTCCTTTCTAGTACCTTGATTAATTGTTGCCATATTTGTGTGCTCTAATTCAGTGCTATTTAATTCAGTAATTCAGTGCCCTAACGCACCTTAATCCGTTAGGTGGCGACTCTCTTTTAATAACCATTCCTTCCCTTTTAAAAGAGTTATCAATGTCGAAACCCGATTTCGCGAGAAAAAGGCGGCGCGACAGCATGACGACTCTGCTGGGGATATCTTTAGGCTCTTACCATAATGAACTTGATTTGTGTGAATTAGTCTCCCTCGATAAGCGTGTCTTTGTTATTTTATTCGCCATTTATTTACTATGTGCACATCCTCTTCCCATTGTCTCCTTTTATCTGCAATTCTTCGTTTAATCTGTTATAATATGCTAATCCTATTCGCTAGCTTCAATCTTTATGCCTTTTCCAAATCCCTACCCTTTTTATTGCTTTACTGTAATATTTCCATTATACGAACTTACTCTTTCCTTGTTTTCGTTTCTTTTTTGTCTTTACATTTATTAAATACTGCATTTATCACTTTATCTTGCAAAATACTTGACAACATGCTATTTCGCTTTTTGCATAAATACATGCTCTGCATCATATTCCACTCGTGCGCAATTAATACCATAGCAGCACTTAATGAGTGTCCGCGCTCTTCCTATATTACCATTTTAAAATTGAAAAGGCTTATTTGCGGTAAAACTAGTCGATCAGCGGCGCAGTAGACGGTTCCGTGCCTTTCCTCTCAAGTTGTCCGCTTTAGGGTACCAGTCTAGACTTCTGTAGAAAACCCTACTCTAATAATAACTATACATGCATCATGATCAAACCTAGCATGGGTTAGTGTGTTGTCCTCATAATAACCCTCTAAGGAAAGCCTTGTCCAAAGCCCATCGGGATTTCCATAATCCCAGCAGGCACCATCACAATATGTGCATTATTTGAAGAAAACGTGCCGATATGCTAATCATTAATGTTTAAGTAGTCAAACCCGGAGGGGGAAAGGGGCTAACTTTGTTTATTTTGCAGAAATGAGGCACGAAGTCCCCAGGTTCGGCACGGTCCGAAGTATACCACCTTTATTGCTAGATTGATGGGACAATCTTTTGCCAAGCGATAAAAATCATCTGAAGAGGGTTCTCAAAACTTTACTCTCCTTGCTAGACTTCCAACCAAACAACATACTGATCGAGGCTGCTACCATGTTCTGGGATGAAGAAAGGGCCGTCTTTCATTTCGGCAATATAGAGATGACTCCCCTTCTGAAGTAAATAGGAGGTTTCGCTGGGCTACCCTAGGATAGTCCTGGTTTGTTGTACCAGAAAATCGCACTTCTAGGGGGTTTCTGAAAATGATGTGTCTTAGAAAGAATGACGATTTAGTCTGTCTGAAGAAGTCCTACATACCTTTCGATTTCCTTTACGAGCGATATGGGCATAACACATCCTACCGTATTTTTCATGATGAGTTTGCCATCACTTCACTAGGCTGGACTCATCGCCGGGTTTTTGTGTTCATCGTCTGTTTTCTAGGAATGATAGTATTTCCAATCCAAGGAGATAGGATTCATACTCGGTTGGCTATGATAACCAAGACTTTAATGGAAGAGATTGAGGGACAAACTTACACTATTGTCCCAATGATCGTAGCAGAGATATACCGAGCCCTAGACCGTTGCAAGAAGAGGTTCAGACATTTTGAGGGTTGCAATTTGTTGCCGCAGATATGGTTGTTGGATCATTGTCAAAGAGGACAGTACCGCCAGGAATTTCCACGAAGACTATGGAATGACCACATAGCTTTCCATCATCCGAAAAGAATGACTTTCATCCCAGACAGGTTTGCACAACCGGAAAATGCTATTGATTGGGTACACTCTTTCAGTAATCTGACTGAGGACAAGGTCCATTGGATGTTCGAGTGGTTCCCTACTGGCGAATTCATCATCAGGTCCAGGGATGTTCCTCATTTGGTGCTGATGGGGTTGAGGGGCATATATCCTTATGTTCCTATCAGAGTTATGAGACAGGTTGGGAGAAAAAAAGTCATACCGCGACTCTCCAAGATGAGTCATTACAAAGCAGATTTTCAAGATGATGCCATTCCATACAAGTGTGAGGCCCAACACATGTGGCATTTGAAGATTATTGTGGAAAAGGATACCATTGAGCCGGATCGGTGCCACGCCAGTCATGCATACTTCTACCTATCATGGTTGGATGATGACATAGCAGGAATAGTTGAGCCAGGGGCCGATCGAGGAAACAAGGTCATAGATGAAGCTGCCGAAGCACAGGTGAAATACAAGAGGTTGCGCAAAAGAATCCTTTGAGTCCGAGGCCAGGCATTTGGAACAGCACAAGGTAGACATGGAATCAATTAATGAGTGGAGGGAAATTTCTAAAAAGTCAACGGAAAGGTTGGAATATTTAGAGCAGGGTCTGATGGAACTGGAAGCGAAGATGAGGAAAAGGATCATAGACTGTCAGAATGCAGAGGGAAAGGAAGGAGGACACCTAGCAATGGCGTATATACTGTTGGACATGCGCGATCTGGGGAATCTGATTGATGGGGCCAAGAAGGCCAAGCTTGGAGAGGGTCCTTCCGGGACCAAGTAGATTAGAATTATTATTTACTTGCTTTTCTAAAGTCATTTTAAAATTTGATTGTAATAAGGAAAATGCCATTAGTAACTCCTTTATTGTCGTTTTAGAGGTTTGACTTATTTATTACATTAATGAAATGAGGCAATTATCGACATTAAATTTCTCAAAATCTACATGTCGCTAGGCCTACCTCGAGCGCAATGAGGTCCCCAAATTAGGACGTGAATTTATAATTCCGCAATATATGTTTAAATAATACAAATATCTCTCTAAAATCACCTACTGACTTGTTTACCTTTTTGTTTTTTTTTGTTTTGATTATTCCCATCCCCTAAGGTTGGTTCGTGCATACTGGCATCATCGGTGTATCATACCAGATCCAGAGGCCCTCCACCTCCTCCTCCTCCAAGTGATCCTAAAGGTAAGGGAAAGGCTAAGATGGATGATATGAGTGGTATTAGGAAAGATAACGCGGCACATGTGGAGAATGTTGAAACTTCAGACGGTCGGAGTTCTTCGGCACAGAATGATTTGGTTTTATGCCTGGAGCTGGAAATACTGGAATTACAAGGGGAACTCGAGCAGGTCCGCAACTTGGCAAACCTCTCCCTCACCTTAAACGTCCCAAATATTAACCAGCGAAATGCCCAGAACCCAGCACCTCCTCAAAACACACCAAACTAACATCCACAAAATATTCTCGCACCTCATCAATACGCAACAACTCCCCAAAATCCTAACCCTACACCAGTACCAACACCTCCTCAACACCAACATCTTCCGACTCAGTATCCGCAAACTACTACCTACCATACTCCTCAAAATACACCATAACCTACTCCTGATCCATAGAATTCAATCAATGATCCCACTACACTCAAACCCGTATCCACCAAAATGAACTCATATATGTAGATACCTTACCTCACCCCACTCAACAAACCCCATACACACCAGAATCCGCCGAGAAGGACCTTCTCATCAAGAATATGGCAGAGGAACTCAAGAAGCTCACAAGCTGAGTCCAGGGTGTCAAAAGAGGTAAAGGCATTAAGGGTTTGAATTATCAAGATCTGTGTATTCAACCGGACGTAGAACTGCTGGAAGGTTACAAACCTCCTAAGTTCGAGATGTTTGACGGTGCATCTAAGAACATACTGTGACAAGCTCGTAGGAGTTGGGAAAGATGATAGGATTCGTATGAAGCTGTTCATGAGAAGTCTCACTGGAGATGCCCTATCTTGGTACATCAGTCAAAATCCCAAGAAGTGGATTAGCTGGGTAAGCATGGCACCGGACTTTATGGATCGATTCAGGTTTAATACAGAGAATGCACCGGACGTCTTCTACATACAGAACCTCAAGAAGAAACCAACAGAGACTTTCTGCGTGTATGCTACTCGGTGGAGATCAGAAGTTGCAAAAGTAAGGCCGGCATTGGAAGAGGAGCAGATGAACAAATTCTTCGTCCGGGCCCAGGATCCACAATACTATGAAAGGTTAATGGTTATCGAGAATCACAAATTTTCCGACATCATCAAGCTAAGGGAAATGATTGAAGAAGGGATCAAAAGCGGGATGATAACCAATTTTGAGGCATTGCAGGCTACAAAAAAAGCATTACAGTCAGGGGGCATATCAAAGAAGAAAGAAGTAGGGGCTGTGATGGTAGCCCAATGTCCAAAATCTCCTCTTACATACCAATACTTCCACCCTCATATCAACCTTCATCTCCCAGATATCCACAACCGCCACTGCCTACCACATTTATAACACCCAGCCAGCATATTATCACTTATCGCCAGCCCGCCAAAACTATCAGAAACCCAGACCTAACTTTGACCCCATGCCACCCAGAGAATACACCTCTATTGCTGAACTCATCGATCAATTATACGAAAGACAGAAAGTTGCTGGATATGTTACCCCTATTCCCGTTGTTACCATGGAAAACTCCTCTCAATGGGTCAATCCAAACAAAATATGTGCCTACCACTCTGGCATGAAAGGACGTACCATCGATGAATGTCGCACTTTGAAAGACAAAATCCAGACAGTGATTGATACTAAGGTCATACAAGAAAAGGAGGCCGCACCTAATGTCCGCAACAATCCTCTTCCAGATCATAGGGGCGAAGGAGTAAATATGATAGAGACTGATGAAGAATGGGATCCGAAAGGGTCAATTGGACTTATTTGAGAAGGGGATGATCCTAAGAAACATGCAGTCACCCTCACTCCTATTGTGGTACAGATACATCCACCAGTCGAAGTTGAGGTAACCGCATCAACTCCGTTCGAAATTGAAATAACAACACCCGCAACTGCCCCTGCTCCGTTCGAAGTAGAAGTAACTATACCCTTACTGTGATGGTGGCATCCACACCGCCCTTTAATTCCAATGTCCTACCTTGGGATTATGTTGCAGAAGCCAGGAGGAAAGGAAAAGCAAAAATGGAAGAATCTGGTGCGGCACAAGAGATGACCAGGACCGGCAGAATTTATACACCCGAGAATTTGGGAGGAACAAGTAAAGAAGCTGCTGCCAAACAACCCATCATTGAAATTGGTCCAGATGATCTTTGGAGAAAGGTGCAAGCGAGGGAATATTATATGGTAGACCATTTGAACAAAACTCCCGCTCAGATATCCATCCTATCATTACTGCAGAATTCCGAGGCACATAGGAATGCTTTGATAAAGGTATTGAATGAAGCTTACGTGCCTAACTATATCATCAGTGGGGAGATAGCTAACATGGTAGGGCAAGTACTGGAGAGCCACAAGATCACTTTTCATGAAGACGAATTGCCACCAGAGGGATTAAGCCACAATAGGGCGCTGCATATCATGGTACAATGCGAGGATAAATTCATTGCCAGGGTTTTGATAGATGGAGGGTCCAGTCTCAACATCTGTCCGCTGACAACTCTGAAAAGGTTGGATAAAGGTTTGCATGAAATACGAGCAGGGACTATGAACGTGAAGGCGTTCGATGGGTCTCAAAGGGCCACAATTGGGGAAACCAATCTATGCTTGCAGATGGGTCCGACCTGGTTCGATGTTGAATTTCAAGTGCTAGACATATTTGCCTCATACAATTTGTTGTTGGGATGACCTTGGATACATGCCGCTGGGGCCGTGGAATCTACTTTGCACCGGGCTGTAAAGTTTGAATGGAATCATCAGGAAGTGATCATTCATGGAGACGGGAGTAATCCCATTTATACCAACCAAACCGTGCCAGTCGTGGAGAATAGAAGGAAGTTGGGTGGAGAGACTTATCACCACATCGAGCGCATCAATTCAATAGAGAAAAACAAATGGTGGAGAAGTAAAATAGAAAGCATACTAGCATGGTCAGGATATGAACCCGACAAAGGGCTCGAGAAGCAACTCTAAGGCATTACCAAGATGATACAACCAAAGAGTCATGGTACAACCTTTGGGCTTGGATATCAGTATACCTGGCAAGAATATGACGATTGGTCGCCGCCATGGCGTGGTCCGTACTACCCTCTTGAGCAACCGGTGCCGCATTTGAGCCAATCCTTTCATCAGGCTAACACAATATGGGGATCTGAAGAAGATGAAGCTTTAGCTAGTCTAAGGAACCTGTTCATGGAAGATGAAGACATGGACTGCAATATGATAGTTGAGGAGGAGGAGGAAGAAGGCCTCGTCATCTAGACGGTGGAGAAGGGTGCACTTCTCAAAAACTGGACCGCCACACAATCCAGGGCCAAACGAGTCCTGGGGTAGCATGGCTGCTAGTGTTATTCATTTGAAAACAATTCTTTTGAGCATTTTTATTTAAAAACATCTTTCTTTCCTTTCAGTATTTTGTTTTGGAAAACATTGTCTGAAGTCATTAAAACATTGCTTTGTTTAACGTTCAACATTTATCAACAGTTTGATGTTTTATTGTTATTATCTTTCATATCTTTTTCTCTACAGCATTACTATTTCTTACCTTGATGAACCAACGACTGTGACATGTAATGAGACAACGCAACATAAGGATAGTGACTCGGAAGAGATAGAAGAAGAAGATGTGATACCTCAGGAAATTGTCAGAGAAGTTGAGAACTTTGAGAACAAACCTAAGTCCAACCTGGACGAGACTGAGGTGGTCAACTTGGGAGATTCTGAAACCGTCAAAGAAACTCGCATAAGCATTCACTTGTCACCATAAGAGAAGGAAGAATACACTCGTTTCTTGAGAGAGTATGAGGACATTTTCGCATGGTCGTATGACGATATAACCGGGTTGAGCACATCTATAGTGGCTCACAAGCTACCTACCAATCCAATGTGTCCACCAGTAAAGCAGAAACTCAGAAAGTTCAAACCAGACATTAGCCTGAAAATCAAGGAAGAAGTTACCAAGAAAATCAAAGCTAAGGTCCTCAGGGTAGTTGAATATCCAACTTGGTTGGCCAACATTGTGCCGGTTCCAAAGAAAGACGGAAAAGTCAGGGTGCGTGTCGACTATCGGGATTTAAACAGAGCAAGTCCCAAAGATGATTTTCCACTACCAAATATACACATACTGATTGACAATTGCGCCAAGCACGAGATCCAGTCCTTTGTCGATTGCTTTTAGGGTTATCATCAAATTTGGATGGACGAAGAAGACGCAGAAAAGACAGCCTTCATTACACTATGGGGAGTATATTTGTCACGACCCAAACCGTTGGGCCGCAAAGGACACCCGGTACCTTACTTAACCGAGTACCAACATAACATATCTTTTTTCTATTGTACTATCATTGGCAAATGGGCCAAACGGGCAGTCATGGACTAACCAGAATAAACATAGGGGAATACTCAACGTAGGATGACCTAACCTGATATAAAAACTTATACATGTGAATACGGGCCTATAAGGCCAACATGATCATTTGTAAACTCAAAAAATAGGCCAGCAAGGCCATACAAGCATTCGTATACATGACATCTGTCTAAAAATCACTAAGAGTACACTTAACATAAAGGTCGGGATAGGGCCCTGCCATACCAAACAATATGCGTCTAAATCATACTGACCAAACAAGTAACTCCGGAGCAAATGGAGCGCACCAACATCTTCCGCGGAGCTGATAGCCTACTTGGAGGACACTCGACCTGTCTATCGGGACCGGCGGGCATGAAACGCAGCGTCCCCAGGCAAAAAGGATGTTAGTACGAATAATGTACTGAGTATGAAGGCACGTAAATAAGTATATAACAGACATGGAAGAAATATAGAGTAAATAACTCAACTTGTAAGTCTGGATAACACTGTAAATCATAAAATACTTATAGTATCATGCGTATCCGTATGAATGTCATGCCGTGCATAGGTACATGTTTCATAACATCATCAAGCATCTGAGGGCATCCCATCATATCATCTCGGCCACTGTGGACAAATCATCAACGTATACCAGCTGATCAGGTGGTGGTGCGTATATAACGGCGTAACCTTTTTTCATATCCCATATACATATAATATACATTTATATATATATATATATATATATATATATATATATTCTGCATGGGACAATATACATGTATAAATGAATGCAATGCATGAGAAGTACGTTAATAAAATCTTTCAGAGTGTCATAAGGCCATTATGCCTTTGATTTATTTCATGAAACAAACTGTATCAACTTACGTATTTTCTGAAACCCATGAACAGACGATAGAATAATAAGACATATGGGAATTCAAGAACATAGACATCTCTAATACTTCTATGAATAGAGTCATTTATGGAATTTGTGCATTTGCTCGTTTTGTTCGTGTCATATAGATCATGCCAAAAAGAAAGAAGGGATAGCCTTAACATACCTGAGTCAATTCTATTGAGAAATATTATATGTACTCCCTTAGAATCACAAAATCCCGTTTCTATTACGCAGTATAATTTCGTATGAAATTTTTGACGAGCAAAATCACGTCAATCTATCTCACTTTGTAGAAGAGTCATATGAAACAAGATATTGAAACAAGAGTCACTTTGTAAAATCATGTTTGAGACTTTCAACCGTAAGTGTCTTACTTACAAAGTATATGGAAATCCACTGCAACAAATGAATTTGATAACCTTGAAGATAAGTTAGAGATACACCAAAATCATTTCACTTTTCACGTGTAAATGTCTTAAGGTTGATATCCAGGTGCCTACTAATTGATTTGTCTAAAGGTAAGAGTCACCTAAGTCTTACTCCACTTGCTGCCACGTGGGGGTGAAAATTTTAATCTTATCCTATAATCAATTAATTAATTAGGTAATATCTTGCTACCCGGTAATTAACTAATTACCCGCATAATTAAGAATTATCTCAAATTACTTAAAATTTTACTTATTTTAATATACTTTATACATCATACTATCGTGGTCATGTGGTACCTTATATGGTTCTAATCCATAAATATCGGGTATTATCGCTCGGCCCGTATTTTATCCCAAATCGACAACCTTTAACAAAACTCATCTTCTTCTATTTGCTTACCTTCTCTCCTTTACGAATTTACTCCTCATGTGTTTGAAATAGCATGATGCTTATAATCTCAAGAAAATCTCATCCCCGAACTTACGTCGATTATCTTATGACGAAACTGTAACACACGAAAATGCGGGATGTAATATCTCATTTTCGAGCTTTCATAAATTTACTTATGGCGTACTTTCACGTATGAAAACATGGGATATAATATCTTTTCCCTCTTTGGAACATTCGTCCTCGAATGTTGACTGATGCACTTATCGTTCTTATAACCCATAGCTCTTGCGAATACTTTAATACTCTTCCTGCCATTTAGGTAACTGTTCTACGAATAAATCCAAAGGCCAGGGCATTCCCCTCTTTAGTCCTCCTTCCCACACCATGGCTTGTTACCGGAATCCTTCCAATCTCACAACTGTTGCTACCTTCTATCATGTAGCATGTATGATACTGACCTTGTAAGTGCGCCTATGCAACACCTCTCTCCTTTTTTCTCCAGCTTTTAGCCAATCTCTAGGCCTCACTTTGTAAACATATACAGAGCTTGATAAAATGTCTCTCTGGGCATCTATAGGTATACTGAAATTCTTCGCTCGGTACTCTATTGAACTTACGAATATTTCTATACCTTATTTCATAGATCTGTTTGTCCATCCGTATGATTTTACTACATCTAGGTAGGTCTTACTATACCATAACTCTTACTTCGATTTACCGTTGCTGAGTTCTGCTACCAAATTCCAGCTTACTCTTGTTGCTTATCCTATATATATAAGTCTAAGTCCTTTAATGCTTCCTCATTACTGTTCATCTTAAGAATGACGGCCTAATCTTATTGCATACTTTGTAACTTTTATCTATCCGTTGTTGATCCACCTTAATATTGATCTACAATCTACCACTGATAACTTGAAAATTCTTACGTAATACCTTGTCACTAGGGCTTACGTTGCATCGACGAATATTTGAAGTGATTAATATTGTACTTCAATAACCGTATTTTATAGCATCCCAATGTGATTCACCATACGTGGGTATTTTAATCCCGTACAATTCATGAAATCCTCTTCAAATCATTACTCAATCGAAGGCCCAAACGTCACCCTTCATCTATCATAATTACACCTTCATTCTACTACCAGGGCAGCATTCCATCTCTTCTGAATGCTACTAGTCTTAGACTACTTTGAGTTCATTCAGGCTATACTGAGCTTTCTATAACTTAGAGAAACCATCAGCTCTCTTAACTTTATCTTGCGACCTATACATATCAATTAATACTATTGGCAACCTTCTGCATTTGAGTATTTTATACGTTTTTCACCTTTACCTTACTACCTTAACATCTTGCATCGTATCTTCTATCTCTTTCGTGACCTCCCTTCCACATAGGTATAATTCACGTCGATAACTTGAAGCTCTATTATAATATTTGCACCTCTGGTGCATACACAATCCGGTGGGAGCTTCATACTAACTTCTTATGAGGCTGGTACTCTTCTCACAGGCTTTATCATAGAGCCATTATGAAATATGGCTACTGTACTATCTCTCTTGTACCTCTGATATTAAGAGTAATTATGCAATGTTCTGAATCATGATGTCTATAATTTTCTGGGTCCAATAGTCAGACTCCTGATTTTCTTAGTGGGTGTAACTCTTTAGTTTCCTCTTCCTTCTGATCCGCCTTTATGTAGGCTTAAGCTATCTTCCGATCTGCGGCTCATGGTATTACTTTAGCCCTTCATGGACGCTATGGAATATTCAGGATACAATCTTCTAACAGTTCAATCCTTTGTCTATGACCTGGACTCAATTCTTTCTTTTAACTTATACTGGAGTCTTTTACGCCTGTATAATTGTCAACATATATTACATGGGTAATACTCCGAAATCTTAGGTACATTTATTATGTAATTATCTCTGGATCATTGATCAAATAATTCCTTTTTTTCCTTCTCCACTTTCTTTAAATACAAGCAATTGCTTCTCTTGGTCGTTCTGCCACTCGTTGCATGAATACTTGGCTTATTTTAGTGCCCACACATATTGGAATTCCATACAACCCATATGATCTTAAATATCACCTTTTGATTTTGATATATTTATATTTTTCTTTCAAATATCATCTTTTGATTTTTTTCCCGTTCATTAGCCACGATAAGTGCCACTTTCTGATGGATTGCATACAATGTTGTTGTAAGATTGTTGTCACATGACCATTTCCTCTTTAGGTCATTGTGCTTAGGTTGAATCCTTCTTCCTTATTTCCTCCACTAGTCTTTCATTGTAGTACTTAGGGAGGACCCTCTGACTCTTGTAAAGCCGCGAGCTTATTACATCGTATACTCGACGGAATTTGTGATGTTCTTCCTCGCCTATAATTATCCGTAGTTACTTACCTCCACACCCTTGTACTTTTAGGGTTTCTTCTGAACTGATATTCTGACTGTCTTTCCAGTTGCACTCTTTTTTATTCCCGTAATACTCATACGGTACCTTTAACTACCCCAACTCCTATCTGAATATTTCTCAAGTATTACAATACCGTAACTGCGAGGTTGAATTCACTATATTGGGTTTTACTATGTTTATCTTGCACGATCTGCTGATTTTTCTGTAATCTCATATTTAGCCATAACTAGGCTCTTCTTGAATCAACTATTAACTACTCGTCGGCCCATTCTTATATCAATATCCCATGTAATCTTTCTTGCATCATTTTATTTGTCTTAACTTACCTCTCGCACAGTCTCCTTATTTATCAATAGCCTTCAGGGCAGGAACATTTACTTTCTTTCCTTGACGTCGTGCTTGCATAATGTTCTGGAGTCATAGCATACCTGTAGGATTCAGATAAGTGCGATCTCATTCCTTTCTCAGTTTTTATCGCATTCTTCCTTTACCATTCCATAGTTACTAGAACCAAGCACTTAATTCTGATTTAATGCCACATCACCCATATTCCCCCCTTTAGGGAAGTGCTAAGATTTAGTGCCATGACGAACTACCTATAGATGTTTTACCTCTTCATCTTTGGTGCCTTTTCACATCATCGATGACCCTTACTCGCCTTGCGGTAATCCTTCTGTACCAAGGATAACGAAATTCATTACTTACGAGGCAGACACCTAGTGTAACTGGCACACTTAGTCCTTTAAGCTTAACTTTGCTCACATTGCTTTTTTTAGGAAAACGTCTTCTTGAATGACCTTTAAGGGTTATTCTTCTGTCATCCATTCTTTTATCGCCGGAATGCAGTCTGAAATTCTCATGGTGCCGACTATTATCAAATCACTCAGTTCCCAATTCATGTTTAGTTTACCTTTTTCGGTAGCCCATACTGATTTAGTATTACTTTGGGGTCTAACTTTTCCTTTTGGTAATCACGTTAGAGTCGCAAACTTATTTCTCGAAGTGAGGATATGACTTTATGGCATATACTCTTTTGTTGTCTCAAGGCCTGTCACTTCTTGTCTTTTCCTTCACTTGACTATAGGCTCTGTAATATTGTCATCTTTTGACCTACCGTTGTCATCCATGTATCACATCTTACTCTTAATTCTTTATTAGCTCTCTTCTTATTTCCTGCTAACATTTCTGTCTATCACTTTATTCTTAAAACCTCAACAAGATATTCTTTTGCTTTTAGCTCCCTTTTGCTCCATCCACTGACTCTTCGGGTTACCTAGCATTATTTCTCTACTAAGGACGGGAGCCATACTTAAGATAATATTAATCCTTTCCAGGCTTCCCGTGCCTATCTTTGTAGCACTCATATCTAGCTGTACTATTTTAGAGTGTACCATCTAGGTGTCTCACAAGGAGATCCATTACCATGTTTGCACTATCCTTCGAAAATGTCAACTAACTCTACCAATCCATCTACTACTTTGGTTACTCTAACCCCAATCGGATCCTGATAACCTTCCTTCTCTTAAACTATATCTGTTAGCTCCCATAGGACATAACTGAGATTGGTGTGGCCGATTGTACATACATCTGTCACAGTTGAAGGTAACTCAAAATGCTTATATCTCCCTTTTTGAGTGATAATCTTTATTAACTGGGTACCTCGTACCCTTCTTCACCTTGCTTCTTTTACTTGTTGAAACTTGTGTCTACCTTCCGATTCAGTTATTTCTTTTTACCGTAAGAGTGGATAAGTATTCTTGCCTTAAAACTCCTTATCAAGAACCTTACACCTTTTAGTACACGCATGGTCCGCTGAAGACCTCACATTTACTCATCATAAGCATGATGCAAAATCGAGTTCCTCTGACTCAACACTTCCACAGCTATATCTCTTACCGACTGTCTTTCTAAATATAGACATCGTTGTATTACGAATAAGATAGAGCTTAGGAAATTGAGTTCTTACAATTGAGCTCTACCACACGATCTAGAGTAAGAAGAAAGAGTGACAGCCCTAAATGCCCTGTAGCCTCCTGCTTATAAGTGTGGTGCATGACACACCCATAAATAAGACTCTACTAGACATGGCTTGTAGACTCCCTAGGACAGAACTACTCTGATATCACTTTTTTCACGACCCAAACTGATCAGCCGCAACGGGCACCTGGTACCTTACTTAACCGAGTACCAACATAACATATCTTTTTTCTATTGTACTCTCATTGGCAAATGGGCCAAACAGGCCATCATGGGCTAACCAGAATAAACATAGGGGAATACTCAATGTAGGACGACCTAACCTGATATAAAAACTTATACATGTGAAATACGGGCCTATAAGGCCAACATGATCATTTGTAAACTCAAAACATAGGAAGACAAGGCCATACAAGCATTCGTATATATGACATCTATCTACAAGCCTCTAAGAGTACACACTTAACATAAAGATCGTGACAGGGCTCCGCCATATAAAACAATACGCGTCTAGATCATACTGAAAAACAAGCAACTCCAGAGCAAATGGAGTGCACCAACATCTTCCGCGGAGCTGATATCCTACATAGAGGACTCTCGACCTACCTATCGGGACCTTCAGGCATGAAACGCAACATCCCCAGGTAAAAGGGACGTCAGTACGAATAATGTACCAAGTATGTAAGGCATGTAAATAAGTACATAACAGACATGGAAGAAATATAGAGTAAATAACTCAACCTGTAAGTCTGGATAACTCTGTAAATCATAAAATTCTTATAGTGTCATGCGTATGCGTATGAATGTCATGTCGTGCATAGGTACATGTTTTATAACATCATCAGGCCTCTGAGGGTTCATATCATCTCGGCCACTGTGGGTAAAATCATCAACGTATACCAGCTGATCAGGTGGTGGTGCGTATATAACGCCGTAACATTTTCCCATATCCCGTATATATATATATATATATATATATATATATATATATATATATATATATATATATATATATATATATATGTATGTGTGTGTGTGTGTGTGTGTATATAACACCATCTGGTCATGGGTCAATGTACATGTATAAATGAATGCAATGCATGAGAAGTACGTCAATAAAATCTTTTGGAGTGTCATAAGACCATTATGCCTCCGATTAATATTATGAAGTAAACTTTTATCAACTTACGTATTTTTTGAGACCCATGAACAGTCGATAGAATAATAAGACATATGGGAATTCAAGAACATAGACATCTCTAATACTTCTATGAATAGAGTCATTTATGAAATTTGTGCATTTGCTCATTTCGTTCGTGTCATATAGATCATGCCAAAAAGAAAGAAGGGATAGCCTTAACATACCTCAGTCAATTCTCTTGAGAAAGATTATATGTACTCCCTTAGAATCGCAAAATTCCGTTGCTATTACGTAGTATAATTTCGTATGAAATTTTTGACGAGCAAAATCACGTCAATCTATCTCACTTTGTAGAAGAGTCATATGAAACAAGATATATCAAACAAGAGTCACTTTGTAAAATCATGTTTGAGACTTTCAATCGTAAGTGTCTCACTTACAAAATATATGGAAATCCCCTGCAACAAATGAATTTGATAACCTTGAAGATAAGTTAGAGATACACCAAAATCATTTCACTTTTCACGTGTAAATGTCTTAAGGTTGATATCCAGGTGCCTACTAATTAATTTGTCTAAAGGTAAGAGTCACATATGTCTTACTCCATTTGCTGCCACGTGGCCCAGAGTCCAGAATGAATTCATAGATGCACTGGCCACTTTGTCCTCTATGATACAACACTCGGACAAGAATTTCATCGATCCCATTCCGGTGAGAATCCATAACCAGCCAGCTTACTACGCTCATGTTGAAGAAGAAACAGTGGGGAATCCATGGTTCCACGATATCAGGGAATATTTGGCAAAAGGAGAATATCCAGAGCATGAAAACCACACTCAGAAACGCACACTTCGGAGGTTGTCCGACCATTTTTTTCTAAAGCGGAGGAATTCTGTATAGAAGAACTCCTGATCTAGGACTATTACTGTGTGAATGGTACTGTAAAGCGGTACTGTATGAATGGTTTCATCCTAGTCAAAAAGATACTCAGAGCCGGATACTTTTGGATAACCATGGAAACAGACTGCATCCGGTATGTCCAGAAATGTCACTAGTGCAAGATACACACATATATGATACAGTACCGCCAAACAAACTCAATGCAACAAGTGCACCTTGGCCTTTTGCTACCTGGGGAATGGATGTCATCGGTCCAATCAAACCCACCACTTCAAATAGGAACAGGTTCATTCTAGTGGCCATCGATTATTTCACAAAATGGGTTGAAGCTGCATCCTACAAAGCTGTAACCAAGAAAGTCATCGCAGATTTCATTAGGGATCGTATTGTTTGTCGATTCGAGGTTCCAGAATCCATCCTCACTGATAATTCCACCAATCTCAATAGTCATTTGATGAAAGCCATGTGTGAAACCTTCAAAATCAAGCACAAGAATTCCACATCATACAGGCCTCAAATAAATGCAGCTGTGGAGGCCGCCAACAAGAACATCAAGAAGATACTAAGGAAGATGGTAGATAATCACAAACAATGGCACGAGAAGTTACCATTCGCCTTATTGGGATACCATACTACAGTCCGCACATCAACCGGGGCAACTCCTTACCTATTGGATTACGGCACTAAAGCCGTCATCCCCGCCGAGGTAGAAATTCCTTCTTTAAGAATCATACAAGAAGCTGAACTCAGTGATGTAGAATGGATAAGGAGACACTATGAGCAATTATCTCTCATTGACAGGAAAAGAATGAATGCAGTGTGTCATGGTCAGTTTTATCAGAACAGAATGTCCAGAGCTTTAAACAAAACGGTCAAACCTAGACAGTTCCCACCAGGGCAGCTGGTGCTAAAACGGATCTTTCCACATCAAGATGAAGCCAAAGGGAAATTCTCACCCAACTGGAAAGGCCCTTATATGGTTCACAGGGTACTAACCGGAGGAGCCCTCATACTCGCAGAGATGGACGGAGAAATTTGGCCAAAGCCTATAAATTCAGATGCAGTCAAAAGATACTATGTGTAAACTGTTTGCATTTCTTCATATGATGTAATTGAACTATGCTTGACCTGATTCCCATTTCAGAGGGGATACGTAGGCAGCCCTATTGGTTCGATCATAATTCAATAAAATTTCTATTTTTCCATAATCAGAAACTGGGGCAGAATATTGAGGAGGACCCTCAAAATTCCAAAGCAAGTTCAGCCAACAACACTGTACGCGGAATAGCCAGAAGTTCGTCTAGATAACTGGGGCAGAATTTTGAGGAGGACCCTCAAAATTCTATGTCAAGAAGGTCGCAAAGTCTCAAATAATGTCACAGTCACTGGTTCATCTGATCGATTTCTAAATCGCATATTACTATGTTTCGAATAACTATGCATACATATTTTTTGAAAACTTTATTTTTTAGCCAAATGCTACCCATGGTGACTCGAACAGGACTCTAGTATGGAGCGGAGCAAAGAAGGCAGACAAAGGCACAAACCAACTTCCCCCGCAAAACTCACAATTTTTTTTGGATTTAGGAACAAGGAATAACCGCACACCTTAGAATCATTATCTTCATAACGACAAAGCCACCAGACGCAAATATATCTCCAGCTAAGAAATACTCTACCCTTACTTACTACTCGTCCATTTGCATGAGACTAAGCATTGTCTCAAATCCTGCATGAGGCTAAGCCCTGCCTCTTTATTTGCATAAGGCTAAGCATTGCCTTCTATTTGCATGAGACTAAGCATTGTCTCAAGTCTTGCATGAGGCTAAGCCCTGCCTCTTTATTTGCATAAGGCTAAGCATTGCCTTCCATTTGCATGAGACTAAGCATTGTCTCAAGTCTTGCATGAGGCTAAGCCCTGCCTCCTTATTTGCATAAGGCTAAGCATTGCCTTCCACTTGCATGAGACTAAGCATTGTCTTAAGTCTTGCATGAGGCTAAGCCCTGCCTCTTTATTTGCATAAGGCTAAGCATTGCCTTCCATTTGCATGATACTAAGCATTGTCTCAAGAATTGCATGAGGCTAAGCTCTGCCTCCTCATTTGCATAAGGCTAAGCATTGCCTTCTACTTGTATGAGACTAAGCACTGTCTCAAGTCTTGCATGAGGCTAAGCCCTGCCTCTTTATTTTCATAAGGCTAAGCATTGCCTTCCATTTGCATGAGACTAAGCATTGTCTCAAGTCTTGCATGAGGCTAAGCCCTGCCTCTTTATTTGCATAAGGCTAAGCATTGCCTTCCACTTGCATGAGACTAAGCATTGCCTCAAGTATTGCATGAGGCTAAGCCCTGCCTCTTTATTTGGATAAGGCTAAGCATTGCCTTCAATTTGCATGAGACTAAGCATTGTCTCAAGTCTTGCATGAGGCTAAGCCCTGCCTCTTTATTTGCATAAGGATAAGTATTGCCTTCCACTTGTATGAGACTAAGCATTGCCTCAAGTCTTGCATGAGGCTAAGACCTGCCTCTTTATTTGCATGAGACTAAGCTCAGCCCTCCCCTGCATGAGACTAAGCGATGTCTCAAATCTTGCATGAGGCTAAGCCCTGCCTCCTTATTTCCATAAGGCTAAGCTCTACCTTCCCAGCACGAGACTAAGAATTTTCTCTCTTTGCATAACCACAAATGTTGCTCTAAACCTCGCATTATTCTCTTCTTCCAGGGCTAAGCTCTGCCCCCAGCTCTACACAAGACTAAGCTCTGTCTTGTTTTATCTTAATCATCATGTCTCTGCATCTCATGGGCTGATACATAGCCAATTTTCCAAAGGCGTCATAGTCCGAAGGTATCATCCTCATAGCCGGAAGACACCATGCCATGCTTGAGGATCTCTTAATCTTGCACATCATTATTCAAAGGCATCATAATTCGGAGGCACCATCTTCATAGCCCGAGAACACCATTTCATGGCCTGCGAATCCTTTACCGCACAATTCATGGCCCAGGACATCATGGTCTAAGGACGTCATCCTCACCGTCCAAAGACAATCTCCATGGTCCAAAAGGAATTTGCATCATGTTTAAATGTATGCGATAATCTATATGCATGCATCGTATTTTGAGTTTGCAGGAAATCCGGGAGGTAACCGTTATCCTAGCGGGAGCAATCTTCGCTCCAGTTTCCATTCAACGTTCATATCCTTCAGTTACTTCAAACGTAACCGATCATCGTCCGTTTCCCATTCTCATCTGATATCTGCTCAAATATCCGTAACCATTCTTAACCATAATTTGTCCTATCCAGAACATTTTGTCCGTTCTTACAACAACTCTATCGGTTCGTTCCACCGTTGGATCCAGAACTACACACGGCCTGATTCCTGTAAAATCAGGGATATGTAGGCTGCTCAGAAACTGGAGTGTGGTCTATATTTTTTCAAATCACTCCATTCGGTCAAAATCGGTCATCATTTCTTTATCCGACAACTCTTTCATCCTTTCCAGGTAAAGAGGGGCAGCTGTTGATACCCAATTTTTTTCTCATATTTTTTTAAATATACATATATACTTTAAAAATAGTGCATATGCACCATCACTTGATTTATGACCATATACAAGCATTTTTCATAATTTCCTATAATTTTTAAAGGGTTTTAAATCAATTTATTCCTGCATTTTATTATATAAATACTCATTAATTACCTCACAAATTATTTTACAATGGTTTTATCATCTAATTTCACCATTTACACGCATATTAGGTTTTAAATATTTTAAACATATTTGTCCTAATTATATTTACATTTTTAGGCTAAAATTGTACATTTGCAATAATAGCCTATATGTACTTATAATTACTTTATTTATGCCAAAATAATCTTTTTATAGTGTTAAATAACTATTTTTATTTGTTTTTATGCACAAATGATATTTTATTATCTATTTCTCATTTTTTACAAATTATTTATTAATTAAATTTGGTATTTAAATAACAGCCCATTTTAAAGTTTATTTCGGACCAACCCCTAGCCCAAATTGCCTAAATACCTAGCCCAAACAACTTAGCCCAAAACCCACTAGCCCAGTCCCCCTACCCGTTTCTATACCCGACCCAACCTCCCCTTTAATCCTGGCCGTTGATCTTTCAAGATCAACGACCCCCATTCACTTCCTCCTTTTTAATTAATCACTCCCAACCCTAATCCCCTCATTCCCTAAACTCCGCCGCCCCTAAATGCTCTCTTCTTCTCCTCTTCTGAAACACTAGCGTCATCACCCGTTACCCCTCCGATTCAAACCCAGAAATGGAATCAATCAATGATTCCATTACCTTATTAACCTCTTCTCACAACTAGCTATCCGTTTATGGTGTTACATACTCGCTTGCCTAACATGGCAAGAAGATATCTCTTATTTTGAACCAAATCTGGTTCAGATCTTTGCCTCTTTCCATCTGTGTTCATTCTCGTTTCTTTTATGGTATGAATCTCAGAGATTCTTCACGATTTTCTACTTACCCTAAAACTAGGGTTCTGATCTTCCTAAGATCTAGTACTGGTTCACGATTATTTAATTATTTTTTCTTTAGTATTTCCATATATATGTCCCTGTGCATTTTTATTATGTGATATTTCTGACTAATATTTACTTACCCTAAAATTAGGGTTTTTGATTCTTCAAAATCAAACCAAATCTGGTTCAAACCTTAATTATTTCCGTCTATATGTCTCTATGCATCTTTATTATAACTCTTTTGTGGATTTCTGCCGATTTTCTACTTACCCTAAATTTAGGGTTTTCGATTCTTTAATTATTTTTCCTTTAATATTTCCGTCTATCTGTCTCTGTGCATCTTTATTAATTTCTGACTGAATTTTACTTACCCTAAATTTAGGGATTTTTGATTTTTTCGAAATCAAACTAAATTTGTTTGATTCTTTGATTACTTGATTAAAGCTATGTCTATATGCGTCTCTTTACTTGTTATTTCTGTCAATTTGTATGTTTTACCTAAACTAGGGTTTCGACTTTTCTTTTCTTAATTAACTGTTAGATGCTTTCCTTTCTAGTACCTTGATTAATTATTGCCATATTTGTGTGCTCTAATTCAGTGCTATTTAAACCTCTCCCCCATTCCCCTTTAAACAGACTTAGAGTTTGAATATTCTCACTACCCTAAATAAACTATACACTGTTATTCTATTCTATGCTTTGATTCCTAGCCGGCTGGATATCAAGGCCAGAAATCCTATATTGTTTGCTTCTGTTGGTGATCATTGCTGCATTGTTAAATTTCTTTATATTTCATCTGAACTGGTAAGTTGTTGAACCCTTTTCTACTTTATTACTCATTTAATATGTTACTGTTATTAGACTAGTTGCTTTCTGTTTTTTAGACATGTTGGTCTCAGTAAATTAGTTGATGAAATCTGCTTAATTATGTGTAACTTAAGACTGTCTTTTAGTATTAAGTATGTTTTGATGACTTTCCCTAAAAACTAGTTCACCATGTATACGTTAGTAGATTCATTAGCTTGTTGTTAAATCTTTTATCATGTTACTTATCTGATTCTGTGCTTACCATGTTATAATTTCTTTATTAATTCTTATTGATAATTAATGTTTTCTTGACCCATTATTGATCAATGAACTTCCTTTCTATGAATTATCCTAATATGAATTCTTTACTGTCTTTTGTGAAGCATGTTCATGAACTGATCCTTATCAGTTTATGACTTTGTTAACTTTCAAACTTGTTAGTTTAAAGTCTGCTTAGTTTCAAAAGTGTTTGTTTCTGTTCTATGTGTGATTCTATCCCTAAGTGTACTCTCTAATCATGTCCTGCTCTCTCTTAAATTCTAGCTCTTTGCTGGCAGAAATCCAAAGTAGTCTAAGTACTGTCCCCTAGCCTTCCTGGTGTGCGCACTGCTCAGGGTTCATATGAGACCTTCGTGAACTCTGACACATTAGGATTTGTTTCATAGTTTTCCTTGAACTATTCTGATTTTTCCTCTCTAGTATGAGCACTGCCCGGGGTTCGCGAAGCCCTTGAAAACTCTGACACACTAGAGAATTGGGCTTGGTATACTTATCCTTGAAACAGAGGTGAATCATTCACTGTTGGTCACTACGAACATTGGCTTCTGGAGTTATTGTGAATTGAAGGCCTGGCCTGTCCAGGTGTATTTGGGCCTACTGCAGGCTTCCTGTAACGACCCGACCGGCCGTTTTGAGTATTACAACCTTGCTTCCCCCTTTACTGCTCAAATATTACCTTACAGTTATTATATGACTTGCCGGGGGGAATTGGTTTGGGTTCGGTGAGGTTTTGGAATGAATTGGAACACTTAGTTTTAAGGTTTAAAGCTTAAGTTAAAATAGTGACCGGATGTCGACTTATGTGTAAACGAACTCGGATTTGAATTTTGATAGTTCCAATAGCTGCGTATGGTGATTTTAAACTTAGGAGCATGTCCAAAAAATTATTTGGAGGTCCGTAGTGGAATTTGGCTTGAATTGCCGAAAGTTGAAGTTTTAGGAAGTTTGACCGGGGGTTGACTTTTTGATATCGGTGTCAGAATCCGATTCTGGAAATTTGAATAGGTCCGTAATGTGAAATATGACTTGTGTGCAAAATTTGAGGTCAATCGGACGTGATTTGATAGGTTTCGCAGTTGTTTGTAGAAACTAGAAATTTCAAAGTTGATTAGGCTTGAATTGGGGTGTAATTCATGGTCTTAGCGTTGTTTTAGGTGATTTGAGGGTTCGACTAAGTCCATATGATGTTTTAGGACTTGTTGGCATATTTGATTGAGGTCCCGAGGGGCTCGGGTGAGTTTTGGATGGTTAACGGATCATTTTTGGCCTTTGTTAGATGGTTTATATCTGTTGCTGCATTTTTCGGATTTTCTCTTTTGCGTTCGCGAGTGGGCCCTCACATTCGCGAAGAGGAATTTGTGGCAGGCAGGATTTACTCTTCGCGTTCGCGAGGGGGTCTCGCGTTCGCAAAGAGAAGCAGGGTTGTGCATCGCGTTCGCGTATGGGGTATCACGTTCGCGAAGGGAAACATAGTGGGCACGGGTTTTTGCCTTCGTGTTCGCGAAGGGGAGCTCGCGTTCGCGAAGACGGGCTCCATAAAGCATCGCGTTCGCGAACAGTGTCTCGCGTTCGTGAAGAGCAAATGTTGGAAAGCACAATTTATGCTTCGCGAATGCAAGGGACCTGTCGCATTCGCGAAAAAGAGAGGTCTGGACAGAAAGTTTAAGTTCATAAAATGGGACTTCGTCCCATTTTTTCATTTTTAACGATTTGGAGCTCGGATTGAGGTGAGTTTTGGGAGATTTTCAGAGGAAATAATGGGGGTAAGTGTTCTTAACTCAATATTGGTTAAGTTACCCGAATTCATGATTGTTTTTATCATTTAGTTGGTGAATTAAGCTGGAAAAATTGTGAAAACTCTCTTGGTTAATTTGGAGATTTGAGGGTCGAGTTGATGTCGGATTTAAGTAATATGGTTGGACTCGTGGTGGAATGGGCTTTAATATTTTGTAACTTTCATCGAACTCTGAGATGTGGGCCCTACATGTGATTTTTGGGGCGTAATTTCGGATTTTTGGAAACTATTAGTATTTTGATATGAAATAAATTCCTACAATTTTTGTAAGCTGAATCAAATTAATTGTGACTAGATTCGAGCCATTTGGAAGTTGATATGCGCAGAATGGAATTTCTGTAGCATTGCTTAGCTTGCTCGACATTGGATTTGGCTTGTTCGAGGTAAGTAACTCTTCTAATCTTGGAGTTGAGGGTATGAACCCTGAATATATGTATTTTGTGAATTGTTGGGGGGTGACGTACATGCTAGGTGACGGGCGTGTGGGCGTGCACTATATAAATTGTGATATAATTATTTATGTGGAACTTTATAGTTAAATAACCTTGGCTTTGTTTCCATGCGGTTTTATGTGTTAAAGAAATTGAGCTGAAAAGCATATTAAAAATCATGTTGAGGCTATGTGCTAGTATTACTGGGATCTACAGTGGTCATATTGCTGTGAATTATTGTGTTAAATTGAAAATTCATACTCAGTCATATTCATTTCATTGCATATCATAACTCAGTTTGTTTTTATGACTCTATTTTGATGCATATAAATGTTTTGGGCCGAATGCCCTATTTTACTGAAATGCTCGAGGGGCTTGAGAGGTTTATGACTGAGTGAGGCCGAGGGCCTGATTTGTGAGGATGAGTGTGGATCGGGGCTGCCCGCCTGCAGCGTACTTTATTATTATAGCACGTGAGTTGTCCGTGCAGCACGTGAGTTGTCCGTGCAGATTATTAGCGCTTGGGCTGAATGAGCCCCCCAGAGTCTGTACACACCCCCAGTGAGCACAGGTACCTACTGAGTGCGATTGTCGAGTGCCGAGTGCTGAGTGACTGGGAGGCATGAGTGATTGTGAGGTATGCCCGAGTGGCAAGAGTGATTGTGAGGTATGCCCGGGTGGCAAGAGTGATTGTAAGGTATCCCCGAGTGGCACGAGTGACTGTGAGGTTTGCCCGAGGGGCTGTATATGAATGATGTTCTGCCCGAGGGGCTGTTTATGATTTTATCACTGAATTGCATCGCATTGGCATGCACACATGATATACATGCATAGAGATGTATTTCCTTGTGCTGTACTGCATCACATTATTCATGATTTATCATACATTTTTGACAGATGGGCATAGTGATGCATTTGTTTTTACACGGGTTATCTAGAAGGAAAATGAAACATCTTATTTATTATTGACAAGATTTTGGGAGAAATTTATTATTTTTAAACTATTCATATTTTTGGCAACTCCGGCAAAAGATTTGAGTTTTCACTAATGGATTTGAAAGGAAGAACTATTATTTCGAAATCATGATTTGGCTGAGCTTTTTTCTCTGAGTTACTTCTGGTATTATTTGCTTATTGTTGTTATGGACTATTGTGGACTATTGGTTTTGGACCCGACCTTGGTGGAAGCTCGTCACTACTTTCAACCTACGGCTAGGTTTGTTACTTACTCAGTACATGGGGTCGGTTGTACTGATACTACAATTCTGCACATTGCGTGCTGATGTTGGCTGTTGTTGATGCTGTGCTCGATGGTTACGGGACATGAAGATGTACCTGCGTTCCTGTTGTGGCTGCCTCTTGTTCAGGGTAGCCTTAGATTTATAAAAGCTCTGTTTATGTATTATTCAAACAGACTATGTATTTATTTCATTTCCACTTTGTATACTCTATTCTTAGAAGCTCATGATTTGTACTACCAGTTCTGGGGGATTGTATACGATTAAGCCCTTTATTCACTTAAATTACATTAATAATTATTATTGAAATTTGATAGTTGGTAATTGGCTTACCTAACGGGTTGGGTTAGGTGCCATCACGACTAGTGGAGTTTTGGGTCGTGACAAGTTGGTATCAGAGCACTAGGTTCATAGGTTCTACAAGTCATGAGCAAGTGTCTAGTAGAGTCTTGCGGATCGGTATGATGACGTCCATACTTATCTTCGAGAGGCTACAAGGCATTTAGGATAATTTTTCCCATCTTTCTTTTCTTATCGTGTGGATTTGATTCAGCTTGAAATATAACTTTTTGAATTCCTTCCACGTATTTGTTTGCGCACATGAGCGCTCAGTGTCTGTTGTGCATCGCCGGCTTGTGATTTTATGAATGAGGTTCAAGATGTGTATTATGTGTTTTGGTGATGGGCCAGTCTGGAGGACTTGAGGCCATGGTTAGACCATAGCTTGAGCTTGGTAGCTTCAGTTGTAACCTGTACATTTGGATTCATATGTCCGGTAATGTCCCTACAGGTAGAATTTGTGGCTCGATGAGCGGTGGAATGGCTTTGTGATGAGTATGATGTAAATTCGGGATGTGTTAAGACGATTTGAATATGACGAGAAGTGTTTCCTTGAGATGTAAAGGAAAGGCCATTGGGTGCTTGATTTTTGAATTGATGTGGCATACAGTCTTCAGTATGAATATTTTGAAAGATCTTTTACATTGTTAAATTTTGGGGTAAAACTAAATTCTCACGTCTGGTTAATAAGTTTGGACTCAGATAGACTAATTGATTGCATAGTAATTGTGAATGTGAAAGGGTATAAGAAGATACCAGATTGAGGCTAAGCAGGTGGATTATCCCCGGTGGAGTAATCTACGTAGGAGTATTCCTTATGATGTGAGCAGAGAGTTTCTTTTCTGCCGACGGGGTATATGGGTGGAGATTTGAATCTGAATCTGGTTGAGAAAGTTGACTTGTGTGTTAAGAGGATGAATACGAGCTTAGCGGATGATTGAGATATTTTTATGGTTGGCGTTGTATGAGCTTGAGAAGAATTTTTCGTTGAACTAACTGAAGCATTATGGCAGTAAGAGAGTATTGGTATCGTGAATTGTGGAATGTTTTAATCTATGGCTTTGAGCCAAGTGGGGGAGTCTGCTATTGACAATTCAAATTCATGGATATATGTTAAATTTTAGTTTTGGTTTGAGGCATACTTGTGGGTTAGTTATGACTTACAGAGGTGAAGATCGAGGATGACTCGGGTAAGTAAATTCCTGGATATGGTTTACATTTAACTCTATGAAAATATGGGAATTATAGAATGATTAAGTTGTTAATTTGAAGGATGTAGTGCGCACGAAGTATGGATTCGATTGGTCGTGTTAAGGTAGGGTTACTTCTTTGAGTATTGATCGTGCTAATAGAGCACATATCTTTTGGCCCATTTGGGGTGGAGTAAATTAGATTTGAGTAGAGTGGATGACTCTCGAGAGGATTTTAATGGATTCAAAATGTATATATGGAAATTGAAATTTTTTTGAATTTGTATATCACTAGAATCAGTTACTTACATTGGATGGTATCGGGATGTGCGGTAATTCTGTTGACTATGAATTCTACATTTCAGTATAAGAAAGAAAAGAGGAATAATTTTAGATTCGCATAAGGTATTTTCAGAGTGAGTGTTACAGTTGTGGTATTTATAGAGGTGCTTAAGGAGAATGCAGTGGCTTATGAGCCGTAGGGCGTTGTGGTTCTATGCAAAGGTTTGTGGGGTAAGTTGTGGTTAAATATCATGGTATTTTAGCAAGAAGAAGTATCAATCTGAAGATAAATTTGGAAGAAAGAAAAAAAATAGGACAACTGGGTAGTAGGTTGGATCAATATGGTAATTGATAAGATCGGTTCCTTGGGTGCATATGATATGGGGGTTTTCAATAGGTACTTTGTGGCAATACACCTGGACTTGGCGACCTGCGTGACTTGGTCGAGTTAGAGGAATTTAGTTTTAAGGGCTTGATTACCTGCAAATGAATTCCAATGTATTCTTGATGGTTTCTACTGGTGTGGAGAACGTGTTGTGAATTGTGATTTCCTCCTGGAAAGAAGCAAGAGAAAGGTTTCTAACTAAAATGGTATGTAAATTATTGGTGACTCAAAGTTGATAATAAGATTCTTGTGCTTTTCACATGATGGCAATACAGATGTTATGTGTTGTACGAAAGCTAGATTTTCATGTACAAGGTGGCAGTACAATCTTGAAGAGAAGGTAACGAATGTTGGATAATATGGACGGTTTCAAATAACTAGATGAATACTATTACTACTTGGTGTTGTATGATAAAGGGGAAGACTTCAAAAGGCGCATTGTATTTTTACTTACGGATGTATAAATTAGTATTGCGGTACTCACATGGTTGATAGATTGCTGATATTCAAATTTTGTCGATTGGCACGGAAGAACTTTTAAAGTATTTCTCGTGGGATGATCGTGTATGAGAGAAGTGTTAGGCATTCGGGCGGTGGAGATGGAATCAAATATGGTGATTCGCGTGTTCTATGGATTCAAAGATTGGGAGTTCCCAGGAGCATATTGTTTCATGGTTGTAGACTGTGAAGTTGTGGCCGGAGCTAGCCAGATGATAGAATATGTTATGATTCAGTCATTATAGATTTTTGAAAGAATTTTTATCTATTTGTGTGTAACCCGAGTTGATTTGGGGGTCCATAGGTAGGCCCAATTATGATGTGTATTCTACACCGAGCCGGAATGGTTGGCTCCATACTGCTATTGTTGAGGAATGTGTCATTTGGTTGATGTTGAACTTATTCATGTTCTCAAATGATCTGTGAGTTACTCCTTTATGCTACGAGGAGTTGTGATTCATTGGTTATGTGCACAGATGATGCGGTTCTATTCAAGCTTTATAGCGAAATTTGAGAGTATTTGGGTATTGCATGATTGATTGCGTAATGGTTATATTCTTTCAGGTTTTGTGTGGCATTTTTGTCATTTGCCTCTCTGTGGTTATTTATTTTGAGCGGGGTGGTTCGAGGTATATATTATGGACCCGTGTTTGGATAGGGTCATGCATTGCAGCGGAGTTATGTTAAGGTATGAACCTTGTGTTAGAATCAGGTGATGGTTCTACGGTGTATGATGAATTTTCAGCATTTCGTTGTGACGGTACTTGTTAATCTTGCGGGGCAGTTCTCTCATTTGAGCACATTTGAATTGTTGCGTATTGGTGCACGGATGGCACGCGTTGTGACTCTGAGTATTATTGGTGCGGCATGTCTGTGGAATAGTTATGTTTAGTAATATAAGGTCATTGGACCTAGTACTATCAGGTTTGATTTTGGTATATTCGGGAGTAGAATATTGAAAGTCGGCTCATAAAGGGATTATGGTTCTGGTTGGGGCAAGAGATCTCCATGACTTGTTGGTCTGATAAAGGGTTATGAGATTCTGCATGTTTCTTTTATTAGCAACAGTGTGTAAATGTAAGATTCGTGTCTTGATAGAAATTTTAAAGGTTGAAAATTAAACTCCAAGGTTTATGGGTTAAGGTTGAATTAATAATTTCCAGTTGCATTGTGTAGTCAAGCCTATGTGGGATAGGGTGATGTGGGTTCACCCCTGGGTACGTGTGTGGTAAGATGGAATGGTGATTTTATGGCTTGGAAACAACTCTTGGCACGTTCGAGGACGAACGTATGTTTAAGTGGGGGAGAATGTAACGACCCGACCGGTCGTTTTGAGTATTATAACCTTGCTTCCCCCTTTACTGCTCAAACTGTACCTTACAGTTGTTATGTGACTTGTCGGGGGAATTGGTTTGGGTCCGGTGAGGTTTTGGAATGAATTGGAACACTTAGTTTCAAGGTTTAAAGCTTAAGTTAAAATAGTGACAGGATGTCGACTTATGTGTAAATGACCTCGGATTTGAATTTTGATGGTTCCAATAGCTCCGTATGGTGATTTTGGACTTAGGAGCGTGTCCGAAAATTTTTTTGAAGGTCTGTAGTGGAATTTAGCTTGAATTGCCGAAAGTTAAAGTTTTGGAAAGTTTGACCGGGGGTTGACTTTTTGATATCGGTATCGGAATCCGATTTTGGAAATTTGAATAGGTCCGTAATGTGAAATGTGACTTGTGTGCAAAATGTGAGGTCAATCGGATGTGATTTGATAGGTTCCGGAGTAGTTTGTAGAAACTAGAAATTTCAAAGTTCATTAGGCTTGAATTGGGGTGTAATTCATGGTTTTAGCGTTGTTTGAGGTTATTTGAGGATTAGACTAAGTCCGTATGATGTTTTAGGACTTGTTGGTATATTTGATTGAGGTCACGAGGGACTCGGGTGAGTTTTGGATGGTTAACGGATCATTTGTGGCCTTGGTGAGATTGCTGATATCTGTTGCTGCATTTTTCGGATTTTCTCTTTCGCATTCGCGAGTGGGCCCTCGCATTCGCGTAGAGGAATTTGTGGCAGGCAGGATTTACTCTTCGCATTCGCGAAGAGAAGCTGGGTTGTGCATCGCGTTTGCGTATGGGGTATCGCGTTCGCGAAGGGAAACATAGTGGGCACGGGTTGTTGGCTTCATGTTCGCGAAGGGGAGCTCGCGTTCGCGAAGAAGGGCTCCGTAAAGCATCGCGTTCGCGAAGAGCAAATGTTGGGAAGCACATTTTGTGCTTCGCGGACGCGAGGGACCTGTCGCGTTAGCGAAGAAGAGAGGTCTGGACAGAAAGTTTAAGTTCAAAAAATGGGACTTCGTCCCATTTTTCCATTTTTAACGATTTGGAGCTCGAATTGAGGCGATTTTTGGGAGATTTTTAAAGGAAACAACGGGGTAAGTATTCTTAACTCAATATTGGTTAAATTACCCGAATCCATGGTTGTTTTTATCATTTAATTAGTGAATTAAGTTGGAAAAATTGTGAAAACCCTCTTGGTTAATTTGGAGATTTGAGGGTCGAGTTGATGTCGGATTTGAGTAAAATTTATATGGTTGGTCTCGTGGTTGAATGGGCTTTAATATTTTGTAACTTTTGTCGGATTCCGAGACGTGGGCCCTACGAGTGATTTTTGGGGCGTAATTTCGGATTTTTGGAAAATATTAGTATTTTGATACGAAATTAATTGCTATAATTTTTGTGAGCTGAATCAAATTAATTGTCACTAGATTCGAGCCATTTGGAAGTTGATAAGCGCAGAATGGAATTTCTGAAGCATTGCTTAGCTTGCTCGACATTGGATTTGGCTTGTTCGAGGTAAGTAACTCTTCTAATCTTAGAGCTGTCGGTATGAACCCTGAATATATGTATTTTGTGAATTGTTGGGAGGTGACGCACATGCTAGGTGAAGGGCGTGTGGGCGTGCACTATAGAAATTGTGCCATAATTGTTTCTGTGGAACTTTATAGTTAAATAACCTTGGCTTTTTTCCATGCGGTTTTATGTGTTAAAGAAATTGAGCTGAAAAGCATATTAAAAATCATGTTGAGGCTATGTGCCAGTATTATTGGGATCCACAGAGGTCATATTGCTGTGAATTATTGTGTTAAATTGAAAATTCATACTCAGTCATATTCATTTCATTGCATATCATAACTCAGTTTGTTTTTATGACTCTATTTTGATGCATATAAATGTTTTGGGCCGAATGCCCTATTTTACTGAAATGCTCGAGGGGCTTGAGAGGTTTATGACTGAGTGAGGCCGAGGGCCTGATTTGTGAGGATGAGTGTGGATTGGGGCTGCCCGCCTGCAGCGTACTTTATTATTATAGCACGTGAGTTGTCCGTGCAGCACGTGAGTTGTCCGTGCAGATTATTAGCGCTTGGGCTGAATGAGCCCCCCGGAGACTGTACACACCCCCAGTAAGCACAGGTACCTACTGAGTGCGATTGCCGAGTGCCGAGTGCTGAGTGACTGGGAGGCATGAGTGATTGTGAGGTATGCCCGAGTGGCAAGAATGATTGTGAGGTATGCCCGAGTGGCAAGAGTGATTGTAAAGTATGTCCGAGTGGCACGAGTGACTGTGAGGTTTGCCCGAGGGGCTGTATATGAGTGATGTTCTGCCCGAGGGGCTGTTTATGATTTTATTACTGAATTGCATCGCATTGGCATGCACACATGATATACATGCATAGAGATGTATTTCCTTGTGCTGTACTGCATCACATCATTCATGATTTATCACACACTTTTGACAGATGGGCATAGTGATGCATTTGTTTTTACACAGGTTATCCGGAAGGAAAATGAAACATCTTATTTATTATTGACAAGATTTTGGGAGAAATTTATTGTTTTTAAACTATTCATATTTTTGGCAACTCCGACAAAAGATTTGAGTTTTCACTGATGGATTTGAAAGGAAGAACTATTATTTTGAAATCATGATCTGGCTGAGCATTTTATCTCTGAGTTACTTCTGGTATTATTTGCTTATTGTTGTTATGGACTGTTGTGGACTATTGGTTTTGGACCCGACCTTGGTGGAAGCTCGTCACTACTTTCAACCTACAGCTAGGTTTGTTACTTACTTAGTACAATGGGTCGGTTGTACTGATACTACACTTCTGCATATTGCGTGCAGATGTTGGCTGTTGTTGTTGCTGTGCTCGATCGTTGCGAGACTTGAAGATGTACCTGCATTCCTGTTGTAGCTGCCTCTTGTTCAAGGTAGCCTTAGATTTATAAAAGCTCTGTTTATGTATTATTCAAACAGATTATGTATTTATTTCATTTCTGCTTTGTATACTCTATTCTTAGAAACTCATGATTTGTACTACCAGTTCTTGGGGATTGTATACGATTAAGACCTTTATTCACTTAAATTACTTTAATAATTATTATTGAAATTTGATAGTTAGTAATTAGCTTACCTAACGGGTTGGGTTAGGTGCCATCACGACTAGTTAGATTTTGGGTCGTGACACTTCCTATAGTCTATATACTTTGTAACTCATTCATTCGATTCTGGTCTGTAATAATTATTCGTAATAACAATTGGGGCAAAAATAAATTGGGAAAATGGGCTTATTGTTTGATACTCGTATGAAATGGGTAGATAACATGCCTATAGGTGCTTACTATTATTGTTAGATAACCTGCCTATAGGTTTTACTTTACTCAAAGGAACATTCCGCTATTAAGTGTTGAAAAAACCTACCTAGATGCTTATTATGTTTGCCATTGCGTGTTAGATAACCTGCCTATAGGGATTTACTTTGGCTCAAATAGGTTCTGTGAATATCCTATCTACTTTGCTTTACATGATTAGACACCATGCTTATAGGAAATATGTCACACCCCGAACCTAGGAGCGAGACAAGCACCCGGTGCCTCACCTAACCTGGCGTACCAAATTGCGACTAAGGGACTCTGAACACATAATGTCATACTTTGGCCATGGGGCCACCTTGCAAGACAATTTGCGAAGCAAAATATAAAACTGAATGGAAACTAGCGCTAACTAAACATCAATATAAAGCTAGGCTGAAAAGGCCGTCATAGCTACTACAGCTGACAAACCACCAAATTATACATACCAGGCTTACAAACCCAACATACTGCACTAACCAACATGATATGTCTATAAGCCTCTACTGATAGATATATTGTGATCGGAACAGGGCCTCGACCTACCCATATTATATATATAAATACATACATAAGATGCACACAAAAACCTAGACCCGATAACTCCAAAGGATGTGGAGCTTACCGATCAGGCTAAACTCTGGAAACACCTACTGAGGAGGTCTACTCGTCTGTCTATCTGAACCTGCATGCATGAAATGCAGCGTCCCCGGAAAAAGGGACGTCAGTACGAAATAATGTACCGAGTATGTAAGGCAATAACATAACTGAAAATCGAAACTGAACTGATAATATAATAACTGGAAGTAACTGGGAGTCAAAGATGATCTGGAGATATACTTACCTGCTGATAGTGACTAAACTCCTTCAATATAGTAAGTAAAATAAATGTCCGGCCCTATAAGGCTCGGTACGTGTAAATGCTCGGCCGTAGTAGGCTCGCTCATAGGCACTCGGCCATACTGGGCTCTGTATCTCGGCCATCCTGGGCTCGCTCATAGGTGCTCGGCCATAATAGGCTCGGTATATGTAACTTACCATCTGATCAGAGGTTGCCTAATAGGGGCCTGCCACCGATTATAGCTCGATGGTGGTGAAAATAGTGTAATACTGTATATATATATATAGACCCTCTGCTCTCTTGACTGAATAAAGAAAAAACTAAACTGAATATGAAGTCCTGATAAGGAATAATATTGTAACTTATGAGACTAGAATAATGTGAATAAATTCATGAATACGAACTTCTCTTTATGTCTCATTATTAACACATGTAGCTACGAGATCATGCCAAAATGAAGGAAGGGCTTAGCCTTAACATACCCTATCACAATCTTTCCAATCACCAAGTTGAACTCACCTCTTTGCACCTTAATCTACAAGAATGATAATAATACTATCGTTAAGTTACGAAAGGTACAACTATCGCACAACGAACGACAAACTTATTTTGTATTAAAACGGGCAGCATCTCCCCTATAATACTTACTTCCTCCAAATTCAAGTTAACACCAACAATACAAGAACAGAACAATAACAACATATATACATCAATTTCCAGCCCTATATACACCATCAAATACTACAAAACAGCCCAAAACACCCCAATCTCTTCGTACACAAAACGACCACCGTAGTAGTGTCAAATGACCCGAAAATGTTATGACGAACGACCAGCCAACCACCCTACATTTATATGGTGTTTATAAATCCCATTCCTCCTCCAAAACTCCACAAAACAGTAGTAAAACACGCAGCCCAACATCAACACAAAACAGTCCACAAAACAGTCCGCTACAAGTGAATAACTCGAACTCACGGCTTTCGATCACCGTCCCGTGAGTTCTTACAAGTATAGAACGACTTACCATGAATTTACAGAAGAAAAATTGGATGAAAGAGAGCAGTAAACTCACCTTATTTGTTGGATAACTAATCTCTTATCTTGGTTCTTCAAACTCTAGGTTTTACCTCCAATTGGAACTTGAAAGGGAGAGAAAATCAATTAGGGTTTGTGGGAAATTTTTTGGAGGATTCTTTGCAGAGCTTATGTCTGGTTATTATGCTCTATTTTAAGTCTAATATATGAAGAAAATAGGCCCTTAAAAGGCCTCTTTGGACGACCCGAAATGGCCCATTTTTGGGCTTTCATTTAAGCAAGTAGGTGACACACCTACTTGTCACCTAGCAGCTTGTGCAGTATCGCACAAATGCCCATATCTTTCTACTCCAATGTCATATTGACAAACGGTTTAATGCGTTGGAAAATAGACTCATACATCTTTAATTTGATGGGTGGAACACCCCATAACTCTAAGTATATTGGGAGACAATCGCAGTTACATTTGACCCAAAGTTTCAGTAAAACTTATGAATGTAACTTGTGATGACTTTCATCGACTTTTGTTCCACAACTCGCTTGACTTCAAAACATAAAACACGGATGTCATACGACTAATATAAATTATAACATAATCTCCTTATCATGTTAATCACCCTAGTCTCACCCCAAAGGTACATGCTATAACATTTCCAACTTGTCGACTTTCGACGAAACATTGTTTTATTTAATTGCTTTAGCTTCTGAACTGTCCAACCCTCTTTGTACTTGTTGTTCATGATCTTCAATATTTGTAACCTCAGAGGTAACATGATTAACTTACTTTATATACTTTTAAATATTATCTCATTTTTGGTCCTGCATTAGTTTGCTTACGACGTATTTTTACGTACGAAAATATAGGGTGTAACATCACTCCCCCCTTGGGAACATTCGTCCTCGAATGTTTAATCTTAGGGACTTTGGAAAGTTTTGCCAAAGTATCCTTCGTACACTAGGTTAAAACCAACCTGCACATAGCCAGAAAACATAATATGCATGCCACACATGGCCAATATTTATAAATAGCAGCAATTTGCCTCACCGACCGTAAATCATAAATATTGAAAGTGAAAAATAAAAGCTTACCTGATGACCTGCTAGCCTACATAGAGCTATATTGTAGCGTCCCATCTCGAACCATATCTTAAGTTTGAAATAGGTGGGGGTATTTAGACTTCATTTCTTCCTCCGATTCCCACGTCATCTCTTCTACACTCTTGCTCCTCCATAAAACCTTTACGGAAGCTACCTCCTTATTTCGTAGATTGCGGATTTGTCGGTCTAGGATGGCAACTAGAATTTCCTCGTATGACAAGTCCTCTGTAATCTGTACATCATCCGTGGGCACCACTCGGGTAGGATCGCCAATGCACTTCCGTAGCATAGATACGTGAAAAACCGGATGGACAGACTCCAATTCTGAGGGCAACTCTAACTCATAAGCTACTTGGCCCACTCTCCGAATGATCCTATAAGGCCCAATATACCGTGGGCTAAGCTTGCCTTTCTTGCCAAACCTCATCACGCCCTTCATAGGTGTTACCTTTAAGAATACCCAGTCATTAATCATGAACTCTAAGTCTCGTCGCCGCACGTCAGAATATGACTTCTGACGACTCTGAGCTGTCAACAGTCGCTCCCGGATAATCTTTACTTTCTCTATGGCCTGCTGAACCAGGTCTGGCCCATGTAACCCAGATTCTCCAACATCAAACCACCCTATAGGAGATCTGCACTTACGCCCATACAAAGCCTCGTACGGAGCCATCTGGATACTGGAGTGGTAACTGTTATTATATGCAAACTCGATAAGAGGTAGATGTTCATCCCAACTTCTTTTAAAATCCAACACACATATTCGTAACATATCCTCGAGCGTCTGAATTGTGCGCTCGGCTTGTCCATCAGTCTGTGGATGAAAAGCTATGCTGAGATTCACCTGAGTCCCTAGACCTCTCTGAAATGACCTCCAAAAATGTGCTGTAAACTGAGCCCCACGGTCAGATATAATAGAAACTGGTACTCCGTGTAGCCGCACTATCTCCTTAATATATAACTTTGCATAATCTTCTGTTGTATATGTAGATCTGACCGGTAGGAAGTGAGCTGATTTCGTGAGCCTATCGACTATCACCCATATGGAATCGAACTTACGATTAGAATGAGGTAAACCCGTGATAAAGTCCATGTTTATCGCCTCCCATTTCCATGTCGGGATCTCTATAGTCTGCATTAGCCCTCCAGGCTTCTGGTGCTCTACCTTCACTTGCTGGCAACTAGTACATTGGGCGACAAACTCAGCAATGTTCTTCTTCATATCGTTCCACCAGTACACATCCTTAATGTCATGATACATCTTCGTCGACCCAGGATGGATGGAATACCATGAATAATGTGCCTCTGACATAATCCTGTCTCGTAGCCCTGCTACATCTGGAACACACAAACGACCCCTATATCTGAGAACCCCATCTCCCTTTAGCTCTAACAGTGGCTTCTTCTGCTGCGGAACTCGCTCTCTCAGCTCGACCAACTCTGGGTCCTCGTACTGCCTTTCCTTGACTTCCGCTATGAGGGATGATTTTGTAGTGTTTTGGAGTACAACTCCACCATCCTCAGAATCTACTAACCGAACCCCCAACAAAGACAATTGATGAATCTCTCTAGCTAATTGTCTTTTCTTGGGCTCTACATGTGCTAAGCTACCCGTAGATCGGCGACTTAAGGCATCTGCTACAACATTAGCTTTCCCTGGATAGTAGAGAATGTTAACATCGTAATCTTTCAATAACTCAAGCCATCGCCTCTGTCGCAAATTTAACTCTTTCTGCTTGAAGATATATTGTAGGCTTTTATGATCAGTAAATACATCAACATGAACACCATATAAATAATGCCTCCATATCTTAAGTGCATGGACAACCGCAGCTAACTCGAGGTCGTGGGTCGGATAATTCCTCTCGTGCTTCCTCAACTGCCTTGAAGCATACGCAATTACCTTCCCATGTTGCATCAGGACACATCCTAACCCGACACCTGATGCATCACAATACACGACATAACCCTCTAGACCCTCTGGAAGTGTTAGAACTGGAACTGAGGTCAACCTGTTCTTAAGCTCTTGGAAACTCCGCTCGCAAGCCTCTGTCCATTGAAACTTAGTTTCTTTCTGTGTCAACTTCGTTAATGGTGCCGAAAGGGAAGAAAAACCCTCTACGAACCTCCGATAGTATCCTGCTAAGCCTAGAAAGCTACGAACCTCTGTCGGAGTGGTAGGTCTAGGCCAAGATTTCACGGCCTCAATCTTCTGAGTGTCCACCTTTATCCCTTCATCTGATACAATATACCCCAAGAATGCTACAGACTTCAACCAGAACTCACATTTAGAAAACTTAGCATACAACTTACGATCATGGAGGGTTTGGAGTACCGCTCGCAGGTGGTCCGCATGCTCATCCTCTGAACGGAAATAAACCAGAATATCATCAATAAATACTATCACGAACAGATCTAAAAATGGCCGGAATAGGCTATTCATCAAGTCCATAAATACAGCGGGTGCATTAGTCAACCCGAAGGACATGACAAGGAACTCGAAGTGGCCATATTGGGTCCTGAAGGCTGTCTTCGGAATATCTTTTTCCCGAACTCTGACCTGGTGGTACCCCGACCTCAAATCTATCTTTGAAAAGCATCTAGCCCCTGCAACTGATCAAACAAGTCATCGATCCTTGGAAGTGGATACTTATTCTTAATAGTTACCTTGTTCAGCTGCCTATAATCGATACACATCCTCAGCGAGCCATCTTTCTTCCGCACAAATAGTACTGGTGCACCCCAAGGTGAGGTACTAGGCCTGATGTAACCTTTCTCCAGCAAATCTTTTAACTGCTCCTTCAACTCCTTCAATTCGCCAGGTGCCATTCTATACGGAGGGACGGATATTGGTTGAGTTCCTGGAAGCAAATCGATGCTAAAATCAATCTCTCGCTCTGGAGGAATACCTGGAAGCTCATCTGGAAACACATCTGCATACTCTTTGACTACGGGAATAGACTGAAGTGTAGGTATCTCAGCATCTGCATCTCTAACTTGCACAATATGATAAATTCACCCTTTTGCGATCATTTTCCTCGCCTTCAGATAGGAAATAAACCTACCTCTGGGTGTTGGTGTATTACCTACCCATTCAAGGACTGGCTCACCCGAAAAATGAAATCTGGCTGCCTTTGCTCGGCAATCAACTGTGGCATAACAAGCTGCCAACCAGTCCATGCCCATGATAGCATCAAAATCCATCATCTCTAGCTCAACTAGGCCAGCTGAGGTCTGACGACTACAAATTGTCACCGTACAACCTCGGTAAACCCGTCTAGCAATAATCGATTCTCCGACCGGTGTAGATACCGCAAAAGGATCACTTAGTATTTCAGGCACTATACCAAACTTCCTTGCGACACATGGGGTAATATACGATAAAGTAGATCCTGGGTCTATCAAAGCATAAGCATCATGAGAGCAAATGGTTAATATACCTGTCACAACGTCTGGTGAAGACTCCTGGTCCTGTCGACCCGCTAAAGCATAGATACGGTTCTGATTACCATTTGAACTGGAACCTCTACCTCTGCCCCGACCTCTACCAGCCGAAGACTGAGACTCGCGCCCTGAAGGATGCACGGACATAGATGATCCTGTTGCTGAACTCGCTGGTTGTGCCATTCCCCCCGAATCTCTATTTGGGCAATCTCGCATCATATGCCCTGGACGCCCACATGTATAACAAGCATCAGAACCTGCTCGGCATTGGCCCAAGTGTCCTCTACCACAGATGTCACACCGTGGAGGAAATGACCGTGTTTGCGCAGATCCTCGCTGTCGCTGCAAACCCGATGCCCGTGGGCTTTCACCTGGTCCTGACTGAGTATAGCGGTCATACCTGTAACCCTGTAACTGAGGTGGCGGAGGCCTAGGTGGCCATCCGAAGTACTAGGTCCTATAACTACCCTGATATTGCTCCTGAGACCTGGGAAATCTGATCCTCTTACGTTGCCCTTGCTCAGCCCTCTCTGTACCCTGATGTCGATGCCTACCCCTTTCTATATTCTGGGCGAATGCCTGAATCCGGGAGATATCCATACTATCGTGCAATGCAGCGGTGGCACATGCCTCGGTTAACTCTGGGGCTAACCCTGCTATAAACCTGTGAATCCTGTCCCGCATAGTAGCAACTATGGATGGTGCATATCTGGCCAATGAGTCAAAACGGAGACTATACTCTCGAACACTCATATTACCCTGCTTGAGGGCTAGAAACTGATCGACTCGAGCCTGTCAGATCTCCCGTGGTAAGTACTGGTCAAGGAAGGCATCTGAAAAATTCTCCCAAATAGCTGGAGGTGCATCACGTCCCCTGGACCTCTCCCATCCCTCGTACCAAAGGATGGCTATATCTCGGAGTCGAAAAGCTGCTAGCTCAACTGCCTCTTTCTCCGTGGCATGCATAACACGAAAGATCCTGTGAAGCTGATCTATGAAATCCTGCGGGTCCTCCCTCTGATCTGTCCCCGTGAACTCTGGGGGACTCAAAGCAATAAACTCTCGGACCCTTGAACTCCCAGACCCCTCAGAAGTTCCTGCACTAGCTGATGCCCTAGCCTGTTGCTGGATAGCTACCAACTGTGTCAACAAATGCACCGCACTCCTCAAGTCCTGATCTGATGGAAGTGGAGGGGGAACTGGATGTGCGGTTTCCCTAGGAATCTCCGTAGTTGGTGGAGGAGCCGGTAATGGCTGAGTAGGGGTCTCACCTTGAGCCTCAGACTGGGCCCCATCTACTGGGGGTACCCTGCTGGTCCCCTCACCTACTGCTGTATCTCTCCTCTGGCTAGCCGTAGTCTTCCTAGTCACCGTCATCTGTGCATGCAAACACCAACACATAAGTTTAATTCAAATTTCCTATAACTCAATTCTGTAGCACGATTTAGATTTCAAAGAAGGGTAACCAACTCCTAAATGCCCTGTAGTGCCCTGCTTATATAATGTGGTGCAAAACACATCTATAAACAAGACCCTACTAGACACGGCTTGTAGACTCCCTGGGACAGAACTGCTCTAATACCAAGTTTGTCACGCCCCGAACCTAGGAGCGAGACAAGCACCCGGTGCCTCACCTAACCTGGCGTACCAAATTGCGACTAAGGGACTCTGAACACATAATGTCATACTTTGGCCATGGGGCCACCTTGCAAGACAATTTGCGAAGCAAAATATAAAACTGAATGGAAACTAGCGCTAACTAAACATCAATATAAAGCTAGGCTAAAAAGGCCGTCATAGCTACTACACCTGACAAACCACCAAATTATACATACCAGGCCTACAAACCCAACATACTGCACTAACCAACAGAATATGTCTACAAGCCTCTACTGATAGATATATTATGATCGGAACAGGCCCCCGACCTACCCATATTAGATATATAAATACATACATAAGATGCACACAAAAACCTAGACCCGATAACTCCGAAGGATGTGGAGCTTACCGATCAGGCTAAACTCTGGAAACACCTACTGAGGAGGTCTACTCGTCTGTCTATCTGAACCTGCATGCATGAAATGCAGCGTCCCCGAAAAAGGGACGTCAGTATGAAATAATGTACCGAGTATGTAAGGCAATAACATAACTGAAAATCGAAACTGAACTGATAATATAATAACTGGAAGTAACTGGGAGTCAAAGATGATCTGGAGATATACTTACCTGCTGATAGTGACTAAACTCCTTCAATTTAGTAAGTAAAATAAATGTCCGGCCCTATAAGGCTCGGTACGTGTAAATGCTCGACCGTAGTAGGCTCACTCATAGGCGCTCGGCCATACTAGGCTCTGTATCTCGGCCATCCTGGGCTCGCTCATAGGCGCTCGGCCACAGTAGGCTCGGTATATGTAACTTACCATTTGATCAGAGGTTGCCCAATAGGGGCCTGCCCACCGATTATAGCTCGATGGTGGTGAAAATAGTGTAATACTGTATATATATATATATATACCCTCTGCTCTCTTGACTGAATAAAGACAAAACTAAACTGAATATGAAGTCCCGATAAGGAATAATATTGTAACTTATGAGACTAGAATAATGTGAATAAATTCATGAATACGAACTTCTCTTTATGTCTCATTATTAACACATTTAGCTACGTGATCATGCCAAAATGAAGGAAGGGCTTAGCCTTAACATACCCTATCACAATCTTTCCAATCACCAAGTTGAACTCACCTCTTTGCACCTTAATCTACAAGAATGATAATAATACTATCGTTAAGTTACGAAAGGTACAACTATCGCACAACGAACGACAAACTTATTTTGTATTAAAACGGGCAGCATCTCCCCTATAATCCTTACTTCCTCCAAATTCAAGATAATACCAACAATACAAGAACAGAACAATAACAACATATATACATTAATTTCCAGCCCTATATACACCATCAAATACTACAAAACAGCCCAAAACACCCCAATCTCTTCGTACACAAAACGACCACCGTAGTAGTGTCAAACGACCCGAAAATGTTATGACGAACGACCAGACAACCACCCTACATTTATATGGTGTTTATAAACCCCCTTCCTCCTCCAAAACTCCACAAAACTGTAGTAAAACATGCAGCCCAACAGCAACACAAAACAGTCCACAAAATAGTCCGCTACAAGTGAATAACTGGAACTCACAGCTTCCGATCACCGTCCCGTGAGTTCTTATAAGTATAGAATGACTTACCATGAATTTACAGAAGAAAAATTGGATGAAAGAGAGCAGTAAACTCACCTTATTTGTTGGATAACTCAGCTCTTATCTTGGTTCTTCAAACTCTAGGTTTTACCTCCAATTAGAACTTGAAAGGGAGAGAAAATCAATTAGGGTTTGTGGGAAATTTTTGGGAGGATTCTTTGCAGAGCTTATGTCTGGTTATTATGCTCTATTTTAAGTCTAATATATGAAGAAAATAGGCCCTTAAAAGGCCTTTTTGGACGACCCGAAATGGCCCATTTTTGGGCTTTCATTTAAGCAAGTAGGTGACATACCTACTTGTCACCTAGCAGCTTGCGCAGTATCGCACAAAAACCCATATCTTTCTACTCCTATGTTGTATTGACAAACGGTTTAATGCGTTGGAAAGTAGACTCATACATCTTTAATTTGATGGGTGGAACACCCCATAACTCTAAGTGTTTGGCTAGGTTACATTTGACCCAAAGTTTCAGTAAAACTTATGAATGTAACTTGTGATGACTTTCATCAACTTTTGTTCCACAACTCGCTTGACTTCAAAACATAATACACGGATGTCATACGACTAATATAAATCATAACATAATCTCCTTATCATGTTAATCACCCTAGTCTCACCCCAAAGGTACATGTTATAACATTTCCAACTTGTCGACTTTCGACGAAACATTGTTTTATTTAATTGCTTTAACTTCTGAACTGTCCAACCCTCTTTGTACTTGTTGTTCATGATCTTCAATATTTGTAACCTCAGAGGTAACATGATTAACTTACTTTATATACTTTTAAATATTATCTCATTTTTGGTCCTACATTAGTTTGCTTACGACGCATTTTTACGTACGAAAATATAGGGTGTAACAAAAACCAAACTGTGTAATGTTATGACACCAAGCAAATCTGCTTCTTTAGAAATCATGCCTATAGGTTTTAATGGATTGTCACACTTGCTAAGTTGGTATGCGTGTCTATAGGAGCTAATAGCAGGTAGAACTCATGTCTTTAGGGGTAATTATCATCTGTGCTAAATACTAAAACTGGAACTCCATATAGTGTCTTGCTAAATGTCACTAGAAAGCATGCCTATAGGTACAACTAAGTAATTCTGAGTATTCTTCGTTGTTATCACTGTCAACTGCTGAATAAGTCGCCTAGATAACATGTCTATAGGTTTAAACGCTTCTAATTATAATCAGTAGGCAATTACGCAATCACCTAGAGATTACTTTACATAAACTGCTAGTATGACTAAAATCCAGAATCACATAGAAATCATGTCTATAGGACCTAACAACCTTAACTATTAAAACTGTCAATACGCCAATCTATTTGCGTGCAACTTGCTGCCTAATGTGTGGAGGCTAATCTGAGCCCTTATCTGCTCTTTTTATGAAAAGTCCAACTTGTTTTTGTATGTCGCCTAGTTTTACCATTTTGAGCAACCTAAGTTGAGTCTAGAACCACCCAAAAATAGAGGTCCCAATGCCTCTAGGGCCATAGGTAGGGGACGGGGTAGTGCACACATATGGTACGAGTTAGAATTGATTAGAGCGCTTTAGGTAAATCACTCAAAGATAGTAATCAGGTAGCAGGAGATGATAGTCTATACCCGCTGAATAATATGAGTAACACCCCGTCTTGGGGAGTTACGAAGTGTTATTTATGTTGCACGGGGTGATCCTTTCAGCTAAAAAAATATAGGACCCCCCATCCCTATTAAAATAATTCCCTCTCTTCTCTATTAGACTAATTCACATGATTTAAGTTCATCCGGGACACACCATGTGGACCTCAACCAGTGCCTAACACCTTCTCCTCGAGGTAATTTGAGCCCTTACCCGATCTTTGGTGACGCAATTAGTAAACCTGAGTCATTTGCAATAGGTGCCCTAATGCACCTTAATCCGTTAGGTGGCGACTCTCTTTTAATAACCATTCCTTCCCTTTTAAAATAGTTGTCAATGTCAAAGTCTGATTTCGCGAGAAAAAGGGGGCGTGACAGGTAGGCCATTAAACTTGTCCTCACTTTTCACTTTGACACTCCATCTTAAGTCTGTTCCATTTGAACAATCCAACCACACCTCGAATGTGTCATTTAAACACAAAATTCATAAACAGCCAAACATAAACAATGTGTGTAGTTCACTCACCACAGTGACGAATAAAAAAGAGACACATGGATTTAACTTGAATTAATTAATTAAAAAAAGTTAAAGAAAAATAAGAACAACTAAAAGAAAAAAGTTAAAGAACAAAAAATTAAACCCTACCCTCACCTCCATCATCTTCCCCGGCGCTCCCCCCCCCCCCACATACTTACATTGGACAGTGGAATAGGCAGCGTGAGAAAGAATTAAAATGCCGATGACGCCAACGAGGAAACCGGCACCCATCTTGGTCGGAGAATAGATTGGCGGCCGGTGAGGGATAAATTCGGACGGCGGAGATCAAGAGAGTGATTTTGATTGGTGGTGTTTGTTTGGCTTAGCTGGTTGTACTTTGAATGCAGTACTATGTTTATTGCAGTAGTAGTTTTCTTAATTGGGAATATGAATCTTACCCTGCATATAAAGATTTCACTATTCTTCCATTGTTTGCCCTCTTCTTTCCCACTGTCAGATTCTTTCTTGATAAATTTGTTTTTGAGGTAAATTTCCTTTTTTAAAAGTTTGTTCTTTTTTGGAAGATTTTGTTCAATGATTCAGTATTGAAACTTGTGGATGTTTGGCATTTCTGTGAATTTTTTGGTTGCCGGTAATGAAACATTGCGGCAAACTCCATTTTTGTGAGGAAGGTGATGACCTGGACATGAGGTCCAAAAGAATAGGAGGAAAAAGAAAAGAAAAAAATTTATAAAAAGAAAAATGTATTTGTCATGCTCTGAAAAGTGGTGTAATTCACGCTCTATGCCATATCATCATTTTGTGTTAAAATGACACATTCGAGGTGTAGTTGGAATGTTCAAATGGAACAAACTTAAGATGGAATGTCAAAGTGAAAAGTGATGAAAAGTTTAATGGTCTGCCGATGTATTCTACCTTTCAGTTTCAACAGTTATCATTTCAATTATCAGTTATCGGTTATCAGCTCAGTTTTAGTTTCAGTATTTATAGTTTTTTCTTTCAGTTGTTTTACATACTAGTGCAATTAAAGTGTATTGGCGTCCCTTTTGCCTGGGGCCTACATCTCACGATGCAGGTAACGATATACAGGTTGATAATTTAGTGCGCTAGGATCCTCGTACCAGTTATTTGGTGAGCCCAAATTCTTTTGGGGCATTACCATTACTTAACAGTCTTTATGTATTTACAGACAGTCAGTGTTTTTAGTACTTCATTAGAGGCTTCATAGACTAGTGTAACAGTTAGACAGAGTCATAGGCTTTTCATGTTAAGCAATATTTGCTACAGATATGTTTTAAAATTACATTAGTATTTCCGCACTTGATTTATATTATTCAACCTTTCAGTATATCAGCATGTGTTACCTTATCTTTCACATTCAATATGTTATGATATCACATGTTGATTCAGCCAGCCAGTTGGTTCGCTTAGTCGCATGTAGTTAGGCACCGAGTGTCGTGTTACGTCCAGGCCCAGGTTCGGGGCGTGACAAATCATGGTATCAGAGCACTAGGTTCAAGTGTCCTAGGGAGTCTATGAAGCCGTGTCCAGTGGAGTTTCCTTTAGGTTCAACCCTTTAATTGGAGCTATCAATTTCTTGAGTTCACTCCAATTCCTAGTTAGCCATGTTTTCCTAGACTTAATCTCTCTTTCTCAAGTAGAGACTAAGTCAAATAGGCATGAATCAATGTTTGCAATTATTAATTCTAGAATTCAAGCATGAAAAAGGCTAAATAACATTTACCCAATCATAAATAAGCCCTAAATCAATAACCCATTAAGTACCCATACTAGGGTTGGGTCACAACCCTAGCTAAGGGTTTAGCTACTCATAGAAATTGAAAGAATAAAAGAAGAAATTAAGACATAATGCATTATAATTAATTATGGAAAGAAAATCTAATGTTTAGGAGCTAATCTAGTATAATATTACTCAAAACAGTAAGGAAAACGGCTCAAGTGCTCTACACTGATAGAACTTAACCTAAAAATGACAAAAAGTTTTATTTATACTAAGCTGAAAATATTTGAAAAAATGCCCCTGCGGAGGTTGTGCGGCCGCATAATTCTGAGTGCGGTCTGCACTCTAAGCTTTACTGGTCAACTAGGCCTTCTGCGGTCGCATAAAAGTGGGATGCGGTCGCACTTCATCTATTTGTGTGGGCCGCATATTTCTGAGTGCGGCCGCACACTTGACATGGGTTGGGGCATGGACCTTCTTCTCCGGACCGCGTAATTATGAATGTGGCCGCACCTTTGAATCTCGTGGCCGCACAATAATAGTGCGGTTCACACAGCTTCACTCGAGACTCTCTGATTCTGGTCGCTTGCAGGCCGCATAATAGTGAGTGCGACCGCACTTGGCATCCTGCGGCCGCTTAATAATGGTGCGGTCCGCATATCTTCATTTGCCCAAAATTCTAACTCTCTGAATCTCTCTTTTGCGTCCGTACCAAAATTATGCGGTCCGCGTACTCTGAAGCTAATCTGACAGGGCTTCTTTATTGTTTGTGGCCGCACACAGTATGTCATGGGCGGATTTACAGCCATGCCACATGACCCCTTGGACGCGCCCCGTGGCATCCTGGCAAACCTCCCAATGCCTAACGCCACGGCCGGCCCCGTGGTCTCGGCAGCTCCAAGTGACAAGTGCACATATGCTGTTGTCGCCCCACCGATAGCCATCACCAGTTCCCAGCCACAGGCAGATACCAACAGCGTCACGTGCGCAGACAACGCCGCATGCGCTGACCCTGATGCTAAAGACAAAGTTGCTGTCAATGGACTTGTTTCTATTTTGTAGAAGACTAAGTCCTTTTTATTGTAAATATAGAATAGTTTTACTGCATTTTCTTTTAGTGTGCTTCTACAGCTTATTTAAGTCAAGTCATATAACTTTGGTTTATATTTTTTAAGTATTATTAAGGGGGACCAAGCAATCAAACTTTCTATCAAGAAAACAATTCTCTGTACTGGTGTCCCCCCCCCCCCGGACACCATGTTATTTTTCTGTAATAGCTTTCATTCAATGCAATCAAGCTTTCTTTCATTCTCAATTCTCTTTTCTACTCTCTCTCAATTGCTCATGACATTGGTTTTCCCGCACGGCACTGACAATCTAGTCTAGCGTACGGAGGGGACCTCAGTTGGCGGACAGCAACCGTACTGACATCGGTTTCTTAGCCTTACGTCGCCCTTCCAAGGAATTTTAGGAAGGTGCCGCGTAACAGTTGGTATCAGAGCTTAGGCTCGACATCGGGCGAGGGATTACATTACAATTACCACCATTTCTGACCATGGTGAATTATAGGGATCGCATCGCGACCCTTGAGGGGATGGTTGATGCATTTCAGCCCATCGTGGAAATGATGCCTGACATAAAGACCAGCCTAGTGCAAAGGTTGGACGACCTGGACCGCAGACTGGTCCAGGCCGAAGTTGACATCGAAAACATCAGTCGCGACTCTCAAGGAGACCGGCAAATGGCAGCCATAGAGGCAGCCGGAATTTTTGGTAAATTTGAGGCCCTCCAGCAGGAGCATGCCGAGGATTTAGCTAATAGGGTGACTGCCATGCAACAAATAATAGACAACTTGACAGGCCAGCTCAACGTTGTCAATGCTGCTTTATAAGGCCTACTTCGAGGAGGCGGAAACCAATTTGGGGGTGGTGTGAACCTCGCCCCTATGGCACAAAAACTAAAAGTTCCTTACCCAAAGCCATACAGTGGAGCTCGGAATGCCAAAGAAGTGGAAAACATCATTTTCGACATCGAGCAATACTTTGATGCCGTGGGAGGCCTAGAAGAAGCTAAGAAGGTAGCAACTTCTGCCATATATCTTCAGGGTGATGCCAAACTCTGGTGGCGAGTGAAATACGAAGCCATCAAGGCTGGTGAAGATGCCCTCGAGACATGGGCAGAACTGAAGGCAGCCATATGCCTACAGTTATTCCCCAAAAATATTGAGTACAATGCCAGGAGAAAGCTACGAGAGCTCCGCCAGACCAAATCAGTGCGAGATTATGTGCGGGAATTCTCTGCACTCATGCTGAACATCCGTGACATGGGGGACAAAGACAAACTCTTCACCTTCCTGGAAGGGTTGAAACCTTATGCCCGCATGGAGTTGCAGAGACAAAGGGTAGACACGTTACCTAAGGCGATCCAAGCAGCAGAGTGACTTGGGGATTATCAAGTGGAAGCCTGGAAGGATAGGCCTCAGCAGCCTGTCCCAGGAGGATACAAAGGGGGCCAGCCAAACACTGGTGGCCCTAGCAGAAGTGGAGGAGACCGTAGTGCACCCAAATCTAAGGCTCCCTCTTCAAGAAGTACTAGTGTTGCATCTAACAACAATGATCGGGCGAGGAAGCCCCCCTCAAGATGTCGTCATTGTGGCAGACCACATTGGAATAATGAATACCCACATGCACAGATGAACGCCCATCAAGCTTTTGAGGATGGGACGGATGACGACGCCGATGATGCGAACCAGACCGAACCAGTAGGTGCATTCAATGCAATTGTTGGCTCTATTTCTGAGCCCTTAAGGGGAACCAGTGTTGGTATCCGTATGAAGAAGACCCATATCCAATCGCCAAGAGAGGAAAAAAGAAGGTGAATGAGAGGACTCCTCCTCATCTAGAGAGGACCTTAATGTTCGTCGACATGAAGGTAAATGGCAAGCCCATTCGGGCAATAATAGACACGGGTGCTACCCACAACTACTTAGCCTCGACTCAGGTAGAGCGCCTTGGACTAGTTGTAGGAAAGAGCAAAGGTCGTGTGAAGGCTATCAACTCACCACCTCAGCCAGTGGGTGGAATAGCCAAAGAAGTACCAGTGAAGCTTGGCCATTATGAAGGAAAGTTCAACCTGCGCGTAGTGATCATAGATGACTTCGAGTTAATAGTGGAGTTGGAATTCCTGAGACAGACCAACACCATGCCCGCACCGTATGCATACATGCTACTGATGATGGGAACAAATGGGGCCAAGACTTTCATCATTCCGTTCATGCCCATGAAGATGGCCGCCGAGAACATCTCGGCCTTGCAGTTGAAGAAGGGGGTCAAAAGACATGAACCCACGTTCCTGGCTATCCTTTGCATGGAAGATATAGAATGCTCCTAGGGTCCCATTCCTGCACCCGTGAAGGAGCTGCTATTAGAATTTGAAGACATAATGCCACAAGTCATGCCAAAGCGTCTCCCGCCTAGGCGCACTGTGGACCATGAGATTGAGTTGGTGCCGGGTGCGAAGCCACCTGCCCGGGTGCCATACAGAATGTGACAACCCGAGCTCACCGAGCTTCAGAGACAATTGACAGAAATGTTAGACACAGGGATCATCGTGCCCTCCAAGTCCCCATACGGGTCCCCTGTGCTATTCCAAAAGAAACATGATGGCAGTTTACGACTCTGTGTGGATTATCGGGCTCTAAACAAAATCACCGTGAAGAACAAGTACCCTATTCCGAAAATGGCAGGATTTGTTCGACAGACTGGGTGGTGCGACGGTATTCACCAAAATAGACCTGAGGACGGGTTATTGGAAAGTTTGTATTGCAGAGGGTGATGAACACAAGACGACCTGCGTGACGAGATATGGGTCGTTCGACTTCCTGGTTATGCCATTCGGCTTGACTAATGCGCCAGCCACATTTTGCATCCTAATGAACCAAGTCTTCCGGGAATACATTGACGAATTCATCGTGGTCTATTTGGATGACATTGTGGTATATAGCCAGACACTGGAAGAACACCTAGAGCATTTGCGGAAGGTCCTAGCCCGATTGCGGGAGCACGAACTATATGCGAAGCTATCCAACTGCTCCTTTGCTCAGAAATAAATTGACTTCCTCAGACATGTCATCGAGGAAGGGCGGATCAAGATGGACCAACAGAAGATTCAGGCCATCACAGAATGGCCGCCGCCTAAGGATATCCACGCCTTGAGGTCGTTCCTTAGCCTATGCAACTTCTATCGGCGTTTTGTGAAAAGTTACTCCCTCATTGCAGTGCCGCTGACAGAACTTCACAAAAAGGTCACACCCTGGGATTGGGGTCCCAAGCGAGCAGAGGCCTTCAACGCATTGAAAATGGCCATGTCCAGTAGCCCCGTTTTGGCCGTCCCTGACTTGTCCAAGCCATTCGAGGTACAAACGGATGCCTCCGACTATGCACTTGGTGGAGTCTTACTACAAGAATGGCATCCCGTAGCATACGAGAGTCGGAAGCTAAAAGATGTAGAGCGGCGCTTTGCCGCCCACAAAAAAGAATTATTGGTTGTCGTTCATTGCTTACGCCTTTGAAGGCATTATCTACTGGGAACCCTGTTCGTGGTCAAGACAGACAACACAGTTGTTAGCCATTTCATGACCCAACCAAGGCTGAATGGTTGACAGGCTAGGTGGCAGGAACTTCTAGCGGAATTTCACTTCAACCTGGAGTACCGAAGTGGGAAGACTAATCATGTTGTTGATGCACTCAGTCGGAGGGCTGATCTAGCATCGGTATGCATACTCGCCGCCCTAAAGGGAAGCGAAGTAACAACCACCATAAAAGACCAGATACAGGATCTACTCATCAAGGATCCCGCTGCATAGTATTTGGTTGATTTGGTAGGACAGGGCAAGACTCGCCAGTTCTACACAGAAGATGGTTTCCTGAAAGTGAAAGAGAACTGACTTTATGTTCCTAAAGGAGGGGATCTGCGAAGGACTCTTTTGGCGGAATGCCACGATACTTTGTGGGCTGGTCATCCCGGTGAGGAATGTACCATGGCATTGCTTCGTCGTGCATATTATTAGCCTCAAATGGTCGACGGCGTTGCTCAGTATGTGAAGACTTGTCAAGTATGCCAGAAGGACAAGTCAGACCGCTTGACGTAGGTAGGACTCTTGGAACCACTAGCTGTCCCAAAACGACCTTGGGAAAGCATTTCCCTGGACTTCATCACCGGATTGCCCAAGGTCGGAGATCTCATAACCATCTTGGTTGTGGTGGATCGGTTTTCCAAGTATGCTATCTTTATAGCATCTCCACAATATATATATCAGCAGAAGATACAGCTCGACTCTTATTCTCTCATGTCATCAAATATTGGGGCCTGCCTAAAGACATCGTTAGTGATCGCGACTCATGCTTCACTAGCAACTTTTGGACCCAACCTTTTAAGTGCCTCGGGTCAAAATTGAGTCATAGCTTAAGTTTTCATCAGCAATCTGATGGCCAGACGGAGCGATTTAATGGCATGCTAGAGGAATATCTCCGGCACTTCGTAACCAGATTGCAGAAGAACTGGGTGAAGCTTTTGGATGCTGCTCAACTGTGTTTCAATTCACAAAAGAGCTCAAGTACCAACAAAAGCGCTTTTGAAATTGTTACCGAACAGCAACCGCTACTCCCACATACTGTGAACGCACCAAATATGTCAAAATATCCTCGGGCTGCTAGCTTCTCAAAAGAATGGAAGCAAAATTTGGAGATAGTATGGAGCTATCTTGTCAAAGCCCAAAAGCGGATGAAGAGGCATGCTGATCAGAATCGCCGCTTTGTTGAATATCAAGTGGGAGACAAAGTGATGGTCAAAATCCCAAAGCGGTACTTGTTTGCAGGGGTCCATGACCCTCGCCTATTGAAAAATACATTGGACCCTTGTCCATTGAAAAGCGCATTGGGAAAGTTGCATACCGGGTGGATACCCAAGCTTGGTGGAAAATCCATCATGTTTTCCATGTCAATCTCCTGAAACCTTTTCGAGAAGATATAGAGGATCATTCACGAAGCCAACTCACAATACCAAGTATTCGAGGCCCCAATTCAACCGGGAAAAGGTGTGCTGAAGCTATTCTTGATGATAGAGTGATTCACGCCTCAAGGAAAGATCACCAAGAGTTCTTGGTGAAATGGCAGGGATGTGATACAGAGGAGAATACCTGGGAGAGGGGAACAAACCTCAAAGCCTACAAGAGCCTACTTGATGATTATCTTGCAAGTAAGGCGTCGAGGACGTCGCCAACTCAGGTGGGGGAGAATGTCATGGGCAAATTTCCAGCCATGCCCCATGACCCCTTGGACGCGCCCCGTGGCATCCTGGCAAGCCTCCCAATGCCTAACGCCACGGTCGGCCCCGTGGTCTCGGCAGCTCCAAGTGACAAGCGCGCATATGCCATTGTCGACCCACCGATAGCCATCACCAGTGCCTAGCCACAGGCAGATACCAACAGCGTCGTGCGCGCAGACAATGCCGCGTGCGTCGACCCTGATGCTAAAGACAAAGTTGCTGCCTACGGACTTGTTTCTATTTTGTAGAAGACTAAGTCCTTTTCATTGTAAATATAGAATAGTTTTACTGTATTTTCATTTAGTGTGCTTCTACAGCTTATTTAGGTCAAGTCATGTAACTTTGGTTTTTTTTTTAAGCATTATTAAGGGGGACCAAGCAATCAAACTTTCTAGCAAGCAAACAATTCTCTGTACTGGTGTATCTCTCCCCCCGATACCGTGTTGTTTTTCTGTAATAGCTTTCATTCAATGCAATCAAGCTTTCTTTCATTCTCAATTCTCTTTTCTACTCTCTCTCAATTGCTCATAACATTGGTTTTCCCGTACTGCACTGACAATCTAGTCTAGCATACGGAGGGGACCTCAGTTGGCGGACAGCAACCGTACTGACATCGGTTTCTTAGCCTTACATCGCCCTTCCAAGGAATTCAGGAAGGCGCCGCGTAACAAGTATTGTACGGTCCGCACTGTAAGCATTTTTGCTTTGTTTTGGCCCTTGTCCAATTTTGACTCTTTTTTGAGCTGATTTGCACTTCTTTGTCTTGTTTCCTAATATTCCTACAAGAAAGCTCATTTCATTAGTTCTCGGGAATACGTTTAAGCATTTTTGAGCTAAAACGCAAGTAAAAGAGAGTGAATAAGCGGTCAAAATCCCTACTAACAACTCCCCCAAACTTAAGCTTTTGCTTGTCCTCAAGCAATTAAGGCAATTCCTACCTCCATTAGAAAAGGGATATTTCAGCTGGCCTAAGTTGAGTCAAACACAAATAGATTGGGACCAACAACTACCTACATGCTCATGAATCATTAACAAGCCTATGATTTGAATGTTGAAGCACAAATGGCTCTAATGTGACACTTAAGCATCAAGGGTTAACTTTGTTCATCAAGTAAGCTCGCACTTTCATGCAAGTCGCTGTGGATCCCAAACTCCTCCTCCTATACTTCCCGGAAGCTCATCTCACTCACGAATGAAAAATTCAAAACAATGACTCGAGGAAGACTCGCTCATCACTCTCAAAAGAATATCACAAGCCCGGCTCTAAGTACCATATGCTTGCCCCTCATTTAGATCACCACAAATGTAAGCTTGCTCGGCTAGAAATCACGTAGGGCTTTTTTGGCATGTAATGAAGACTTTTGGATTAAGGAGTGTAATATCGGATTGGAATCGGTTCATCTTTCCTTTAGCACTTCATATTCTCTTGTTGGCTCATACTTTGCCGACTCTTTGAGTCATTTTCTTTTCCCTTAGGGGGATTAGAGAGACTTGACATCACTCTTTCTTTGTCATGCTATTCATAATCTCCTTCTTCGCTTTCTCCATGCTTTTTACTTCTTCTTTCTTTTGCATCTTATCAACCCTTTCACATTATTCACTTCCTTTTTGTGTTTTTCTTTGTTCTTCCTTTCTTTTTCTTTGCCTTTTACTCTTCTTCATTTTTTTTTCTTTTTGTGCCTTGAAACCATCTTTAAACTCCTCGTCTCTCCCCCAAACTTATATTTTTGCCATTTGAATCGGGTGCCAAGAGAGAGCACTATAAAATAATTAAAGGCTTGTAATATGGTTATTGAATAAAAAGGCTTTAGGCTCAAAAGGGTTTACTAAGGATGATATCATTGGTGGGCCATGAAAGGTTTCAAAACGGGCTAAGGAGAGCCTACAATCACTTCTCAAGCCAAGCTAACTTAGAATTTCACCTAGAAACACATTCGGGGCAAGTTCTAGACAATTCGCACGAGTACTTGGACTTGTAACAAAATACCTCACCTCTCACACAACCGGATTGTTAAAGAGAACAGAGTCGAGGGCCCATAACAACTGCATTCAAGATTGAAAAACTCTAATGGTTCAATTAAATCATCCGATGATTGTTTAAGTCAACACAAGATTCACAAGGCCACTAACTAGAGCTATTTCTTTACAAAAACTTATTTTTAACCATAAACGCATAGTTAAGTGTGTTGGTACCAAGTGAAACATGCTCGACCCTTATTTATTCATTAACACTACTTATTTTTACCTAAACATCAAAAACTGACTCAATCTCTTAAGAAGGTTGTCACGCCATCCATCGTTGGGAAGAGCCACCCAGTTCACACAAGACCCACCTCTAGAAAGAACTGTGGCATTAAGAAAACAAAAGGCTTATTGTTCACTAAAATATAAGAAGAAGCTAACAAATCAAAATGAAGGTAATAAAGTGATTATGAAGCTATACTATTATGAAAGCGAAACGAAGAAGCTATGAAATAAACTACTAATGGTAAAGCAAATGAATATATACAAGAGGGATGATTATATACATAATGAGGGATAAAATAAAGATAAAAGAAAAAGGGAAAAGAGTATTTAAGTTATTATAGGCCCAAAATGTCATCAAATGTCATAAACAGTCATCCAATTCATCAAAAATATCAAAATAGACCACCCCCCAGAAAAAGAACAAGCATTGTTCCCAATGCTTAACAAATTAAAACATAAGAGGGTAGAGAGTCAAGAAAACTCCCTATGTGGTCTCGGGGTGACTTGCAGCATCACCACCCTCAGTCTCTTCTAACTGTATATCATCATCTCCGGGCTGAGGGACCGCAAGGATGGTGAGCATCTGGAGCATCTCCTCAGCAGTGGGGGCAGTGAAATCTGGCTCATCAGACTGGCCAGTTGATGCCTCTGCTGATGGTGCTGCTGGATCAGCTGGTACTGATGGACTTGTCTCCATCAGTAAGTCAAAGGGCAAGTCACCTGCTGCTGCCAACTTCTTCACCTCATGTCTCAAACTTTCCATTGTCTTCTTTGAAGCCTGGGAATTTCTCATTTTCTTCACTTGCTTGGCCAACTCCTCAATGGCACCCCCATGAGCTACTAGAGTGTCTATGATAGTCTTCTGGTTGTCCAGAATATTCTTCAATGTTTCCTCCACTGACGAAGGTACCTATGGCATTGTTGGAGTAGAGGATTGTTCTGCAACAGTACTGAAGATGTCAGATAGCTTAGAGTGGTTATCTGCATCCAGTTGTTGAGGCTTGCCAAAGTCTGGGAGACTTGCAACATAGTGAGAGGATAGGTGGATGAGGATGACATTAGAACTGAACTGGGTGGCCTAGAGGAAGATAGTGGTGGCATTGCGGTTGCTCCAGTGGAAGATTCGGCTATTGTGAAAGGCATGGGAGTTATAGATGGCTCAGCAGCAGCCTCTGAACTGACCACTGCTGGCTTGTCAGACTGGCCAACTGTGGTAGTATCCTTCCCCTTGAACTTTGGGTTGTCCGCACCCTGCAAGTGATACCAAGAAAAAGGCTTCTTAGCTTTTACCTTTGTGTCATATGGCCTTGGATCCACCTTTTCATCATTGAAGTACTTAGTGAGGGTGTTCGGAAAGGGGTAGGACTTTTCATTCTTCTGGACCGCCAATGTGATTCTAGTTGACATGATGGCACCAATATTGATCAGGTACCCCACCCTAATAGTAGCCACTAGAACTGCTCGGGAAGTGGGAGGTTGTTCTCATATAAGCTTGGATCAATTTTGTTACACATAAAGGTTTGCCACCCTTTTTCTTCGAAATTGAGGGTGGCCCGGAGGATAGGCATTCCTGCTGCGATCCATGGTGGTGGTGGTCCTAGGGCAGCAAAAATCTCAGTTAGCCAAGGGCGAGCTGCTGCACCCAAAGCTAACTTGTCCAAGTACTGGACCGCTTCCACTTGCTCAAAACCCACATAATTATTCAAAGCACAGGCATCAAAATGAACTTTCAAATTCCTCACTTTTGTTACTTTTGTTCCTGCCTTGATGTGAGCTATGTTGGCATAGAACTCCCTAACCAAGTGCTCATTTGCAGCTAAGACCCGGTGAGAGAATCACTTCCATCCCTTGCGCTCATGGAACTACCTAAGGACATTTGGATTGTGAATATCCAAATCCTTCATCAAGAATTGTCGCTCTAGTATGAGCGAACTTTTTGGCCACAGCTCTCGGAATTTGTTGAATGTCGTCACGCTAACGAATCTATACTCTAACATCTCCCTCTTCTTTGTCCTTTTAATGCCACCCACATGAGTGTCTCCCCCTATACTGTCATCCGGGATGTCATCATCATCTACATAAATAGGTGCCAGAGGAGTAGGTGAAGAGGAGGGCTCGGAACCCTGGCTCCCCGCATCAGAATCTGCGGAGGATCTGTCTGTAGTCTCATTGCGCAGTTGATAGCGCCCCTTGAAGTGGTTGGGACTGGGTTTAAGGCTGTACTTCCATAGATTGACCCTCGGAGGCTTCCCTTGATGGTTCATAAGAGCTGGATTTTGAGGGCTCCATGGCCCTTCCTCTGCCTGTGGTCGGCTTCTTGTCAATGGGTTTTGATTGTACCCCCAGAGGGTGAGTGCCTTTACTCTTGCCTCGAGAGGATTCACCTCTCCCCTTTGATGTATCTCCTCGACCACGGGATCTAACCATTGTCTGCAATACAAGTTACATATGTCAGTTGAATTCAAAGCAAGAAAAACAGTTGAAGAACAGTTGCAGACAAGCAGTCATTACTGAGGCAGTGCAGATAGCACAACACTGAGTGGGGCCGCAGACTGCCTAGTGCAGACAGCACAATTTTGAAGTGCGGCCGCATAACCTAGAGTGAGGACCGCATAAATGTGAGTATGGACACATATCCTCATGTACGGACCGCACAATTTTAAGTGCGGCCGCATAAGTCCAAACCTACAATTATTGACTCTCTGAAGTTTAGAGTGCGGACCGCACACCTTTTTATGCAGCCGCACACTTTTTATGCGGACCCCAAAATTTTGAGTGGGGTTCACACAGTTCAAACACATCCAATACCCTATTTTCCATTTATGCGGACCGCACAAAAATGTGTGCGGCCGCACAATTTGAATAATGTCGGCACTGAAGTTAGGGTTCGTGCAGAATTTCCACAGATTATGCATGGTGCACAAATTAACAAGATTAGTAGTCTACCTAGTCCCTAATTAGCTTGTATGAAACTACCCACATGATTTTGAAGCACAAATTAAGCATATTTGACAATATTAGGCCTAAAATTAACTAAACTAATCAAAGAAAAAAAATTGAGAAAAATAAACAAAAGTCTACATGAATTGAACATACCAATAGTGGGTGATGCAAGTAAGAATCTAGCTTGATGAATTGAGTGCAATTTTTGAACAATTTTAGGGTTGCACAGTATTTTCTAGGGCTTGGGAGTTTAGAGAGCATAAAGTGTGAATAGTGGTGAAAAGCCCTATTTATACCCTAACATGGTCGGTTCAGATCTCACCTGAGTGCGGGCGCATAATTCTGAGTGCGGTCCGCACTCCTTACATGGATTGAACATAGCTTTGCGGTAAGCAAAAAAATGAATGCGGCCGCATAACCTTGTGCGGTCCGCATACTTTTGTGTGCGGCCGCATATTGGCCCTTTTTCTGCATAACCAAATTCAGAGAGTTGGTGATTTTTGGGTAACTAGTTGTGCGGCCGCGAACCTTCTATGCGGTCCACATAATTTTGGTGCGGTCCGCATAAATTCCACACTTGGCCAATTTTTCCAGATTGTTCCTGTAATACACACTCATTCCTGCAATTCACTTCAAAACCAGTTAGTTCAATAGAAAACATATCTAAAAAGAAGAAACAAAAATGAAAAGAAACATAAGTTACCTCCCAAGAAGCGCCTGATTTAACGTCGCGGCACGACGTAGGTTACCATAAATCACTTAAAATGAAGCAACGCCACAATGTGGCCATCATCAACCTTGCCAAGATAATGTTTCACTTGGTGACCATTGACTCTAAACACTTCATCATTTTTGTTCATCAAGTTTAGTGCACCAAAGGGTTTTACATGCACAACTTCAAATGGGCCACTCCACTTGGATTTCAACTTTCTCGGAAACATCCGCAACCGAGAATTGAGCAATAGCACAAGATCGCCTTCTTTGAATTCTTTTTTCCGGATATACTTGTCATGGAGGTACTTCATCTTGTCCTTATACAAGAATGAACTTGAATATGCAAGGAACTGGAATTCATCAAGCTCAGTCAATTGTCCCACCCTTAAGTTGGCGGCGACATCCCACTCAAGATTAAGCTTTTTTGATGCCCACATAGCCTTGTGCTCAAGTTTCACCGGTAGTTGGCAAGCTTTCCCGAACACTAATCGATACGGAGACATACCAATTGGTGTTTTGTAAGCTGTCCTATAAGCCCAAAGAGCATCATCAAGTTTCTTCGACCAATCTGCTTGGTTGGCATTCACGGTCTTTGACAAAATGCTCTTGATCTCCCGGTTGGAGACTTCAACCTGTCTACTTGTTTGAGGATGATAGGGGGTCGACACTTTGTGAGTGACACCATACTTTAAGAGTAAAGTATCAAAAGCTTTGTTGCAAAAGTGCGATCCCCCATCACTAATAATAGCCCTTGGAGTACCAAACCTTGTGAAGATGTTCTTTTTCAAGAATGCTACCACACTTCGAGCTTCATTGTTCGGCAAAGCCACGACTTCAACCCACTTTGACACGTAATCTACAGCTACCAATATATAGGTGTTCCCACACGAGATCACGAACGGACCCGTGAAATCAATGCCCCGAACATCAAAAATGCCAATATCCAAGATGGTGGTGAGGGGCATCTCATTTTTCTTGGAAATCCCACTGGCCCTTTGACATTCATCACAACGCTTGACGAGATCGCTAGTATCATGGTAAAGAGTAGGCCAGTAGAATCCATAACTTAACACCTTTGTAGCCATTCTCGCTCCACCATGGTGACCACCATATAGAGAAGAGTGACAAGCCTCAAGAATTCCTAATTGTTCTTCCTCCGGTACACATCTTCGTATCACACCATCGGTACAAATTCGGAAGAGTAGGGCTCATCCCAGTAATAATCAAGGCAATCCCGTTTGAGCTTCTTCCTTTGGCTTGAAGAGAACGCACTCGGTACAATTTCACTCACAAGATAATTGGCTAAGTCGGCGAACCATGGCATCTCGGTCATAGAAATAGATAGGAGTTGCTTTTCGGGAAATGAATCATTTATCTCAAGGCCATCATGTAGCCTCCCCTCCTCCTCCAACCGAGATAAGTGGTTCGCCACTTGGTTTCACTCTCCTTGCGGTCTTGAATCTCTAGATCAAACTCTTGTAAAAGAAGTACCCACCGTATCAATCTTACCTTAGAATATTTCTTTCTCATCAAATATTGAAGTGCTGCAGGGTCGGTATGCACAATCACCTTGGTACCCATCAAGTACAGAGGGAACTTCTCCATAGCAAAGACAATAGCAAGAAGCTCTTTATTGGTCACTGTATCATTGACTTGGGCCTCATTCATGGTCTTACTAGCATAGTAGACCGGATGGAAGATCTTGTTGATACATTGCCCCAATACCACTCCAACCGCCACATCGCTTGCATCACACATGAGCTCAAAGGGTTAGCTCCAATTCAGTGCGGTGATAATAGGAGTAGTAGTCAACTTATACTTGAGCAATTCGATTGCCTTCATACAATCTTCATTGAAATGGAACTTGGCATCCTTCTCCAAAAGGTTGCACAAGGGGTTCACCACCTTAGAAAAGTCCTTGATGAATCGGCGATAGAACCCCGCATGACCCAAAAAGCTCCTCACTCCCTTTACAGATGTAGGGGAGGGAGTTTGGAGATCACTTCAATTGATCCCCGACAACGACGCCAAAAAATGATCTCGCCCACACTCACACCACAAATATAGGTAGTGAGGCGGTCGATGCAATAATAAAACCCAACGCAAGTCGGATCGAATGCACAGGGAGTTAGAATTGGGATTATGTATATATTTAGCGTAATTGTATGATATTCCCTAGATTATACTTCCACATTCTTGTTTGTTATTTCTACTTCTACTTTAAACTATTGATTTCAATTATAAAACTAGGAGACAATATTTTTGGGTTTTGGTTATTTTTTCAAATGATAAAAGGATCTAGGGTTGCGACTTCCGCCTAGTTGGTTACCTAACGGATTTAAAGCTTTAGGGCATGTTTGGTTGATCAGGATACATTATAGCAATCACACTCAATTACTCACTCTATACCTCTCCGTAGTTTGAATGACTTTGCTTGATTTGGGTTTCTCAATTCCAAATGGGTGTTTCACAAAGCAAGTGATAAATGCTCTAGTCGGGTCTTATTATCTCTAGGTTTAACCCTTTAATTGGGGCTATCAATTTCATGAGTTCACCCCAATTCCTAGTTAGCCAAGTTTTCCTAGACTTAGTCTCTCTTTCTCAAGTAGAGACTAAGTCAAATAGGCATGAATCAATATTTGCAACCATTAATTTTAGAATTCAAGCAAGAACAAGGCTAAATAACATATAGCCAATCATAAATAGGCCCTAAATCAATAACCCATTAATTACCCATACTAGAGTTGGGTCACAACCCTAGCTAAGGGTTTAGCTACTCATAGAAACTGAAAGAATAAAAGAAGAAATTAAGATTGAATGCATAATGATTAATTATGGAAACAAAATCTAATGCTTAGGAGCTAATCTAGTACAATATTACTCAAAACAGTAAAGAAAAAAGCTCAGGTGCTCTACACTGATACAACTTAACCTAAAATGACAAAAAGTTCTATTTATACTAATTTAAAAATATCTTACAATAATTCCTCTGCGGAGGTTCTGCGGCCGCATAATTCTGAGTGCGTGCGGTCTGCACTCTGAGCTTGACTGGTCAACTGGGCCTTCTGCAGTTGCATAAAAGTGGGATGCGTCTGCACTTCATCTATTTGTGTAGACCGCATATTTCTGAGTACGGCCGCACACTTGACTTGGGCTGGGACTTGGGATTTCTTCTGCGGACCGCATAATTATGAATGCGGCCACACCTTTGAATCTCGCGGCGGCACAATAATAGCGCAGTCCGCACAGCTTCACTCAAGACTCTATGATTCTGGTCATTTGCGGGCCGCATAATAGTGAGTGCGACTGCACTTGACATCCTGCGGCCGCACAATAATGGTGCGGTCTGCATATTTTCAATTGCCCAATATTCTAACTCTCTGAATCTCTCTTTTGCGGCCACACCAAAATTATGTGGTCCGCATACTCTGACGCTAATCTGACAAGGCTTCTTCATTGTTTGCGGCCGCACACGGTATTGTGCGGTCCGCACTGTAAGCATTTTTACTTTGTTTTGGTCCTTGTCCAATTTTGACTCCTTTTTGAGTTGATTTGCATTTCGTTGGCTCGTTTTCCAATATTCCTACAAGAAATCCCATTTCATTAGTTCTCGAGAATAGCTTTAAGCATTTTTGAGCTAAAACGCAAGTAAAAGAGAGCAAATAAGCGGTCAAAATCCCTACTTATCACCGGCCGTTTTGAGCATTTGCATTCCGTTCAGCTATTTGAAGTCTTGAGTAGCATAGTATGATGTATTATGTCTTTTGGGAATCATCGGTTTTGGTTTTCAGGTTGTTCGGAATTGATTTGGAAACATGATTCTAAATTAGAAGCTTTAAGTTGGAAGAGTTGACCAAGTTTGACTTTTTAGTACTTGACTTTGGATCGGAGTTTTGATGGCTCCATTAGGTCCGGATGGTGATTTTGGACTTGGGCGTATGTCCGGATTTGCACTTGGATATTTCTAGAAGGTATCAGCACTATTTGGCGAAAGATGAAAATTTGAGGGTTCGGAAAGTTCATAAGTTTGACCTGGAGTTGTCTTTGATGATATTGGGTTTGAATTATGGTTCGGGGGATTGAAATAGCTTCATTATGTCATTTGGCACTTGTGTACAAAATTTGAGCTCATTCCGAGTTGATTTGGTAAGGTTCAGCATGAGTTTAAAAGGTTGAAAGAGTCAAAGTTCATTAAGTTTGATTTGAGGTGCGATTCGTGATTTTGATGTTGTTATGCGTGATTTGTGGCCTCGAGTAAGCCTGTGTTATGTTATGGGACTTATTGGTATGCTTAGACGGGGTCTCGAGGGGCTCAGATGAGTTTCATATAGGTTTGGGTTGTGTTGCGCTCGTTTTTGATGTTTCGATGTCGTTTCTGTCACACCCCTTTTTCTATTCCCTCAAAATAATATTATGTGGATTAAAGGGTTTTTCCAATTAAAGTGACAAAATTGAGTAGGGATTATTTTATTTATAGAGTCGCCACTTGGAATTGATTTTGTTGGTGTTCCAAGTCACCTTTTATTTGAATCCCTAATCAAAGGAAGATTTGACTCTATTATTATTGGTCTGCGAAAACAAAGTTTGGGTAAGTAATTCTGTTAACCGGGGAGAAGGTGTAAGGCATTCCCCGAATTTCGTGATTCTAGCACGGTCGCTTTTATTGACTAAAATTTGGATTGAATTATTTTTGGATAAAGTGTGTATTATTTGCCTTAAATTACTATTGTCTAGTGCTGCTTAATAATTAATAATTTTGGCCTAGGAGCGTGCAAGCACGCAAAGTCCTTATTTGATTATATGTATTAAAACAAAGAACGTGTCGGTACACATAGTTTAAATACAATTAATATTGAAAAGTCAAGGAGCGGGAATGCACACATGACTACTTTATTAAAAACAAAATCGATCAAGGACCGTGTATGAACACATGGTCTACATCTCAAACGTGCCTAAAATTGCCTATCGCTTAAATTAATTAAAAAGCGCTTCTTTTTATTTATTACTTGTTCGACTGAAAAAAATATATTATTATTAAAAATATTATTCACTAATGCAAGACATTAAACCCGGGTAAGCTTATGTTAAGCTTTCATGGTATTGGGCCACTTATTTTATTTAACAAAAGATAATTTATTGGTTTTAAAGAAAATGCCCATCTTGATTTCTATTGTCATTGGGCCTACAAATTTTAGCTTATGTGGACCATGTTGCTTAAGATCCTTGATGACCAAAACAACACAAAATAACAAGTATTCTTCTAAGCCCAAATTGCTTCTTACATTGATGTCCAAACTAAAAATTATTTTTTTTCATAAAAGAAACTTACATGCTAATTATTATATTTTATCTTCTTAACCAACTATTTCTTAAGGACTAACAGAATATTTCTACTCATCTACACCAATCATGGCACTAATCAAACTACACTCATTAACAACATAAAAACCACGACTAAATATAAAAACTACAAAAAACGGTAATACTTCAATGCTAAAGAGAAGAACTATATTAAGTATAACATTATGTTGACTATAATTCAAAGCATCAAAATATTTGAAGCTAGAAGTCTTTCTTAGATAATTATACATGAACCATGAAAGTAACTCACGGAAAAGAGCCCAAACTAAACAAACACGGTTAAAAGTGGGATCTTTATCTTTTCCTTAAACTAAGTAATCTTAACAGAATGCAATTTCAATCATATATATAAAGAAGAAAACGATAATTTAACTAATATTTAACATATTTACATGATGATAACACTAACATAACATTCATCTTGAAACAAAATCAGATCTAATATGTTCCATCAACCAAACCAGGATCAAATCCTTCTTATTATCATCAAGAATCTGCAATATATGAATTTGAAAGTTACCTGATTTGTGGAATAATAAAAATACAGCAGTGCAGCAACAAAAAACTCAACAGCAAATACAGTAGAAACAGCAGCAACTCAAGTGTTAAGACAACCTAGAAAACTCAACAAAGATGCTTGAAACTTGTAGCTATCAGCTTCACAAATTGCCTAAAGGATCTTTTATTTTTCTCGAGGTTTTTGCACTCAAATAATCCTCACAAAATACTGAAATTTCTGCTTGTTATATGTATTAAGCTGCTGATTTTTCTCAAAGATATATGTCTTTTTTAGCAACTCTCCAAGAATGTGTCTCAGTATAAGATAGAGTGTCCCCCTTTTCAGTGAGTAAGGATCTCTGCATTCCAAGTGTAAGGGAGTCCCTTTTATAGGAGAAAAGGGACCCTTTCAATAGGCAAATAAAGTTAGATTTTTGGATAGATTTTTGTTCACCAAATATCTGTCCAAAAGACTGACTTTGTGTGCTAAACATTGTTCAAGGTCTGTCCCAAAGGTGAAAGGACAACCTGAAAATCTACTGTGTCAGAAGCAAGGAGAAAAAATGTCCTTTCAGCCACCCTACTAGTAAAAGTAAGCTACTATTACCCTATTTTGTGATAAAATAAACTAAACTACAGATTTTAACCATCAACAACAAACTACTTGCTCAACACAAATCAAACTTGAACAACTATGAACTGATAAAGCATAGACGAGACTAAAAACGTAATTGAACTAAGTATTAAAACCAACTTGATGGGAATGAATTGGATTTGTGCAAACTAATTACTAAACAACAACTAAATTCACAAACTAATGCTCAAAACAGAACGAGCATCGTTAATAATCGAACAACGACTAACAACAACTAAATAATCGACTAACTAAGTGAACGATTTAACTAATACACTAAAGATCATGTTTAAATCAATAACGAATCTAACAAACCACTAAACTAAATAGAGATAGCTAATTAAATAAACCTAACTTGAAACTCTAATTAACAAGAAATAACCAAAAAAGAAAAAAAAAATCAGAAACTAATCTACTAAATAAAAAAAAATAAAAATTAATTAAAGAGATGACGATTATACCTAACAAGTATGCTTGAAGCCGTTCGAGCCATGAGAAGACGCCGGAGATGCTAAAAGGCGACTACCCGACTCCGAAATGCATGTTTCTTTCGGGTAGATGCTAGAACGAAATGCGTTTCAGCATCTCGCCAAAAGAAACGAGTGTCTTTGAGTCAAAAAATAGCTAAAATGGGGGTTCGGGGCATTTCGACGGTGGTGAGGCGGTGGAGCCGTGGCGGCGGCAAGGAGCGGGCCGGCGGCGACGGGGGATTTTGGGGGTGAAATGGGTAGGAAACGATAGGTCTCGTGGAGCTCTATCCATTCATGTATGTGTTGTAGGGTGGTGTTGGCCGGAGCTTCAAGAATTTGGACCAAAAGGTGGCGGCTAAAGTTTCTTAGATCTAAAATTCAAGGAGTTTGAGGGTTTTTTGAAGGAATTGGTTTGGAGATATAGGAAGAGGAGGTTGTGGAGATTATATGGTGTTAATTTGGAGGTGTTTGGAGGTGGTCAGCCACCGATGGGTGATTTCCGGCAGCAGCGGTGGAGAGAAGAGAGAGAGAGAAGAGAGAAAGAGTTATGGGTGAAATGAGAGAATTTTTCAGATTTTTGAGGCTTTAAATACCTCTTGAGAGATCAAATATGGACCATTAGATCAATGGGTGATCAATGGGTGAGATATGGTCTTGGGTCACTTAATGAAACGATGTAGTTTTGAGGCAAAACTACGTCGTTCCGGACCCTTTCAAAGGCAGCCCCTTATCTTGCACTTTTGGCCACTTTCTCTTTCAAATTTGGCCCAATTTCTTTCTTAATCCTACTTATTAAACTAAATTTACACAAACAAATAAATTAATTAAGTAACTTATTCAAATGATCAATTAACTAGATTAATTCACGAATTGAATAGATAGTTAATTCCTAAAATGCACAAATAAAGAAAGAGCTATTTTTTGGTATTTTTATGATAGGAAATATGCAATCAAAGACACAAAAATTGGGAAATATAACTAAAGCAACAAAACACTAATGACTTTAGGAGGTGTTAAAATAGTACAAAAATTAGGTATTCACAGCTGCCCCTCTTTGCTCGAGAACATGAAGAGTTTTCGTGCAAAGAAAAGTGAATGCCATGTCTAATTTTTTCTCACATATTACTCCAATGAAAGCATTTTTTTTTAAAATGGTGACCGAACCCTGCTTCTGAGGTACCCTACATATCCTTATTTAGAGGAATCAGGTTAGTGTAGTTCTGGGAAAATTTGGTAGCTGGGACTACCAGACACTAGATTTAAGATTGTTGTTGCTGCTGTTATTGTTGTTACTGTTACTTGCTGCTTGCATCAAAAGGAAAAGAGAAAGAACTACATATGTCTGGAAACTAAGAGTTACAAAATTCCTAATCTATGTGTCTTGTGGAGTCAAATATTGATTCTTGACCTGCTCGCTTGTGTTGACCTTAGATTGGATCTTGATGCTCTTTGAGGAAACGATCATGGCTCATTCTCGATTGCTTGCTTTCCGGATCAGAGTTCGGGAAAATGAAACTCGAGAAGCTGGGCTGCTGACACATTATCCAAGCTAACTCCAACTATCTTGTGACCGGAAAAACTTCTTTATTATGATGAGAAAGCTGAAACTGCAAGCTTTAATCGTCACAACATATGCTCTACGGCAGGGCCTGCAAAGCCATCAAAGACAAACAAAACGAACAACATTTTCTGCCACAGTTTGGCACTAAGATAATTTTGCGAGTTATTGGGTAAAACTGCAGGTCAGCTTATTTTATTTGAAAGATCCAAAAATGAAACTAAAGGCTCCGAAAAGGATGTTCTTATCTTAGGTATAAAATTGATATAACTTGGACTTAGGAGGTGCGTGTCCTATGGGTATCATTGGAATGGCTGTGAGATTGAAGGACTCGAACTAGGAATTGCATCTCCTAGGATTAATGGTTCATATTAGGAAGTGTGTCTCCTATTGGAATGACTCAAGCTAGGAAGTGCGTCTCCTACGAGTGAGGTTGAAAGACTTGGAGGTAATGCAACCAGGGGTTGGGCGCTGTATCACTGAGAAAGAATGTAACTAGGGGTTGGCGCCCTGTATCACTAAGAAAGAATATAACCAGGAGTTGGCGCCCTGTATCAATAAGGGGGAATATAATCAAGGGTTGGCGCCCAAACTAGGAAGTGCATCTCCTACGAGTGAGGTTGAAAGACTTGGAGGGAATGTAACCAGGGGTTGGCGCCATGTATCACTGAGAACGAATGTAACTAGGGGTTGGAGCCCTGTATCACTAACAAAGAATATAACTAGGGGTTGGCGCCCTGTATCACTAAGGGGGAATATAATCAAGGGTTGGCGCCCAAACTAGGAAGTGCGTCTCCTACGAGTGAGGTTGAAAGACTTAGAGGGAATGTAACCAGGGGTTGGCACCCTGTATCACTGAGGACGAATGTAACCAGGGGTTGGTGCCCTATATCACTAACAAAGAATGTAACCAGGGGTTGGCGCCCTGTATCACTAAAGGGGAATATAATCAAGGGTTGGCGCCCAAACTAGGAAGTGTGTCTCCTACGAGTGAGGTTGAAAGACTTGGAGGGAATGTAACCAGGGGTTGGTGCCATTTATCACTGAGAACGAATGTAACTAGGGGTTGGAGCCCTATATCACTAACAAAGAATATAACCAGGGGTTGGCGCCCTGTATCACTAAGGGGGAATATAATCAAGGGTTGGCGCCCAAACTAGGAAGTGCGTCTCTTACGAGTGAGGTTGAAAGACTTGGAGGGAATGTAACCAGGGGTTGGCGCCCTGTATCACTGAGAACGAATGTAACCAGGGGTTGGCGCCCTGTATCACTAACAAAGAATGTAACCAGGGGTTGGCGCCCTATATCACTAAGGGGGAATATAATCAAGGGTTGGCGCCCAAACTAGGAAGTGCGTCTCCTACGAGTGAGGTTGAAAGACTTGGAGGGAATGTAACCAGGGGTTGGTGCCCTGTATCACTGAGAACGAATGTAACCAGGGGTTGGCGCCCTATATCACTAACAAAGAATGTAACCAGGAGTTGACGCCCTGTATTACTAAGGAGGAATATAATCAAGGGTTGGCACCCTGTATTAGTGAGAAAGAATGTAACCAGGGGTTGGCACCCTGTATTACTAAGAGAGAATATAGCCAGGGATTGGCACCCTTTATCGCTGAGAGAATATAACCAAGGGATGGCGCCCTGTATCACTAAGGGGGAATATAATCAAGGGTTGGCACCCAAACTAGGAAGTGCGTCTCCTACGAGTGAGGTTGAAAGACTTGGAGGGAATGTAACCAGGGGTTGCCGCCCTGTATCACTGAGAATGAATGTAACCAGGGGTTGGCACCCTGTATCACTAACAAAGAATGTAACCCGGGGTTGGCGCCCTGTATCACTAAGGGGGAATATAATCAAGGGTTGGCACCCTGTATCAGTGAGAAAGAATGTAACTAGGGGTTGGCACCCTGTATTACTAAGAGAGAATATAGCCAGGGATTGGCACCCTTTATCGCTGAGAGAATGTAACCAAAGGATGGCGCCTTGTATCACTTAGAGAGAAAGTAACCAGGGATAGGATACCTTGTATTAAAGTTGAATCTCACTAAGGATTAGTGTACCTTAGGATGGAAAATACAGCTAGGAATTGGTGTACCACCCTATGCTGAACATTCGACTAGGGTGTGGTGTGCCCTATATCAAAATGGGAACTAAACTAAGGACTTATGTACCTTATGCTGGAAAATGCAGTGGTTGATGAAGTAATTATGGGCATGCCTAGAAAGCAGAAGTAGAGTCTTTGAAGAACTTACATTTGGTACATTCGTACTTTGAGAACATCACTTCTACACTACTTTGTTTCCTGCTTCAAACAAAGAAAGATCTGTGAGTTTAATAGTGGTGGTCGGTTTGTGGCCTTGTTGCCCTGAGTAGTTTGAATTTGCGGCCACCTTGCTGAAAAAGAACTGATTCTTTCAGCGCAATACCGAGTTGCTCGGATACTCTGTATTGCTTTCTAGAAATCTTGGTTTTCCATCATTGCCCTCGACTATTTTCGTACCCGAATGTCTAAGGTGATGTTGAACCTTGTCTATAAAGCAAGTCTTTACTTTGGAGGTTTTTTCCTTTAAAAATCAAACTTGATTATCTTGCACCCGATATCAGTTTGTGTTTGTGGTGCTATCAGCTTTGCCCATGAAGCAAGTCTTACTTAGTGACCTTTTCGATTTCTTCGAAACACTTTGTTCGGCTTATCAGAGGAAATCAGAGTTGGATTTGTGCCTTTGTCAATACCGTGTATGCCTTACATCATTTGTTTTGCACTTACGGGAAATGGTGACCAATTTTGTGTCCCTTTCTTTGTTGGCTTCTAAGCAAATAGACCAGCAAAGTTTTCTCTTTGGAACTTTCGTCTGCATGAAACCTCAGGTCTCGTTTAATCTCAACAACTTATTGTGCATATTGCCTTCTGGATATGTCCTCTTTGACGTGCTAGGATAGAACTCGTTTTGTATAGTTAGAAAGCTGGTAACAGATTTTGAAATCATTTCTCTTTTGTTTTTATAAAAACTGACTCAAAATAATAATGCAAATGAATAAAATGACGCGATATGAAAATGAGAAAGAAATAGTATTTAACTGAAAAATGACACTTTACGAGGAGAGAAACATAGAATGAGCTCTTTTGAATATGGTAGTCAAGCTTTAATGATCATGACATGCATTTTGGATTGAGCGGCCAAATCTATCCAGCCAATCTACCCTTTCTACTTGTTGTTCCCTTTCGTCTTTGAAGTTGGCCTCTTTGTGCCAATCATTTGCATAAAATCATAGCTCACCTTTGACTGGTAGTGCCCCGGAAGGTTTTCACCAACCGATCTCTCTCATTTATTTATCTCTACTTACCATCACCTTACAGTGTCCGTGAGAGTTTTCACTATTAAGACCCTCTCATTTTATTTTTTATTTTTTTTTTGCTTTCTTGTGTGAGCAACTTGACATTGTTCTATGTCGTGTGACAACTGTTGCTTATTACGTGCTTCGCTTGGCATTCTTAGAGATTAATTGGGAGGTCTTTATTTGTATGGATTTTGGATAGGGTTAAAAAGAAAGGGTTGTATGAAGGCTCAAAATAGACTCAAGATGATGGGGTTGTATACTTACAACTCTTGGAATCGACTCTTCATAAAAACATAAATAAAAAATAAAAATAAAATAAAAAATAAAAAATAAAAATAAAAAACTCCCGCCCCAGTTTCAGATACTGGAAAATTTTTATTTTTGATTTGGTTGAACTGAACCCTAGTATAGAGCTGCCTATATATCCTTTAAAGGAATCAAGTCAAACGTAGTTCAAACTAACACGAAAGATTTCTTTGTTGTCTTTTTTTTTTCTTTTCATTTTTTCATTTTTCTTTTCTCCTTTCTTTTTCTTCTCTTCTCTTTTTTTTAAACAACAAATTGACCTAACTTCTATTTTCTGGTGGCATTATTTTTTTTTATTTTTTTTATTTTGAACTTTGACTCTATAGTTGATTCCAAAAGAGGGGGGTCAAAGAAAAATAAAATAGGCTCAAAAGGGGTGACGAAGGGCATAAGTATTTAGGTAGCAGAAAAATGGCCTCCCGCCTCAAGAATGCCAAACATACTATCTCTTCTCAGGTTCGGCATTGATAGACATGAATGTCTTCTTGGTTTTGTTAGTTGTACAGCTCCGTAGTCAATATCTTATTCGCAACAAATGATCTTTCACAAATTGGAGCCACATTTTATTAGTCTTTGCCTTGATGTGAAATGATACATTTCAGTACCAACTAATCTATTTTAAATTCCCTGGAATGTACCTTCTTTGGAGATTTGGGCCATCTTCCCTGATATGATTAGATTATGGCAGGTCATGGCCAAAGAGCCTTTCATCGATTACTTCAACTAGGCTCCAAAACTTTCAATTATCATTATGCCGGTATTCATGATAGGTTTGAGATAAACATCTCTACAGATATGACTATATTGTTTCCATGTGACACAGGCTTATCATCAAAGTTCTTCAACTTCTTATTTATCCTTCGAGTATTTTTTCTCGATTCAATTCAAGATTAGACAAGCTTTCTAAAATCTAGCCGAAAACTCCGCATGCATGTCATGTTACTAAAATTGGCGTGAAAAGAACTATATATGTAAAAGAACCATACATAATGGATTAAAATGAGACAAAGCGAAAAGTTGCATTTTATGATTAAAGGATATAGAGGTTTGATGATAGGACAATCAAACAACATCTGGATCACAACCTCGAAATAATACGGATGATAGAAATTATGACAAAATAAGTTACCAAGACTCCTTCCCGGCAAGGTGGGGAGTGTCTTTCCAATTATCAAGCTCAAACATCTTAGCTACGAATTTGCGCATCAGCATCAAACAGGACCTTCAGCAATTTTGATTGCCTTGCATTCAACGGACAGGTTCTTGACATTTTTCACCAAACCGTACCCACATTCTTTATCATTGTAAATCATATGAACAGTGCGTGCTTGGTCATGACGTTTAGGATGCCATTATCTTGAACCATGATCATTCCTTCTTGAATCATCATTTCTATTTCCTTTTTCAAAGCCCGACAATCCTCAATGCTATGCCCCTGGACATTAGAATGGTACATGCACCGTACATCAGGGTCAAAACCTTTTGCATATGGATCAGGAACATACCCTTGAAGCGGCTCAATCATGCCACAACGTTTTAGCCTTTCAAACAAACTTATGTAGGATTCTACGATTGGCGTGAAATTGTCCCTCTGCTTATGTTCCCTTTCACACTCTTGTTTTGGACGAGGACGAAAGTATGTTAAAGCCGGGGCTCTCATATATTGGCGATTGGATAGCTTGGCATAAGACTGAGCATTGAATGTTGCATACAGTAGAGCAACTGAGTATCGTGGATCTGGGGGTTGAGATCTTCCCCTTTGGCCTCTTTTTACCCGTGATGCCATCATGGCCTCCTCATCTTTCTTCTTTTGATTAACAAGGTTGTCCGGTCTATTCTGGATTTCTTGGGTGGCTGCTTTGAGAGCTACTTGACTTATAATTCGGCCAGTATTGAGGCCATTCTCGATCATTCCTCCTATCTTGATTGCGTCAGCAAAAGGTCTGCCCATTGCGGACATCATATTTTGAAAATAATCAAGATCCTGAGCCTGAAGGAAGATAGTGATTAACTCATTGTCATACATGGGTGGCTTAACTGTAGATGCTTGCTCTCTCCACCTAAGGGCATACTCCCTGAAGCTTTCAGTCAGCCTTTTCTTCATATTGGACAGGGAATTGCGATCTGACGCAATGTCAATGTTGTACTGAAATTGTTTGATGAAGGCTTGGGCCATGTCATCCCAAATGTGCCAGTGAGAGACATGTTGGTCAATGAACCATTCAGAGGCTACCCCCACAAAGCTCTCCCCGAAATAAGCCATCAACAACTCTTCTTTTCCTCTCGCGCCCCTCAGCTGGTTGCAGTACTTTTTCAAGTGGGCGATAGGGTCACCGTGTCCATCATATTTCTCAAATTTTGGGGTCTTGAACCCTGGTGGAAAATGGATGTGAGGAAACAAGCATAAATTACTGAATGAGACACTTTTGTGACCACCTAGTCCTTGTATGTTCTTTATGTTCTACTCAAGAATTTTCATTTTCCTGACCATCTCATCTGGCTCTCCTGTCTTGAGAGCCTTTTCATTTTCTGTAGGTGACTCATACTGTAGGGTCTGATTGTGTGGAGTCGAAACCTTAAAAGCCATATCTGGAGAGTAGCACTGGCCATCATAAGCATGATATAATGGCTCGATGTTTGGTCTCGTCATAGGATTTGGTGGCGGGATTGTATACACTGGTGCGCCAGACATAACGAGAGGGGTGTTCCTAAACGGTGCGGCAGGAGGTCGTACATTGGAAGTACCAGGGGCGGCAGGGAAATTGTAATTTGGCACATACCCCGGAGGAAGAATGTGATCACTCATTATGGGGAGCGGTGGTTGAGTATCCTGGGGTACGGTGTAAGTTCCCTCTGAGGGACCCTGAGGCGGAGGCTGACCGGAGACCCAAGCCTGATACACGTCAGACAGTTGTCGTTTCAATCTTCTTACTTCCTCCGACTCTTGCTCAACTGATTGACCCTGAGGGTCGTCACTAACCACCTCGATTCCATCATTGTTAGCCATTGCGACCTTCTTCTTAGATCAGGTAAAGTAATGATGTGTTTCCCGTTTCACCACAAACCAACCAGCTTAAACTTACTAGATAAGAGACAACAAACGTGTTAGGGTTAAGCATTTTACATATATGAATCAGACGTAACATGCCATGATCCTAACAATATCACCACTTCTAACATGCTTTTGGAAGGCTTCATGTTTCATTCCGGCTTATAAGGTTGTTGCATAGTATTTTCTCTCTTTGTTCTCTTTTCTTCTTCTTTTTCTTCTTCTTCTCTTTTTTTATTTTATTTTATTATTTTTTTTACTCCTTTTTATCTTCTTCCCTTTATTTTGGAATTATTGAGAAATATTTCGATCGAACCTTTTGGGGGTAGCCTACGTATCATGTCGCCGCATGAATCAGATCGTTACGTAGTTCAGAGGAAAATAATAACAATTTTTTTTATATTATTATTATTATTGAAATTGACTCTAAAGACATAAGTATGACTGAAAATGCGACAAATATAAAATTAAAAATGCGACAAATGAAAAATGAAACTACAAACTAATTGACTGCACTAAAACTTTAATCTTCAATGGTATTCTTGCTTAAACTGATATCATCAAAGGTCTGTATCCCTTGGCCTCCACTCTCCCCCCCCCCCAAAATCTCGTACAAATTCTGAAGCACTTCCGTCAACTGTGGAACGAGGGTACGTGCTTGTTGACCAACTTTCTCATTGTTTAGATGACGATGATCGTCGTGAATATATGCTGCTTTCTCTGCCAATTGAAGTACTTGCTCTCTGGCTTGCCCCATATTCACGTGACAATTCTGCAACCATATCTGGGTAGTGTTGAGGGTGTTCCCCATTTGTGTCTTGCGTCCCTCGTATTCTTCAATACGGCGTTTTAGCACAGCTCTCTCAATCATCCACTGACGCTGCTCTGCCTCAAAATCTGCATGTTGATGACCTCTCTTATGCCTTTTTATTTCTTCCAATTGTGCATGAAACTGACCCTTTGAGTGTATCCAATAGGCCCTTTCTCTTTCAAACTTCTCTCTCTGCTGATCAAACTCCAATTGTTGTTGGTGCGCATCCTCTTCAACGATACTCAAGTCTTCTTGTAGCTTATGTATTTCAGCATTTTTATTTGCCTCAGCTCTTCTAACTAAACCAATAGTGCTTGACAGTTCTTCTTCTAAGCGGGCCGCCTCATTTTTAGCATCCTTTAGATCTTTATCCATGACCCGTAAGGTAGATTGATAATCTTTCTCAATATTTAAACGAATCTGAGCGACTACGGCTTGTAGTTGGGCTTGTTGTTTGGATATGGTCATCCGGGCATGCTCCAATTCCTCTTTTAACCTTTCTATAGCTCTTTGATCATTTCTCCTCCTATTGGACCCTTCAGGCCCATCTCTAAGCGACGAAGGGTCATGAAACCAGGTAATATATTCAGGGATCACCTCTCCACGATCTTGGTCTTCTACCATATCATTCAACTCCGAGACTTTACTTGCATACCAAATTTTCATAATTTCTTCTTTGTCATGAGGTTGATCTTTACCAAAATCATAACAGAACTTGCTCATATCTCGTATTAGTGGAACCTCCTGTAGTCGTACAAATTGGCGCATTACCCGAAGTGGAGCACAAGACTGAACACCATCCAATCCTATGAGTACCAAATAAGAATGGTATGCAGACTAACAAATGACCTCTTTAGAGGAGAACCAATCGTAGTTCCAAGTGATCGTTTGGCAGATAGAGTAAGAAGTATTTCTTTCCAGGCGCCAATCCCCTCTGGTAAGTCACATTCGTCAATTCTTTTCTGGTGATCATAAGTATGATTGGGCCATAGCTCACTAAAATTAGTGACCGTAGGATGACGATAGAAATGCTCCAAAAACCATATCTGTAACAAAATGTTGCAACCATCAAAGTTTTGTGCGCCCATTTTATATCTAGTTAAAGCACGAAAAATGCAAGAAAGAATCATAGGGACCAAAGTATAATCACCCCCTTCTGAGGTCAGAGCCTCAACTACACCTGCCAAGCAGATGTCAATGCGTCCCTCTCTTTCAGGAAAAACTACACGCCCCAAAAAGGTGACCATAAATGCAAACCTTCTATGTACCTTCCATGTTTCCTTATCTTCCTTTGATTTCAATTTTCCCACATTCCATTCGAAATTGCATTCTAGGCCGTACAACTGAAACAAAAAGCCCAACTTAACCCGTTTGCATCCTAGACCTTCATATTGTCCGTAATTTATGTTCAAAAGCTTCAGAAACCTACCCTCGTTCATATTTTTTGGTACTATGGGCCTTTGGTGGCGAAGATTGCGGCCCCACCCCTGGAAATGGGCAATTTCCTCTAAGGTCGGAGTCATTTCACAGTCGGTAAAACGGAACACATTGTTTTCAGGATCCCAGTGCGGAATCAAAGCTTCAATCACATCCCTCCTGGGCTTTATCATAATCATGTGAACCAAATGTCCCCAAGTATTTCTTTATCTGGTTTCCCTCATATTCCTTAAAGTCTCTCCACCAATCCCACAACAACTGTGGTATCTGATTGACAATTAGAAAATTCGGTATCCCTTCTGATCTGGGCCTCTTTTCAGACTTACCTCTTTCCCCACTCATGGTATACCTGTCTACCCAGACACGGGGTTAGACTTTGATCAAACATATTATTGACACACAAAAATTCTGATTTCTCGGGTTTTGACTCTTATAAAAGAATAAAAATAAATAAATAAATAAAAGCTAAACTGTGGGACTAAAAAAAATATTTTTGCATTTTTTTTTTGGATTTTCTAAGGAAATAATTGTAAATAGGGAATTAAGGAAAAGGAAAATATTTTTGAATTTTTCTGAAAATTGGGCCGGAACCGATGAGGTTTGCCTACGTATCTCACATCCGGTGAGAATCAGACCTGCGTAATTCGGTGATAAAATTTCCAATGAAACTAACTATATTTTCTCTCTTTATGAAAAATTAATCATGGACACCAAACGCACCAAATCACTTCGGGTTTTTTTTTTATTTTTTATTTTAAAAAGAACGAACATTTGTATAGAAATCGGGAGCATGTTTTTATTTTTTTTATTTTTCTCTGCTTATTCAACTAATCCACCCTAAAGCCGGTCGACATGCAAGCCTCCCAAATAAAGTAACATGTAGCACATAAGTGAACGTTATGGTCTCAAAGAGGATACCTGTCCTATGCCGAGTTTCGCTAAGTCAAATGCACGTGATGCAAATAAAGAGAACCTACTAGGGATATCCGGCATGAGGTATGTTCTTCTAGGTTGAAATCCTGATGGAGAAGGTTTCTAGACTGGCTTACTCGAGCGGACGACCCGAGCCGAGAAGCGTCAAGCGTCACCAGTAGTAGAACAGCACTGGCTAGCTAACGACTCTCTCGCCTAAAGCATGTGTGACTAAATCCTTCACCAAAAGCTGGTAGGCTAACTAGCTTTATCTCAAGACAGAAATTTTGTGATGCTGGTAGGCAAACACAACATAACTAACTATAAGAAGACTGAAAGGGGTGCGAGAGAGGATACAATTTATATGTACAGTTCAACAATATCAAAACAGTATAAAGTGGACAAGTAACAGATTAGGCCCAAATAAATCACAATATATACAAAAATTAATAAAGCCAAATAAAGTCAATATACAAGCTCGAATTCTTAATTCTCCAGCAGAGTCGTCAGAGCTGTCACACCCCTTTTTCTATTCCCTCAAAATAATATTATGTGGATTAAAGGGTTTTTCCAATTAAAGTGACAAAATTGAGTAGGGATTATTTTATTTACAGAGTCGCCACTTGGAATTGATTTTGTTGGTGTTCCAAGTCACCTTTTATTTGAATCCCTAATCAAAGAAAGATTTGACTCTATTATTATTGGTCTGCGAAAACAAAGTCTGGGTAAGGAATTCTGTTAACCGGAAAAAAGGTGTAAGGCATTCCCCGAATTCCGTGGTTCTAGCACGGTCGCTTTTATTGACTAAAATTTGGCTTGAATTATTTTTGGATAAAGTGTGTATTATTTGCCTTAAATTACTATTGTCTAGTGCTGCTTAATAATTAATAATTTTGGCCTAGAAGCGTGCAAGCACACAAAGTCCTTATTTGATTATATGTATTAAAACAAAGAACGTATCGGTACACATGGTTTAAATACAATTAATATTGAAAAGTCAAGGAGCGGGAATGCACACATGACTACTTTATTAAAAACAAAATCAACCAAGGACCGTGTATGAACACATGGTCTACATCTCAAACGTGCCTAAAATTGCCTATCGCTTAAATTAATTAAAAAGCGCTTCTTTTTTATTTATTACTTGTTCGACTGAAAAAAATATATTATTATTAAAAATAATATTCACTAATGCAAGACATTAAACCCGGGTAAGCTTATGTTAAGCTTTCATGGTATTGGGCCACTTATTTTATTTATCAAAAGATAATTTATTGGTTTTAAAGAAAATGCCCATCTTGCTTTCTATTGTCATTGGGCCTACAAATTTTAGCTTATTTGGACCATGTTGCTTAAGAGCCTTGATGACCAAAACAACACAAAATAACAAGTATTCTTCTAAGCCCAAATTGCTTCTTACATTGATGTCCAAACTAAAAATTATTTTTTTTTTCATAAAAGAAACTTACATGCTAATTATTATATTTTATCTTCTTAAAGAACTATTTCTTAAAGACTAACATAATATTTTTACTCATCTAGATCAATCATGGCACTAATCAAACTACACTCATTAACAACATAAAAACCACGACTAAATATAAAAACTACAAAAAACGGTAATACTTCAATGCTAAAGAGAAGAACTATATTAAGTATAACATTATGTTGACTATAATTCAAAGCATCAAAATATTTGAAGCTAGAAGTCTTTCTTAGATAATTATACATGAACCATGAAAGTAACTCACTGAAAAGAGCCCAAACTAAACAAACACGGTTAAAAGTGGGGTCTTTATCTTTTCCTTAAACTTAGTAATCTTAACAGAATACAATTTCAATCATATATATAAAGAAGAAAACGATAATTTAACTAATTTTTAACAGATTTACATGATAACACTAATATAACATTCATCTTGAAACAAAATCAGATCTAATATGTTCCATCAACCAAACCGGGATTAAATCCTTCTTATTATCATCAAGAATCTGCAATATAAGAATTTGAAAGTTACCTGGTTTGTGGAATAATAAAAATACAGCAGTGCAGCAACAAAAAACTCAGCAGCAAATACAGTAGAAACAGCAGCAACTCAAGTGTTAAGACAACCCAGAAAACTCAACAAAGATGCTTGAAACTGGTAGCTATCAGCTTCACAAAATGCCTAAAGGATCTTTTATTTTTCTCGAGGTTTTTGCACTCAAATAATCCTCACAAAACATTGAAATTTCAGCTTGTTATATGTATTAAGCTGCTGATTTTTCTCAAAGATATATGTCTTTTTTAGCAACTCTCCAAGATGTGTCTTAGTATAAGATAGAGTGTCCCCCTTTTCAGTGAGTAAGGATCTCTGTATTCTAAGTGTAAGGGAGTCCCTTTTATAGGAGAAAAGGGACCCTTTCAATAGGCAAATAAAGTTAGATTTTTGGACAGATTTTGGTTCACCAAAAATCTGTCCAAAAGACTGACTTTGTGTGCTAAACACTGTTCAAGGTCTGTCCCAAAGGTGAAAGGACAACCTGAAAATCTGCTGTGTCAGAAGCAAGGAGAAAAAATATCCTTTCAGCCACCTTACTAGTAAAAGTAAGCTACTATTACCCTATTTTGTGATAAAATAAACTAAACTTCAGATTTTAACCATCAACAACAAACTACTTTCTCAACACAAATCAAACTTGGACAACTATGAACTGACAAAGCATAGACGAGACTAAAAACGGAATTGAACTAAGTATTAAAACCAACTTGATGGGAATGAATTGGATTTTTGCAAACTAATTACTAAACAAACAACTAAATTCACAAACTAATGCTCAAAACAGAACGAGCATCGTTAATAATCGAATAACGACTAACAACAACTAAATAATCGACTAACTAAGTGAACGATTTAACTAATACACTAAAGATCATGTTTAAATCAATAACGAATCTAACAAACCACTAAACTAAATAGAGATAGCTAATTAAATAAACCTAACTTAAAACTCTAATTAACAAGAAATAACCAAAACAGAAAAAAAAAAATAAAAAAAAAAAATAAAAAAAAAATCAGAAACTAATCTACTAATTAAAAAAAATCAAAAATTAATTAAAGAGATGACGATTATACCTAACAAGTATGCTTGAAGCCGTTCGAGCCACGAGAAGACGCCGGAGATGCTAAAAGGCGACTGCCCGACTCCGAAACGCATGTTTCTTTCGGGTAGATGCTAGAACAAAATGCGTTTCAGCATCTCGCCAAAAGAAACGAGTGTCTTTGAGTCGAAAAATAGTTAAAATGGGGGTTCGGGGCATTTTGGCGGTGGTGAGGCGGTGGAGCCGTGGCGGCGGCGAGGAGCGGGCCGACGGCGACGGAGATTTTGGGGGTGAAATGGGTAGGAAACGATAGGTCTGGTGGAGCTCTATCCATTCATGTATGTTTTGTAGGGTGGTGTTGGCCGGAGCTTCAAGAATTTGGACCAAAAAATGGCGGCTAAAGTTTCTTAGATCTAAAATTCAAGGAGTTTGAGGGTTTTTTGAAGGAATTGGTTTGGAGATATGGGAAGAGGAGGTTGTGGAGATTATATGGTGTTAATTTGGAGGTGTTTGGAGGTGGTCCGCCGCCGGTGGGTGATTTTCGGCGGCGGCGACGGCGGTGGAGAGAAGAGAGAGAGAGAGAGGAGAGAAAGAGTTATGGGTGAAATGAGGGAATTTTTCAGATTTTTGAGGCTTTAAATACCTCTTGAGAGATCAAATATGGACCATTAGATCAATGGGTGATCAATGGGTGAGATTTGATCTTGGGTCACTTAATGAAACGACGTAGTTTTGAGGCAAAACTACGTCGTTCCGGACCCTTTCAAAGGCAGCCCCTTATCTTGCACTTTTGGCCACTTTCTCTTTCAAATTTGGCCCAATTTCATTCTTAATCCTACTTATTAAACTAAATTTAATCAAACAAATTAATTAATTAAGTAACTTATTCAAATGATCAATTAACTAGATTAATTCACTAATTGAATAGTTAGTTAATTCCTAAAATGCACAAATAAAGAAAGAGCTATTTTTTGGTATTTTTATGATAGGAAATATTCAATCAAAGACACAAAAATTGGAAAATATAATTAAAGCAACAAAATACTAATGACTTTAGGAGGTGTTAAAATAGTACAAAAATTAGGTATTCACAGTTTCTTCAAACAGAAATGGTACCACATTAAGCAAAAGAGCTCCAATTTCTGTTTTGATTGAAGCATTAGATATGTATCTTAATTGTGGAACCATATCAACTGGAATTACGAATTTTCGACATCGTATGAGAAGTTTATGGTCATTTTACTAAGAATTAGGTTGCCATATTTTTTTTCTGATTAATTACGAAATTACCACCGAATTCGTATTTAAAATACTACACTATTTCAAAATGTTGAAACTAATATATCTCCTTCATTAAAAGGTCAAGTTGAGTGATTCAGAAGTCTAACTTGACTGAATTTTACAAGGAATCCATTGGGAGCATCAAAAAAGAGTTTCGAGATCATTTGGCACATAAAACGAGGCAAAATAGCTGTGTAAAAATATTTAATATCGAGGATTTGTTCATTTGGTCATATTTTGAGTTGGTCAGCTCGGATTTAATGTTTGAGGCAATTTTTACCATATCGATTGGGGTAAGTGCTCTATACTCGGTTTTGGCTATATTTCGTGAATCTATCTTTATTTTTGGTAATTGAATTGTGAATTTTAAAGAGAAAATTGGGGGGTTTTGTCCAAATTTTCATAGAGTAAATTTTTTAGTTTTGAACATCGATTCAGAGTCGGATTTTGGGTGTAACTAGTATGGTTGGACTCGTAATTGAATGGGTTGTTGCATTTTGTGAGCTTTGTCGTGTTCCGAGGTGCGGGCCTGGGTTTGACCATTTTGTTGATTTTGAGGTTTTGATTAAAGATTCATCCTTTATCATTTGGAATTGTTTCCTTAGGCATGATTGAATGCTCTTGAGTTTATTTTAGCTAGTTTCGAGCCGTTCAGAGGTCGGTACGCGCGGGATGGAATTTTTGGAGCATCGCTTGGCTTGCTCGGTATTGGATTTGACTTGTTCAAGGTAAGTAACACTTCTAAACTTGATGCTGAGGGTATGAACCCCTGAATATGCGTAATATGTATTTGGTGTTGAGGTGACGCACATGCTAGGTGATAGGTGTATGGGCGTGCACCGTGTGAATTGTGACTCTGTTATTTTTGTGGTATTATGTAGTTACCTAATCTTATTTATAACCATGAAATCTCTACGTGCTAGAGTAATTGAGTTGTGATCCATGTTAGAAATCATGCTTCGGCCATATGCCTGTACTGTTGGGACCCATAGAGGTCGTATTACATGTTGAATTAATTGCTTAATTTGAAATTTATACTAAGTCACAACTATTATTTGCATATTATATCTCAGTCTCTGTTTTCATTTATTTATACATCATATCATCACTGTCTGAGCTGATTATCATGATTCTTTTGAGCCTGAGAGACTGGAGAGATTAATGACTGAGTGAGGCCGAGGGCCTGATTGTGAGGATATTCATGGGATCGGGACGCACGTCGCAACATGTTTATTTGATTCATGCCATGATTGGCTTATTATAGCACTTGTGCTGGAATTGCCCCCTAAAGTCTGCACATCCACAGTGAGCACAGTTACCTGCTGAGTACGAGTGTCGAGCAGGAGTGTCGAGAGCGAGTGCTGAGTGACTGTGAGGACTGAGTGACTGTGAGGGCTGAGTGACTGCGAGGACTGAGTGAATTGATACTCTGAGAGTATGCATATGGTTTATCACTGAGTTGCATTGCATTCGACATGCACACTTGACATACATGCATGGAGATTCATTTTCATCATGTTGTACGTTATCACGTCATTCATGACTTCTCATACACATTGACATGTAGGCATAAAGATGTACTTTACGCATGCCATTTGATAATGGAACATCTAACCCGTATTTGGAAGTTTTTAGGAAAAATCACTGATTTCAAACTTACTCACATTTTGGGTGTTTTCGGTGAAAGATTTGGGAATTACTGTTATACTTGAAAAGCATGCCTATTTCCCCATGAATGTAAACGAGTTGAGCATCATATCTTTGAGTTATTTCTTGTACCATTTTATTATATTGTTATAAACTGTTGCTGGTTATTGGAGTTGGACTCTGACCATTATCCCAGCTCATCACTACTTTCAACCTAAGGTTCGATTTTCAAACTTATTCATATTTTGGGTGTTTTCGGTGAAAGATTTGAGAATTATTATTATACTTGAAAAGCATACCTATTTACCCGTAACTATGAACGAGTTGAGTATCATATCTCTGAGTTATTTCTTGTACCATTTTATTATATTGTTATGAACTGTTGCTAGTTATTGGAGTTGGACTCTGACCCTTGTCTCAGCTCGTCACTACTTTCAACCTAAGGTTAGGTTTGTTACATATTGAGTACATGGGGTCGATTGTACTCATACTACACTTCTGCACCTTGCGTACAGATGTTTGATGCTGATGTTGCTGCGTATGGAGGGAGTTGGATCTAAAGATGTACCTGTGTTCTGGTCATAACTGCCTCTTGATCTTAGTAGATTTAGAATTTAATTTGTTCATGCTTATTTCAAACAGATGATGTACTTTATTTCATACCAGCTTTGTAAATTCAAAAATCTTAGAAATTCATAATTTGTACTACCAGTCCTTGAGAAATTCTTTCATAAAAGCAGTTGTATTATCATTTCTTCTCTTAATCAATCTCATTAAATTGGATAGTTGTTAATTAGCTTATCTTACTGGTTCAGTTAGGTGTCATCACGACTAGTTGGTTTTTGGGTCGTGAGAGTAGTGTATCCATATGTTTTTTACCTCCCAGAAAAATTTCATTTAATTCTTAGATATGGAGCCACAGGTGTGTCACGACCCAAAATCCACAAGTCGTGATTGCACCTAACCCGGCCCGTTAGGTCATCCAATTAACAGTTAACACAATTCTAATAAGATAATGTGATCAACAATTGATATATCTGTATTCCAAACAATGACCCAAGGATTGGTCATACAAGACATGAGCTACTAAGACTGGATTATTGCAAAAACAAATATGAAATAAATACAACTTCTATTTGAAATGTACATAAACAGAATTCAACTCTAGAGCTATCCTAGGTACAAGTGGTAGCCACACCCGGAAGGCACGAACATCTTCAGAGGCAGCCCCCGTCATCCACTGCAGCTCCGCTCCAAATTCTACACGCAAGGTGCAGAAGTGTAGTATGAGTACAACCGACCACATGTACTCAGTAAGCTCTTGACTAACCTCAGAGAAGTAGTGACGATGCTTTATAGTTAAAAGATACTCACTGATATAACTTGTACATTAAACTAGTAATAGAACAATACTACAATATAACAGAAAAGAGTACATGAAACGAATGTGCGAAGCAATAACTGAGTACTAGAAGAGATCACAATTTAACATTTCCCAATATCTCGACCAATCCTTTCCTTAGAGAGATAACCAAAAAACCATGATAGTAACTCTATAACTTTCATAGTGTGAGAAACGTACTCAAGATATCAAGCCAATGTCATGGCAACACCCTTCGTGCATATATCTCATCCTCACCAAATATGCGTATAATAGTACCAACCAGGCGGCAGAAATGCTGATAACAGTAATGACAAAGTAGGAAATACACGAGTGGCAATAATGAACAAAGAAATACATATGGACAACGTTAATATACTAAGTTGAAGGCATAGGAGTAATGACAACAATTTAGGAAAGAGGAACATAAATTTTACCTAACTAGCATGGTAGAAGGCCTAGTTTTAGATATAACAAATAAGAAGGGAAAGCATGATCTTTATAAGCTAACAAGTAAAGGCATGAGTGACTATCATGGTAGAAAGCTTGTACTAAAGTGAAACAAAATAGAAACGATATGGATGCAGATATAACAGCATGAAGGAATGCATGATATTTGCAACTTAAACAGATAGAAGGCATGGAAAACACAACAACAATCGAGATAGAGGATAAAGACAGAACAACAACGACATGTCATGTAGATAACATAGGTGCAACAGTAATAACTCTAAGTAAAGACATGAATGTACACACAAGGAAAAGATATCACAACATAAGGCATGTCCCTCGTCCTTACCTGCACGGAAACACCCTTCGTGCCATGAACTCATGATAATATAAAAGCATGGTAACATAAATGAAATGGCACGGCATCACTCTTCGCGCTTTTATTCTTATCCTCACATGATAATGTAAATGAGATCAAGATAACATAAATAAAATGGTGGTATTACCCTTCATGCTTTTACTCTCAAATAAAATGGCACGGCATCACCCTTCGTGCTTTACATTTCTCTCCACATAATAAGATATATGAAATGGCACGGCATCACCCTTCGTGCTTTATACTCTCTTTTACATGATAATATATATGAAATGGCACGGCATCACCCTCTGTGCTTTACACTCTTCCTCACCAAGCATATGTATATCAATGACAAATAAGGTAGGAAGCATAAATAAAGTCAAGGAGAGTGGTTAAACAAATATTCCAAATGAACCCCAATCACAACTTTCAATCCAACAATAGTTCAATAAACCCTCAAGAACCTTATTATTCAAGTATTTCAATAAATATCAAGAATGATCTACAACACGAGTATAAAATCTAATATCTCAAGAATAACGGTCGTAGCAATGTATTAGTGATTAAGTATAATGATGACTGAATTAGAAACATCAATATTTTTTAAAATTCCGTCAAATTTTAATCAAGTTATAATAAACAAAATCTTGGTTTCTAACATTTAATTCCATATTCTTCGTGATCTAGAAGTCAAGTAAGATATGAAGCAAGGAGGTCATGTAATTCTACAAGGCGCAACTTATAGTATAATTGACCCTCGAGCATGACTAACCCTGGCACATGCATATATGCTCGTCACCTCATATATGTATCGCCCCCGCATGTAGCAAATAATGTCAATTAGTAGGAAAACTTCTCTCAATAAAGTTAGGCAAGACACTTACCTCAAACAAGCCAAATCGATACATTAGAAGCGCCATCCCGCTCAAATCATCCTCTGAGCAGCTCGAAACTAACCAAAAGCAACTCAAAATCATCAAATAATTCCATAGAAATCAAAAGGTCGAATCTTTGCACATTTACTCAAAGTCAACAAAAAAGTCAAATTCGGACCCGCACCTCAAAACCCAACAAAACTCACAAAATCCAACAATCCATTCAATTATGAGTTCAACCATACTAGTTTCACCCAAATCAAACTTTGAATCGATGTTCAAAACTCAAAACTTCACTCTATGAAACTTTGTACAAAAACCCTCAATTTTCTCTTTAAAATTCATAATCCAATTACCAAAAATGAAGATAGATTCACGAAATATAACCAAAGCTAAGTAGAAAACAGTTATCTCAATCCATATGGTGAAAATCGCCTCAAGAATCGCCCAAATCCGAGTTCCCCAACTCAAAATATGACTAAATGAACAAATTCTCAATATTAATTATTTTTGCCCCACTGTTCTGCCTCGTTTCGTGTACCAAACGATCCCGAAACTCGCTTTTGATGCTTCCAATGGATTCCTTGTCAAATTTCAGTCAAGTTAGGCTTTTGAATCACTCCATTTGATCTTATAATGAAGGAGATATTTTGGTTTCAATATTTGAAAATAGTGCAGATTTTTAAATACGAAGTCAGTGGCAATTTCATAATTAATCTGAAAAATCTGGCAACCCAATTCTTAGTAAAATGACCATAAACTCCTCAAACGATGTCCAAATTCGATGATTCTTTTTGCTGGCTATGTAATTACGATATGGATCTAATGCTTCAATCAAAACAGAAATTGGAGCTCATTTTCTTAATGTGGTACCATTTATGCTTGAAGAAAGGACGTCGAAACATTTAAAAAAAACGAGTGCAACACAACCCAAACATATCCAAAACTCACCCGATCCCCAAGGGACCCCATCCAGACATACCAACAAGTCTCATAATATAACATGGACCTACTCAAGGCCTCAAATTACGTATAACAACATCGAACGACGAATCGCACCTCAAATCAAACTTAATGAACTTTGAACCTTCAACTTCCAAAACTCGCGCCGAAACATATCAAATCAACCCGGAATGAAATTAAATTTTGCCCACAAGTTTCAAATGACATGTTGAAGCTATTCCAATCCCCAGAACCACAATCTGAATACGATATCCTCAAAGTTAACTTCCGGTCAAACTTATGAACTTTCCAAACCTTCAAATTTCCAACTTTCGCCAATTAGTGCCGAATCTTTCTAGAAATATCCAAATGCAAATTTGGGCATACGCCCGAGTCTAAAATTACCATCTGGACCTAACGGAAGCATCAAAACTCCAATCCGAGGTCAAATGCTAAAAAGTCAAACTTGGTCAACTCTTCCAACTTAAAGCTTCAATCATGAAATTTATTTTTTCAAATCAATTCTGAATTACCTGAAAAATCAAAACCGCCGATACACACAAGTCGTAATACATCGCACGGAGCTACTCATGCCCTCAAATAACCGAGCCAAGTGCAAATGTGTCACGGCCCAATTTAGGATCATGACCGATACTTAGGAGCAAGTGCCCCCAAGTAAGCCTCATCGGTATTTTACAGAAAATCGAACAGAGTTTTTCCTGTTTTTGGACTGTCCCAAAAATTTTCTTGTCTCATATCAACAACCAAACATCATAATATCATATCAAACAGTTCACAACTTATCAATTAACCAAAACAAGTCTCCACCATTACTAATCAACCCACTAACAACCAGAAATACTAATTTATCTCCAACTTTGATAATAAAGAACGATACTCAACATAAGACTATAATAACCAAATAATATTCATGGCACTAAAATAATGACTATGGAGGGACTCTAAGAGTTCAAAGAAAGACCATTACAATAAACAAAGTCTCCGCCCACGCGAACAAGTGCGAGGCTCACCAAGAACTATCAACATGTGCACTCTAATTAACGAAATCCTTGCCCGCGTCAACTACTGTTTCTATAAAAAATATTAGTGGGAATGAGTTGCTAGCTCAGTGAGTAATAACACTTAACCACAACCTTTTTTTATTGGGGACAAGTCAGAAAACATGCTAGTATATCGAACAGAAAATAATATAAAAATGCCCTTCCAGAAACAATAACTTATTTTCAGTCTCATCATATTTTTTCTTGTAGTATAATACAATTAACAATTCAGTAATAAGCTCGGTAACCACTGTATAATATCAATATTCACATTTGGAAGGTTTCAATGAACGGATCATGTAATTGGTATAACTGTGGACTTCTTCGCAACAAGTTAAACATAACGGTAGTCCCTACTCGAGGGAAATCGGTAACGGTATGCTAGTTCTACCTTCCCACTAGCGAGTTTTGTAACGGTAATCGGTAATTACAAGGTGCACCAGGTCTAACGAACCTCACGTTAGCTATGGAATCCTTCCCATTTATACTTATCTTTGTAATTCGTATATACTCGTAGAAAATATTTTAAAACAATATACGACATTTTGGTTCTTATCAATCATATAATTTCATTTCGATAACGGTAAATTCAAGTAACGGTAAAACAGATCTAGTAACAACGGCAATATTTAAAACAAAGGTAATCATCTCAAATAACTATTTCGGTATCATATCGAATAAAAGACTTGTCCCACATGCAACTCAAAATAATCGGTAACATATTCATATTAAAAATCATGTGTAAATCATGCAAGTTATGGAAACAAAAATTGCGGTAAGATTACTACTCACAGTACTCGTGCGAAATACCAAACTCGTCACCTCGAACGATCCGTATGACTTTCTTCAATCAATCTATAACCACATCAACATCGGTCTCGTGTTAATTGCCTCATTTAGGCTAAATCCATCACTAATTTAGAATATTCAATCCTCCGAGTTTTATATTTTATTATCAATTCGCCGAATTATGTTTACCCATGCTATGATTAATTTAAATTAGTCCAAAATCTTTTAAATAGAAAGGTGTTTATATAGTTTATTACATGTACTGTTCAATTTCCTTAATCGTGTGCATAAGTTGAAACTGGAATAACATTATTGTCCATAATATTCTTTCTTAATTGGTACTTATCTTTTGTACTCAATACTAGACTTACCACATTCAAACCCAAATTCGATATTGTCCATTACAATACAGTTAAACACCAAAACTCAATCCTTGTACCCTAACTTAGTTTACACCTAACAAAGATCATATATATGAGACTAGTTTTAAGTACAAATACATCAATACCCTTCTTTTTTCCAAGTGAATTTATCCTACAGTAGCATTGAGCCAACTTCTAATTGCATAATTTGCCCAGAATAACTCTTATTGGTATCAAATTTCTTATATCATGTGAAACCCTTCAAATATATAAACTGAGATAAAAAATAATTACCAGAAGAAAAGAACCCAGATGAGAAATTCGAGTATTACCCGTAAGAACCAATGCATTTTTAAAATTTCTCAAGGTTTGGTTCTAGCCTCTTTCTTCTTCTTCTCCTCCTCCTCCTCCTCCTCCTCCTCCTCCTTTGTTTCCTCCTCTATCGTTTTTTTCTTTCTTTATTTGTTTTAGCTTCTGTTGTTTAGCAGCAACTTTTCCCCTTATTCCCCTTTTCCCCTTTTTCCCGTTTCTCGTTCTTATGGGTTGTAGCCCATTGTCTTATTATTATTTTTTTATAACTTTAGTTAAAGACTTATATGCCCTTATTAATATATATGGTATTACAAAATGCTCAAAACGACCGGTCAGGTCATTACATTCTCCCACACTTAAATATACGTTCGTCCTCGAACGTGCCAAGAGTTTTTCCTAAGTTGTCCAACCGCCGTGTAACCTTACCATGCACATACCCGGGGGTGATCCCACGTCATCCCGCTCTATATAAGCCTGCCAACACAATATAACTGGAGATCCTTACTTCAACCTTAGCTCATAAGCCTTAGAACCCAAATTTTCAACATCCGAAATTCATTACAAGGCTCGAATCTCGCATCTACACACTGTATAAGTCTGAACAAGCTGTAGTAAGTCATAACTATAACCCAAGATGTAATTACATTATATACATCATCACTCAGATACTCATAGCAGTAACTGCTGACTACCATGGCTGCCCAAAAACAAATTCGGTACTAATAGTAAATGTCATATCGATTAGAATCTCGTTCAAAACCTTCACACACTGCTGATGATGAAAGAAACATGCAAAATCTTTTAACCACTCATCTGATCAATAAGCCAAGAAGCTCACTCGTCCGACCAGGGCCATTGCCCGAATCCTCAGCAGAAATATAGTATCATTCTTCCAAACACTCCTTATCCCAATACGATAGTGCAGATCTCAGGTCTACAAACCTCATCTCAGCCTATACAAGCAGCCCAATCGACAAGTCTCAACAAAATTCATATGGACCCCCACACATTGCGGTTCCATATACTCAACAAGTAACAATTCAGACATGATAGATAATGGTAGGAAAGTTAAATAAGAAAACTACTAAGCCAATTAAGCAGACAGGATAATTTTAACATTTTCTTATGAACTATTTTCAACAAGGTGAAAGCAAAATACACGAAATAAGTATAAGGAGTTGCATTTCATCACAGTACCATTGCGGCGCGCAATCCGACCCCATCATATCAGTCCACATAGGGTATCCATTGAGCCATAATACTCGGGGTCACTGATTACATGTGCGTCAACATCAAACACGATAGAGTGCACCAATATAATTATGGGAAGATGATTAGGCACAACAATGCTAAGAAAGACAAACACCACTATGATGCAATAAGCAAGTCAACATCACGAGGGTCATCTCGCATATAATGCCGTAAGGCCCAAACAGAATTACAATATGCGTGCGAAGAATCATGTAACCCTCATAACCCGTCATAGCATAGGAGAGGAACGCATAACATAGACCAAGGCGCGAATAACATCCATTCCGCCCGATGATATACCTGTGGTAACAGCTGAATAGGAGAAAACAGATCCGATTCGATACAGAATAAACATTCTCATTAAGCTCACAAATAATCCTCAAACTAAATTCTGATCATTCCCAAAGCAGGTAATTAACCTTCCAAAATCCATAGCAACCTTTCCCATAACACATGTCATCAGTCATCCAATCCCCAACATTTCTTCATAATTCGCAATCAAGAATAGTCTACCAACGAGAAAATCTAGCCTCTGAACCTCACGAATACCAGAATCTTCATATTCGATCTCAACATCGCTATTCAAATGGCTGATACGTCACTCATACTCCATCTTACAAAACAATATCCACAAGTCAAAACAAAATGCACCTGCCAACAGGCGAACTCTCCTCTGGTGAAAATAAATAGTGCCAACATATTCTTAAACACCCGAAATCGTCCGTGTCATCAAGAACTCATATCCTTCCCTCCAAAACTAAACCGCAACCTTGTACATGCACCTTATCAACCCCACACGGCGCATCACCTCTAACATGCTAACTCGTGACACTACGAAAATTCCATAATCAACTCTGAACCATGAGCAAATTGAACATCTCATCAACCGCGAACCTTTCATTTAACTCAATCCAAGAGAACATCACCTCACATAATATAACTTCTATACCTGTAGCAAACACCAAATCCGGCCGTGGTCATAACCATGATGAATCCTTCGGAACTCATTAACACATAATCGAGTCATCAGAATCGATCGCCTCATCAGCATATCCGAAACCACAAAGTTTTTCAATAACCTGATTATAAGCAGTCTTACATCCCTGCCTTGAAAGCATCTTCTCCAGTAATTTCACCAAATCATCCACCCTTCGTTGCTGACAAAATTGGTGGATGATCGTACAATACGTCACAGCAGTAGGAATCACGCCCCTATGAAGAATTTTGTTGGCTAGATCAAGAGCCTCTTCCATTCTTCCTTGCTTTGCCAATCCGTTTATTAGCGTTGTATATGTGACAACATCAGGATGTTTGTTAATCAAGTACATGTCATCAAGAACCGAAAGAGCAGCATCCAACTCATTCTTTTGACAGAAACCATGAATTAAAGTGGTGAAATTCACCGCATTAACAACATATCCTTCCTTCAAACATTCTTCCATAAAGTTCTTTGCTTCATCTGCTCTGGCTTCTTGACAAAGGGATCGAATTAGCATGTTAATTTCTATGGGGGTAGGGAAATACCTCTTTGCAATCATTTCCCTACCCACATCACAGGCTTCCGACAGTTTCCCTTCCCAACGATAGCCATGCATTAACACGCTAAACGTAATAGCATTTGGTCTCCACCACGACTCCTCAAACATGCTCATCATCTCTTTTGCCTCCGCAGACCTTCCACTCCGGCAAAGCCCATTTAATAAGGCAGTATATGATACGGTGTTTGGCTTGCAACCGTGCTTGTACATATGTTGAAGTCACTTTTTAGCTTGATCAATTTTCCCTACAAGACAAAACATTCAGAACTGCAGTGTAAGTAACCACATCAGGATTACATCCTTTAGCAATCATTTCATTGACCAGTTCCTTTGCCTTATTTATTCTTCCGTCTTTACAGAAGGAGTTTACCACAGCACTGTAACCCACTTTATCCACTTGGAATCCTGTTTCCTCAGCTTCCCTTAAGAATCCCACCGCTTCATCAGCATGACCGTGCTTCGAAAGCATATGTATAATTGTATTATAAGTAACCTGGTCAGGCAATAAGTTACTATCTTTAGCCATTTTCTCCACCAACTCTTTGACTTTATCGGTTTGTTTCTGCGTGCAAAAGAATGAAATCAGCGTATAATAACTAACTTTATCTGGGTAACTGCCCCTATATGTCATCTCAGCGATCAGTTCGAATGCATCTTCAACTCGATGCACATCACAGTAACCTTTGATTAAACAATTATATGTAAAAACATTTGGTGTTATCCCAACTATTTGCATCCGCTCAAGAAACCTCAATGCTTTCTCAATTCTATTCACCTTCACCAAAACATAAATTGCAGAGTTGCATATAGACAAATCCGGCTCAATTCCTGTTCTTTGCATTACATTCAGGATCTGCATTTCTTTCCTTAAATGTCCAGCTCGACTAAAAGAAACCATCACACAATCAAAATCATCAGGTCTAAGCGGAATTCTTCTACGCGCCATCAGCTTAAGAATGCGCTTAGCTCCCTGACGCAACTTTGTCCTACTTAGAAGTTGAAGCATCATACAATAAACAATAGTGTGATGTCGATACCGCCATTGCTGGTCCGCCCAATAAAAGAATTTCAAAGCGACCCTTTCATCGGATTGAGACCTTAACATACCACAAACTTGAAGAGGCTTCATACTTTTTAGCAAACGCCTCAATTCAATCTCAAGCTTCGGAGTCTAACACGACTGACGTGCAATTAACCTACATGTTTCCTTCACCAAAGGGTGTCTCATTTCACCCTTCAATCCTTTCATAACTACAACATTCTCCGCCCGATTCACTTGCCTTTGATTTTTACCAAATGAATCCAAAACCTTAAAATCATCATCAATACAGTCTAAACTACCTCCTCCATCTTCATTTTCTGACTCTTCAAACTCATCCACAACTACTAGAAGTTTCTTTAAAGCTGCAATCTTTTCCATTTTCATCACAAAAAGTATCAGAAAAGCTCAAGTCTTTACATTCTTTAGAACCAAATTATTCTTTTACAAAATTCTCATCTCCAGTATCATCATAATGATCTTTTTTCAAGTAGAAATTATTGAGTCTAGAGCTATCACTTCTAGATGAACAAGAAGAAAAAAATGCAATAACTCCACTATAAGCAAATGGGTCTCCACCAAAATGGATTCTTGATTCAAAAGTTGCAATTTTTCCAGAAAATTCAACATAAACACGATGATTACTTGAACCAAACCAAAGAATCTTGAAATTCTTTTTATGCCTAGGCAAGGTTCCTCCAGTTCTTGTGCATATATTTAACTTCAGCAACATTTTTATGAATTCGCTGAGATTCTAAATCATATCTTTTAGGCAATAAGAAGTTTGAATAGAGCTTCAATTGCTTACTTCTGAGTTCTATTGCTATGGACTGGGACCAATTCTGCGAAAAGTTTGAAGCTTGACAGAAGCCTATGTCAAGCTTGATTGAGCGGGCCGGGGCATCCTAGTACATATTGGCCGGCCCTTTGTGTGCTTGGGCGGATCTATCAGCAAATGTTTAGAAATATTGGCTGGGGTAGCCATTTTTTTGACCGGTTGTTAGAGTTTATTTAGTATGTGAGATATAATTAAAAAAATACTATTTTTATGGGAAAATAAAATCTAAACAAAATTATCCCTACTTAAAACACAAAAAAATAGGACTATTGGAGTTTAAACATTTATTCAACCCATGATTTGTTCCTGGAGTTTTAAAATTCTCTACAAATAAAATCATAAAATTCTCCACATGCAAAATCCTAGATTTCGAAGCTTTTAAGGGGAAAACTCCAGCACACTAAACTCAGTGACTATTTCTAATATCATCAAAATGTTAATGCACTGTCTAGCTGTAAAATAATACAATTGAATTTATAGCGTGATTTATTAAAAAAATTGATTTGATCCAAAAGTGATAAATAAAAAGGAACAGAAATAAGATTAATGACTGAAATTAAAAGAGATAACAAGCATGACTAAGGACATTTTCCTTTCGCGGTGGAAATAATAAATATAATGTTCAAGTGCTAAAACTAAGTATATGGTGATAGAGTATAGCCTTTTTTGTACAAGAAATTTCTTGTCCCTCATTGGATGTTAATCTTCCTATTTATAGCCTTACATAGGGAGACAAATCCTAAAATCAAGCTCATCTTGAATAAGAATAAAAACATCATTGATGGGTGTATAACAGCTGGCTTTGAATGCAGATATTTTCTGTAACAACTGCTCATTAAATGCTATTCGATGTCAAACCTTTGAATATTTATTATCGGCAGTGCTTCCTTCGGGACCCATCATGCACCGACCACACACCCGCACCCAGTGATAGCTATGTGTTGGTTCATTTTTCACCTACCTTCGGTTCCACGTGTCACCTCACCATTCGACCAACTGTCATTAACTAATTTTACCCCATACAGATAGTCCCCCTACTTTCCGGTGACGCAACTCAGTGTTACCGGAAAGTAGATGAGCATCCTTTTCTTGGCGGGAAAGTTCCTGAACGGTATCTGACACTTGAAGGGACGCACGTCTCCTCGCATTTAATATCCCGAACACGTGTTGCTTCGTGATTCAGCAAGTATTTTCGCCGGTTTTCGAGGTAATCATGATCACAATTTTTGTCGTCTATAACTTCTCCGCTACTCAACACTTTTACTTCCTTGCTTTCATTAATTTCACAACTCCTTCTTCTTCGAAACTCCTTAGAGCTTTTCTGCAAGGCTCAACCCTTTTAGTAAAAAACTTCTTCACAGATTTCTTATCAATATGTCTTCTCGAACCGCCGTCTTCGGGAATTCTGGTTTTGTCTTTGGTGGAGGTCCAAAGAAAAACAAGAACAAAGAGGTTGATGTCGAACAGGCTTCGCAAAAGCGATCATTTCTTCACAAATGCGATCCCTTCCCCTAGCAGCCCAGGTTCGCAAATGCGAGGACTACCTCGCAAATGCGGTAGTCACATTTGCAACAAAAACATCGCAAATGCGATGGAACTAGTACCAGCACTCAACAATTTAACAAAAACAATCCGAAACACACGAGCCCCGCGGCTCCAAACCAAACACCTACACCAGTCCAAAAATATAGCACAAACTCGCTCGCGCGATCGAATTACCAAAATAACCTCTAGAAGCACAAATCGGACGCCAAAATGCATGAGAATCACAATGAACTTCAAAATTTCTAGAATCGCAACCAAGCGTCTGAACCATATCAAATCAGCTTCAAATGACAACGAATTTTGCAGGCAAGTTCCATATGACGAAACGGACCTATTCCAACTCCTGAAACAAAAATCCGAACTCGATAGCCTTAAAGTCAAACTATGGTCAAACTTTGGAAAATTCTAAACCTTTAAATTGCTAACTTTCGCCAAATGATGCCGAAACCCTCTAAAAACATCCAAATGCAAATCTGGACATACACCTAAGTCCAAAATCACCATCCGCACCTACCGGAACCATCAAATCTCCGATCCGAGGTCAAATACCCATAAAGTCAAACTTGGTCAATTCCTTCAACTTCGAGTTTCTCAAATGAGAGTCACCATTTAAAATCATTTCCGAACCACTCAAAAAACCGAGCCAATGATGCACGCAAGTCATAATACACTAGGAGAAACTACTCAAGACCTTAAACGGCCGAATTGGACGCAATTGTGCAAAACGACCATCCGGGTCGTTACAATAATTGAATAGACTAGAAACGAATGCCCGTGCATAGCACGGGCGACGATATAGTATAGGTATTACCTTATACACTTGCTAAAATTGTACAATAAATTACTATTTGTACACGACTCAGATTTCACCAGTTAGGATGAACACCATAACTTATAAGATTCTTAAGAACCTAATGAGCAACAATACTGTAGTATAGAACAAAGAACAAAGAGTCTGGCATTTCCAAGACCGCCCACAACTCATGCTGATGCAAGGATATTTCCAGGACTTGACATCATCAAAAAGGCCTTGCAATCGCATTCGCATCAATACTTAAGAATCATTTGATGCACTAATTAGTTATTTAGTTATTTTTTCACCAGATGCAATTGTGTATTGCTCCTTGGACTTTGTAAGTACTCACTTACGGTTCTGCTGCATGTCTGCATCTTCAAGTGATAATGGCGAAACTGAATGTCTGACTTCTTTGTTGGTCGCACTGACATTAAAAGAATATATTCTATCCTGATATGTAAGTAAATTGACAATTCATCACAAAATGTTACATAAGCAGATGATGGTATGTGATGAAACACACATACATTAAGGATTTAGATATCAGTAAATACTAAACGGTATACTTCTTTTGTGTGAAGTAAATTTCTCTCCCATCATTAAATAGAAGGACATGTCACTATATAAGTCATGAACACCTAAAATCATAGTGAATGCACAAGACTCATATGGTGAAAACTTAAAGTCCTCTTCTATCTTTTTTTTTTCCAGTAGCATTAGACCTTGCGTTTCAAGTAGAGCACTGTAAGTATCCTTTATTTCGAGTAATCAAGTTCACCAGTGCCTTATCCAAAAATAAAATCAAGTTCAACCACCATTTTAAATTTTTTAACTAAACCTTTGAGTTCTGCACATATTTAGTCTTTAACTTCCCCAACAAAATTTTTAAGTAGCGGGGGTAAAGTAATAATCTTAGCAAACTTGCTTCAACTACATTTTGTCAGGTTCTATTTGGCTTCACTTCCCTAGAAATAAGGGGGTTATTCATCTTGTTATTGAAACACGTGACAACATCAAGGTTCTTTAATATAGAGTCATCACTTTAGATTCAGTAACATAGTTGAATTAACTTGATTGAATGTTCAAGTTGAGTCGGGAGGAGTTGTACTCCTCTGATTCCTATCGAGCTGCCCAAACTGCTTGATGTAAGTTTCATGTTTGCTATGCACAAGTCCTCCTCTTGCATTCAGTTTGGCATATGTAACAGCTCAGGCACGATTTTAAACCGCTATATCACATTCATAGTGGAAAAATTATAGAAAAATAAAAAATCAAAGAAAAATGAAATAGATTCAATAGATATACATGTGAAACCCCAACTTCCCTAACTCGTCATGGAAACATACCTTCAAAAATGGAACTAATGTCTGAGCAACCTGCTTCAAGCATTAACATAACTTGTTCAACTCAACATCAAGGATAAAGATAAAATTAATAGCATATATGAAATATGAAAAAAATTAAAACACCAACCTGGTTGATTCATGGTATAAGCCTTATTCAAGTCATCAGCTTTGCAGCAATGCGAAGCATATTAAAAATTGTCTCGTCTCATCCTCCTGAAGGACACTTGTTTCATTCCTAATCCTTTTATCCCCTAGAGTTATGGTCTTCAGGCTGCAAGAAATTAAAACAAAGATAAATCCTTTAAAACCTTCAATTTTCTAAAGCACTATATGACTTCTATATGTAAAATCAGAAGAACTAAATTAAATCAGGTCATAAACATTCCTCAAGGTCATTTCATACCAAAGCTAATGAATGATGTAAGAGAAGGTTATAATTTTAGAAAATATAAATTCTACATGCAAAAGTAGCTAGGTCCTCAAGGCTATTTAATATGAAAACTAAAACATATAAGAAGAAATTTTAATTAAATGTAATAAAGAAGTCAACACCTCAGATACCACAATTTAGTTTCACAATGAACTTATGTTTATTAATTTTCCACAAAATAATGCAAACAACTTTCACAAGAACTATACGAAATATGAAAATGTGCATACACCATATTTAGCAACATGGAAAAGTAATAAACAATTTCCACAAGAAAGCAGTAAGGCCAATCACTTCTTCATCTGCACCAACTCTTTTCTACTGGCATATTTTAACTACGAAGCAAAATTCTGTTCTGTAATTAACTCCTCCTTCAGTAGAATAATACTCTAGTCGCATTAAAATCTGCATTTGCACAAGCATTCAATTACTTTAAGAAATTATGCAGGATACCTCATTCTACACTATAACGTCTCATTTTTACCTTCATTTATCTTCTCATTAATCTTTAGTCTTATTTTTAACACTTCATATTACTAATAAAAACAAAGAACAGATTGCTTTTTAACCTATTAATAAGTGAAGGTTTTTGGACAACCAAGGGTAAATACGTAATTACAATTATATATAAATGAGAAGGAGGAGTACGACACAGCTACAAAAGTTGTACTATCTGCTGTATTGCAAGTATTTCTAGGGATAAATTGGTAATTTTGCTCCTTTCATTATCATAAAGACATTTGTACTATGTATAACACGTGTCTTGCCTTTTATGACTCCTACTTATTTTTACACCACCGATCCATCTTTCTCTTTGGAGTTTGGATTGTTAAACACATGTGGCTCATACTGATAACTTTCGGCTTTCAAAAATTTAATCATCTGTTGACTTTTCTCATAAATAAGAATTAGACTGACTCTTTGCAGTTTTACCTGCACCATATTCTAAGAAGAGCTTTTGAGCAATCACCTAGTTTCCCTTTCAACCAAAAATTTCTATTAAGATTCAATCACTCTATGATGATTAGAACGAGATAAATATTGCTTTTTGTGTTCATCTCTAGAGCCATGTCTCATGTTTAAAGTTATAATAATACTTTACTGCATCTAGGTAACCATCAGATTGTAAATTCTACTTCCTATAGTTAACAAATGTAAGAAAATCACTTATATATGCGACTTTGCTAATATTGCAGTTATAGAGACACAAAAGTTTTCACCCTACTAATAAATCAACACTGAGTTTCATATGTGATAACAAAGAGGAGAAGAAATCACATAACCAAAAGTTGAAGAAAATGATGCATTCCTTTCTAGCCATTACCAAACCAATAATTTTAGGCAAACAAATATATAAAAAAAAGACATCAAAAATTCCTGCTTAGTAAACACAAGAATGCAACCATATTCTCAATCATACCAAGGCTACAGGGAGATCAGTGAAATACTAATATTTCATATGCAGAAGAAAAGTTCTCATATACCAAACAAAGATGAAATTCGAAGCCAAGAAGATGTAAATATCTACCAAAGATGATCAACTGATTCTATAAGGCAAAACTTGTTTGAATAACTTAAAAGAAAGTGACAATTATTTTACCTGTAAATCTAAAACATTAAGGCAATAAAAAACTGTCATAACCAGTATAATCATCCTTCCTACTTTTTAATGATTGATCACCACCACTATAAAATGCTTTAGTATCCTGCATCAAATCATTCTTATGAATAAGCATACAACAACTTGGTAAATTATTGTCCCGAATAATAAAACTTTCAGGACAAAATGGATAGCACCATAATTAGAACCAAGATGAGTCGGGCAAACCATCAAATACCATAGGTGCATAGCCGACTTCCAAAATCTTTGTTTTTCTTGTCAGAATATAGGTAAGATTGAAATTTTTGTGTAGTCAACTTCTGCCAAATTGTCTTCTTTTTGTCTGTCTTTACTGCCATTTCTTACTTTTTTCCTTTGTTATAAAAATAATTAAAGAATATTGATGCGTCTATTCGGTGAATTTCTGCCATGGAGACTCTATTGTTCAAGTTTGTTTTGAATTTTCAAGGTACTATTTTCCACGTCGAAAAAGATTCAATTTTTGTTGTTCGGTAAAATTAGTAAGAATATGTGCAGGGAAAAGACAAATTTCACCAGAAAGACATAATGCATGTGCAAATAGCATACTATTACTGACATACATGTAAAATTCTAGAAGAAAATTATTCAAAAGAGAGGAAAGTAATGGAATCTACTATTACTTCATCAAAAGAAGAGGAAAGTACCAAATATTCACCAAATTGTAATCACAATTACCTGAGCATTCACCCAAAAGAAAAACCCATGCACACCCATTTACCAACACTCAGCAGCAACTATTAGCGTAAAAGATCCATTTACCAAATTAGACCAAAAATTTAAGTTTTATCCCAAAAAAGAAGAAGAAGAAGAAGTACCTTAAAAAGTAGGGAACTACGTAAACCCAAAGAAAATGTCCTCTTTAAAACAGAAAAATATTGAATAAGAAAGGAAGATAGCAGAAGAAGAAAGTAAAAATAACTGAGAAACCAAGAAGCACCTCAAATGAAGAAGTATAAACCTAGAAAAATTCTTTGTAAGAGAGATAGAGCATCACCTTTTGAAAAAGCAGAGAAATTGAGCGCTTCTGAAACGATGGAGATCCAAACTCCAAAGAGAAAGATGGATCAGTGGTGTAAAAATAAGCAAGACACGTGTTATACATAGTACAAATGTCTTTATGACAACGAAAGGAGCAAAATTACCAATTTGTCCCTAGAAATACTTGCAATCAGCAGATAGTACAACTTTTGTAGCTGTGTCATACTCCTCCTTCTCATTTATATATAACTGTAATCACGTATTTACCCTTGGTTGTCCAAAAACCTTCACTTATTAATAGGTTAAAAAAGAACAATATTGATATTGTCTTTATCGGAATGATGAACACAAATTACAAGTCCTTGATTAGAAGCTTCTTCTGTCCTGGTTTTATGTGACTATTCTAGATGAAATTTGATTTTTCAAAGATTACTTCATTTGTTAAGGTCGCGTAATATACGGGTCCGATCTTTCTCCGAATTCCTTGCATAACGGGAGTTCAGTGCACCGAATTACCCTTTACTTCATTTGGCATGACAAAATGTAATGTAGAAAAATCATTTCTTGAGTTTAATGATCTAAATGAGTACCGATGTCGTCTGAGGATGAAAACTAAATTTCTCTACTCCTACATCATTCAACTTCCTACCTCCAACTATTTAGTTTTCTATATCAGTTTTTGCCACTCACAAGTCACAACGATTATCAGTGTTACCTGCACTTTCACAACTTTCACAGTTTCTAGCTTTTATCTCGAAATTTATTGACGAGATAGTTTTCAGAATGTTCCATATTATACCAAGTGATAATCTCAATCAGATGATTCTGATCTTTATGGACAAAAGAGAATGCCCAAAGACTAAGAAAGGCTTTGATAGCATCCTTTTGATCTGTTATTGCAGGTAGACTATAATCATTGCCCATTGGAATTACTGATGATCACACATTCACACCTGTGATTCTGACCTGTAACTACAAGGGGAGGATAGTTGTATCAGTTATCAGTGAGAAAAAGACGTTTAGAAAAATATACACAACTTAAATTACTAAATGTCATGTTGGAACAAAAAGAATATCCTGAATAAGTTACAAATTTAGAACATTGCAATATGTTCCTATTAAGTTCAACGGCACCATTGATTTACCTGATTAATCTTGTACAGAAGTACCGAATTACTTGCTATTATCTCGAAAATTCAACATATAAAACTGTAAATTTATGATTTTCTTGAACTAGGTGATTATCCCCGTTCCGTCTGCCTAAAAGAAAAGACTTTGTTTTCATTATTTTCTTTGAGACGTGGGGTTGAGGTACTATAAATCGTTGACCACTAAAGAAAGTTCCTTTTTGTGGTCAGAAAGATAATTGCCACATTAGCAATGTAAAACTTCATCACGGCTCTTCATGGACTTATAAATAAATTGAATCGACTCGACAAAACCTCACACACAGTGGCGGATTTTGTTCTGTTAGTTGTTGGAACAACTAATGTAATTATATAATGATTGTATTGCACTGAATTATATATATTAATAATTTGAATATATATAATTATCTCAATTTGAATCATTGATTTTAGATTTTTGATTCATCTATATTCATGAGTAAAAAATATTTAAAAAGGCAGTCCGAGCAATACAAGAATTTCCCGCTATTCTTTCCTCAATCAATTACTAATATGCGCTCCTTATCTACATGTAATGACAAACAAGTGTATTCTTCCCTTATTAATTTGGCATATAACAGTTTGTCCACCGATAATAATGTAAGAGTTCTCTTAAGCGGCGGCTTGTATTTAATTGTTTATTTGCTTGAGTTCCTCGATTACAAAATCTTAGTGGTGAAATGTATTGAAATGCTTATTTTCTTGAGTTCCTCGATTGATAAAGTTTTAGTGGTGAATTGCATTAATATTTTTTTTATTATTTTATAAATGCTTACTTCTTTATGTTGCATCCATTGTCTCATAAGTTATTGCGTATTATTCGCTTTGGAGTCTACATTAATTCGGATTACCTACTAAGATCTTTTTTATTTTTAAAATTCTAATCCGATATTATAGGTTAAGAGCGGAGATATTCTACTCATATATTCCACCATAATATTTAGTGGTAAAAAACTATAATTATTGTCTTGTCATGAGAACCATTATAACAATATTTGGAATTGAAAATCATATGATAATTGTGACGTTATTTTGGTGTTACCTTTTTTTTTTCTTAATTTTAGCTAAGCAGGGACTTTCTAAATATGCTATGTCAAAATTTCAAACTTCAAACCCTATGTCACGACCCAATTTAACCCTCCGAAAGGTGTCGTGATGGCACCTAGTCTTTACGACTAAGTAAGCCTATTATTGCGAAAAAATTGAAAGAAACACAACGATAAAAGATAAACAGTATAATTTAAATAACGAGGATAGTGCCACTCGGCATATACAGTAATAATCTCCCAAAATCCGAAATATCGCTAATCACAAGCTTCTATAAGTCTATATAGCTATATACAAAGGACTTAATGAAACAAAAGAAAATCTCTATGCGGGGGAAGAGAAGGGGACTCCGAGGATCTGCGGACGCGAGCAGAAGTACCTTAAAGTCTCCTGAATCAGCAAACGCGCACTAAATCCGAGGTTGATAGCTCGTACCTGGATCTGGACACGAAAAACATGTGCAGTAAAGGGCATGAGTACATCATAATGGTACCCAGTAAGTGTCAAGTTTAACCTCGGTCGAGTAGTGACGAGGTCGGGTTAGGGCCCTACCGGAGTAAATATAATGAATTAAGCAGTAAAAGATATAAATAAATTTTACGGTAAAATAGTTAAAGAAATTCACAAATATTTAACAGTCAAGGGAGCCCTCGGCTCAGAACAAGGAAACACAACAAGGAATCTCCCTGGATACCATCCTGTAGTTCCGAAATGATTATGCAGTACAAGGGGATCTCCCGGAATACGTCCATAGTCCCAAAATAAATATGTAGTGCTGGGGGATCTCCCGAAATACGTCCGTAGTCCCAAAGTAAATATGCAAGACAGGGGGATCTTCCGAAATATGTCCGTAGTCCCAAAGTAAATATGCAAGACATGGGGATCTCCCGAAATATGTCTGTAGTCCCAAAGTAAATATGCAAGACAGGGGGATCTCCCGAAATACGTCCGTAGTTTCAAAGTAAATATGCAGCTCAAGATGACATGACAGTTACAACATCGAATTATACAGTTTAGACTAAACACAATCAAGGAAAATAGGAATCTACCTAAGCATGCTGCACAGAAATTCAAATAGACAGTCAAAACACGTAGGCATGCTTTCCTAATCTAAACCAAGTAATTAAACATAGTAGTGCAGTTCAAACAAAGGAAAACAATTTATGATTTAGAAGAAAATCTGGGATTTTTACAACAATAGCCCGTGTATGTACTCGTCACCTCACGTACACGACGCTCATACATCAAACAGTACCAAACATCCTAAGGGGAAGTTCCCCCACACAAGGTTAGACAAGCCACCTACTTCGAACCGCTCAAATCAATCTGAAACTGCTCTCTTTCCACGAGTATCCAACTCTGAATGGCCCAAATCTAATCAAATTAATTGCATAATGTAAATATAACTACAAGTAATAATTTACGCTAAAGAATTCAAAGCTAAGGCAATGAGTTAGGAAAAACACCCAAAAGGTCTCTCCGGACCCACGACTCGGAATCGGGTAAAAGTTACTAATTTAGAACGCCCATTCACTCACGAGATCACTCGTACGAAAGTTATCTAATTCCGACGCCTAAAACCCGATCGAAACTCAGAAACTCGATTGGGGAACTTGTGACACCCCATGTTTTCGTACATGAAAGTATGCCATAAGTTAATCGACGCAAGCTCGGGAATGAGATTATTTTGAGATTACAAGTATTATGCTATTTCAAACAAGGGATAAGTAAATTCATGAAGGTGAGAGGGTAAGCAAATCGAAGAAAATGAGTTTCGTCGAAGCTTGGCAATTTGGGATAAAATACGGTACGAGCTATAATACCCGATATTTATGGACTAGTGCCATACAAAATACTACATGACCATGATAGTAAGGTATACAAGGTATGTTAAAAGTGAGTAGTATTTTAAGTAATTTGATATAATTCTTAATTATGTGGGTGATTGGTTAATTATTGGATAATGAAATATTACCCAATAAATTAAGGAATTATATTGGATAAAGATTAAGGGCATGAGGTGGCAGCCCTCCATTCAAATTAAAATGAGCTTAGAATGAAAGGTGGTCATTTAAGTGTCATACACATGACACTTACGTAAGTATATTTGAAGTTTGGCCTTAAAACAATCAAAGGTGATCCTATAGTTTTTTTCCAAAAATTACAACATTTAAAAAAAGAAAGAAAGTTAATCTCAATCCAACAAGAACAATTCCAACGATTATTTTGGCTTCAACGAAAATTAATCTTGAGACAAAACAATTCCAACGAGATTTCTTAGCACCGTAGCAACGTGAGATTTTGTGATTCTAAAGGAGTACGGTGCAATCTTTTCCAAGAATATCATATGAATTTTTCCCTACTCCAGGTATGTTAAGGCTATCCCTTCTTTTTTTGGGCATAATCTATACGACACAAACGAAACGAGCAAATGCACAATTTTCATAAATGACTCTATTCATAGAAATACTAGAGATGCTTATGTTCTTGATTCCCCATGTGTCATATTATTCTATCATCTATTCATGGGTCTAAAAAATACGTAAGTTGGTAAAGTTTATTTCATGATATTAATCAGAGACATAATGGTCTTATGACGTCCCGAGAGATTTTATTAACGTATTCCATATGCATTTCATGCATTTGTGTGTGTGTGTGTGTGTGTGTGTGTGTGTGTGTGTGTATATATATATATATATATATATATATATATATATATATATATATATATATATATATATATATATATATATATATATATGGGAAAGGTTATGGCGTTATATACGCACCACCACCTGATCAGCTAGTATACGTTGATGATTTTACCTACAGTGACCGAGATGATATGATGGGATGCCCTCAGAGGCTTGATGATGTTATAAATACATGTACCTATGCACGACGTGATATTCATACGCATATGCATGACACTATAAGTATTTCACGATTTACAGAGTTATCCAGACTTACAGATTGAGTCATTTACTCTATATTTCTTCCATGTCTTCTATGTACTTATTTATGTGCCTTATATACTCGGTACATTATTCGTACCAACGTCCCTTTTGCCTGGGGACGCTGCGTTTCATGCCCGCAGGTCTCGATAGACTGGTCGAGAGTCCTCTAAGTAGACTATCAGCTCCGCGGAAGATGTTGGTGCGCTCCATTTGCTCCGGAGTTGCTTATTTGGTTAAAATTATTTAGACGCGTATTGTTTGGTATGGCGGGGCCCTGTCCCGACCTTTATGTTAAGTATATACTCTTAGAGGCTTGTAGACAGATGTCATATATACGAATTCTTGTATGGCCTTGCCGCCCTATGTTTTGAGTTTACAAATGATTATGTTGGCCTTATAGGCCCGTATATCACATGTATAAATTTTTATATCAGGTTGGGTCATCCTATATTGAGTATTCCTCTATGTTTATTCTGGTTAGTCCATGACGGCCCATTTGGCCCATTTGCCAACGAAAGTACAATAAGAAAGATATGTTATGTTGGTACTCAGTTATGTAAGATACCGGGTGCTCGTTGCGGCCCATAGGTTTGGGTCGTGATAAAAGTGGTATCAGAGCGGTTCTGTCCTAGGGAGTCCACAAGCCGTGTCTAGTAGAGTCTTGTTTATGGGTGTGTTGTGCACCACACTTATAAGCAGGAGGCTACAGGGCATTTAGGACCGTCACTATTTCTTCTTACTCTAGATCGTGTGGTAGAGCTCAGTTGTAAGAACTCTATTTCCTAAACTCTATCTTATTTATAATACGACGATGCCTACATCCAGAAAGACATTTGGTAAGAGATATAGTTGTGGAAGAGTTGAGTCAGAGGAACTTGATTTTTGCATCATGCTTATGATGGATAAATATGAGGTATTCAGCAGATCATGTGTATACTAAAGATGTGTAAGCTTCTTGATAAGGATCCCTAAGGCAAGAATTCCTATCCACTCTTACGGTAAAAAGGAATAAGAGAATCGGAAGGTAAACACAAGTTTCAGCAAGTAAAAAAAGCAAGGTGAAGAAGGGTATGGGGTGCCTAGTTAATGAAGATTAGCAGTATTTACAATTCAAGCAGAGAAATATAAGCATTTTGAGTTAACTTCAACAGTGACAGATGTGCGTACAATCGGCCACACTGATCTCAGTTATGCCCTATGGGAGCTAACAGATATAGTTTAAGAGAAGGATGGGTTATCAGGATCCAGCTGGGGTTAGAGCAACCCAAAATAGGGGATGGATTGGTAGAGTTAGTTGACATTTCCGAAGGATAGTGCAAACGTGGTAATGGATCTCCTTATGAGACACCTAGATGGTGCACTCTAAAATAGTACAGCTAGATATGAGTGCTACAAAGATAGGTACTGGAAACCTGGAAAGGATAAATATTATCTTAATATGACTCACATCTCTAGTAGGGAAAGAATGTTAGGCAACTCGAAAAGCCACTGAATGGAACAAGGGGAGCTAAAAGCAAAAGAATGTCTTGTTGAAATTTTCAGAATAAAGTGATAGACAGAAATGTTAGCAGGGAAATAAGAAGAGAGATAATGAAGCATTATGAGTAAGATGTGATACATGGATGACAACGGTAGATCGAAAAAAAAAGATGACAGTATTACATAGTCTATAGTCAAGTGAAGGAAAAGACGAGAGGTGACATGCCTTGAGACAACAAAAGAGTATAGGCCATGAAGTCATATCCCACTTTGAGAAATAAGTTCGTGACTCCAACGCAGCTACCGAAAGGAAAAGTTAGACCCCAGAATAATAGAAATCAGTATGGGCTGGTGAACAAGATAAACTAAACGTGAATTAGGGACTGAGTGATTGGATAATACTCGGCATCATAAGAGTTTCAGATTTCGTTCCGGCGATAATAGAATGGACAACAAAAGAAGATTCATGAGAAATTCATAGAATGGTCATTCAGGAAGACGCTTCCCTAAAGAAAGCAATGTGAGCAAAGTTAAGCTTAAGAGACTATGTGTGCCAGTTACACTAAGTGCCACACTCGCGAGTAAGGAATTTCGTTATCCTTGGTATAGAAGGATTACCGCAAGGCGAGTAAGGGCCATCGATAATGTGAGAAGACGCCAATGATGAAGAGGTAAAACATCTATAGGAAGATCGTTGTAGCGCTAAATATTAGTACTTCCCTAAAAGGGGGATTGTGGAGTGAGATGGCATTAAGTCAGAATTAAGTGGTTCTAGTAATTATGGAATGGTAAAGGAAAAATGCGATAAAATAAAAAAAGGATGAGATTGTACTTATTCAAAGCCTACAGATATGCCACGATACCAGAGCATTATGCAAACACGATGTCACGGAGAGGAAGTAAGGGTTCCTGCCCGAGATGTTATTGATTAATAAAGAGCCAGTGCGAGAGGTAAGTTAAAACAAAGGAAATGACCCAAGAAAGATTATGCGGAATAATGATACGGGAATAGGCCAACAAGTAGTTAATTGTTGATTCAGGAAGAGCCTAACTGTGGCTAGACAAGAGGATATAGACAAATCAACAGATCGTGCAAGATAAACATAGGGAACCCCAATATGGGGAATTCAGCCTCGCAGTTATGACATCGTGATCCTTGAAATATATCCATATAGGAGTTGGGAAAGTTAAAAAGGTACCGTATGAGTGTTACGGAAATAAAAGGGAGTGCCACTGTGAAGAGAGTCAAAACATTAGTTCAGAAGTAACCCTACAAGCACAAGGGCATGGAAATAAGTAACTACGGGTAATTATAGGTGAGGAAGAACATCAAAAATTCCGTCAGGCATACGATGTGATAAGCTCACAGCCTTACAGAAGTCGGAGGATCCCCCCCCAAGTACTACAATGAAAGACTAGTTGAGGAAATAAGGAAGAAGGCTTCAACCAAAGCATAGTGACCTAAAGAGGAAATGGTTGTGTAACAATAGTCTAACTACAAAATTGTATGCACTCCAAAAGAAAGTTGCACCTACCATGGCTAATGAGCGGGGAGTAAAACCAAAAGTAATATTCGAGACCATATGAGTTGCACAAAAATTTTGGCATGCGTGAGAATTCAGATAAGCTGAGTATGCATGCAAAAGGGGGCAAAAAGACCAGGAAAAATAATTGCTTACGTTTGAAGAAAGCTGAAATGGAACGAAAGGAATTATTCGATTAATGATCAGCCGTAGAAGACTCTGGTATAGGTTAAAAGAATGAATTGGGTCCAGGTCATAGACAAAGGATTGAATCATTAGAAGATGTGATGTGAGGCTTTAAGGTAAGTAAGGTAAAGGTAGACAATGTACGAGATACTCAAAAGCAGAAGGTTGTGAATAATCCGTACTTTAGATAGAGGGCTAGAAGCGTCGGGATCCAGTATCCAGGAAAAATAGCAGTGTCATTAGTGACATACCTTCCAGCCCATGGTTTCTAAATATCTAGAGGTCTAGTTAAGGGAGTAAAGAAGAGTTAGAGATGATGCAGTGTCTCATTTGATGTTCCAAAATAACATAAAAAAGTTTATGGTGCAAACAAGTTGAAGGAAGGTTGCGAGTAGTATAAATAGATATGTATAGATCGCAAGCTAAAGTATGGAAAAGCGGCAAGGTTTTAGGAGGACAGGAGTAAGGATAAGAAAGGGAAAGTAAGGAGGTGACGAGAATGGATAAGTCCTCAGGATTAAGCCCATGTAAACAAGAGAGCTGATGGTTTCTCTAAGTTGTACAAAGCTCAGTATAGCCGAATGAACTCAAATGAGTCTAAGACTAGTAGCATTTAGAAGAGATGAAATGCTGCCCTGGTAATAGAATGAGGGTGTAATTATGATAAATAAAGGGATTTCAAGAATTGTACAAGACTAAAATACCCACGTAAGTGAATCACATTGGGATGCTATGGAATACGATTATGGAAGTATAGTATCATATCACCCCAGGTGGATCAGAAAAATCACTTCAAATGTCAACATGAGCCCTAGTGATTACGTAAGATGTTTCAAGTTATCGGTGGTATATTGTAGATCAATATTGAGGTGAATCAACAATGGATGGACACAAGTCACAAAGTATGAGGTGAGATTAGGCCGTCATTGTTAAGATGATCAAGTAATGAGGAAGCATTAAAGGACTTAGATTTATACATATGGGATAAGTAACGAAAGTAACTTAGAGTTCGGTAGTAGAAACGCATGCCCCAGGAAATAGTATGACCTACCTAGATGCAGTAAAGTCATACGAATGGATAAGCGGATCTATGAAATAAGATATAGCAATATTCATAAGTTCAAAAAAAGTACCGAGCAAAGAACTTCAAGTATACCTATAGATGCCCAAAAGGACATCTTGTCAAGCTCTGTATATGTTTACAAAGTGAGGCCTAGAGATTGGCTAAAAGCTGGAGGGAAAAGGAGAGAAGAGTCGCATAGGTGCACTTACAAAGTCAGAGTCATACAGGCTGCATGACAGGAGGTATCAACAGTTACGAGATTGGAAAGATTTCGACCACAAGTCGTGGTATGAGAAAGAGGACTAAAGGGGGAAATGCCCTAGGCTTTAGAATTATTCACAGAACGGTTGCCTAGATGGCAATGAGAGTAATAAAGTATTCGAAAGACATAAGTTATGAAAATGATAAGTGCATCAGTCAACATTCGAGGACGAATGTTCCAAAAGGGGGAATGATATTACACCTCATGTTTTCCTACATGAAAGTATGCCATAAGTTAATCGACGCAAGCTCGGGAATGCGATTATTTTGAGATTACAAGTATTATGCTATTTCAAATAAGGGATAAGTAAATTCATGAAGGTGAGAGGGTAAGCTAATCGAAGAAAATTAGTTTCGTCGAAACTTGGCAATTTGGGATAAAATACGGTCCGAGCTATAATACCCAGTATTTATGGACTAGTGCCATACAAGGTACTACATGACCATAATAGTAAAGTGTACAGGGTATGTTAAAAGTGAGTAGTATTTTAAGTAATTTAAGATAATTCTTAATTATGTGGGTGATTGGTTAATTATTGAATAATGGGATATTACCCAATTAATTAAGGAATTATATTAGATAAAGATTAAGGGCATGAGGTGGCAGCCCCCATTCAAATTAAAATGACTCATAGCTTCGAATGAAAGGTGGCCATTTAAGTGTCATACACATGACACTTACGTAAGTATATTTGAACTTTGACATTAAAACAATCAAAGGTGATCCTATAGCTTTCTTCCAAAAATTCCAACATTTAAAAAAAGAACGGAAGTTAATCTAAATCCAACAAGAACAATTCCAACGATTATTTTGGTTTCAACGGAAATTAATCTTGAGACAAAACAATTCCAACGAGATTTTTTAGCACCGTAGCAATATGAGATTTTGAGATTCTAAAGTAGTACGGTGCAACCTTTTTCAAGAATATCATATGAATTTTTCCCTACTACAGGTATGTTAAGGCTATCCCTTCTTTGTTTTGGCATGATCTATACGACACAAACGAAACGAGCAAAGGCACAATTTCCATAAATGACTTTATTCATAGAAATACTAGAGATGCTTATGTTCTTGATTCCCCATGTGTCATATTATTGTATCATCTGTTTATGGGTCTCAAAAATACGTAAGTTGGTAAAGTTTATTTCATGATATTAATCAGAGGCATAATGGTCTTATGACGTACCGAGAGATTTTATTAACGTATTTCATATGCATTTCATGCATTTATACATGCACATTGACCCATGATCAGATGGCGTTATATACGCGTATATATATGTATATGGGATATGGGAAATGTTACGGCGTTATATATGCACCACCACCTGATCAGCTGGTATACGTTGATGATTTGCCCACAGTGGCCGAGATAATATGATGGGATGCCCTCAGAGGCTTGATGATATTATGAATACATGTACCTATGCACGACATGACATTCATATGCATATGCATGACACTATAAGTATTTCATGATTTACAGATTTTTCCAGACTTACAGGTTGAGTTATTTACTCTATATGTCTTCCATGTCTTTTATGTACTTATTTATATGCCTTACATACTCGGTACATTATTCGTACTGACGTCCCTTTTGCCTGGGGACACTGCGTTTTATGCCCGCAGGTCCCGGTAGACTGGTCGAGAGTCCTCCAAGTAGGCTCTCAGCTCCGCGAAAGATGTTAGCGCGCTCCATTTGCTACGGAGTTGCTTGTTTAGTCAGCATGATTTAGACGCGTATTGTTTGGTATGGCGGGGCCCTGTCCCGACCTTTGTGTTATGTGTGTACTCTTAGAAGCTTGTAGATATATGCCACGTATATGAATGCTTGTATGGCCTTGCCGGTTTATGTTTTGAGTTTACAAATGATCATGTTGGCCTTATAGGCCCGTATGTCACATGTATAAGTTTTTATATCAGGTTGGGTCGTCCTATATTGAGTATTCCTCTATGTTTATTCTGGTTAGCCCATGACGGCCAGTTTGGCCCATTTGCCAATGAAAGTACAATAAGAAAGATATGTTATGTTGGTACTCGGTTAAGTAAGGTACCAGGTGCTCGTTGCGGCCCATAGGTTTGGGTTGTGATAGAACTTTTCCCCCAAATCCACACTTCCTCACTCAAATTTCTTGATTAAATGAAGAAAACTACAATAGATTGATGAAATATGAGCGAAATAGGGTTAGGAATCGTTACCCAATGACTTCCTCTTCAAAACCTCGAACAATCGCCTTCTCCCGAGCTCAAAATCAAATTTGGGTGAAATGAGCAATTTCCCTCGATTCTGCCCTCTTCAGCACAGTGTTTTCCACATCTGCAGACCCAGGACCGCACCTTCGGACAAACCATCACAGGTGCGAAATCCACTTAACTGGGCTGGGACCGTATCTGCGAGCGTTGGGCCGCACCTGCAAGCCCGCTCCGGCGGTCCATCTACCGCACCTGTGACCTTAGAAGACCAAGCCCATCTCTGCATCTGCGCCTCTCCTTCCACACGTATGAGTCCGCACCTGCGGCCTCCCCTATACAGGTGTGAAACACTAGAACCAGCAAAACTCAGCAATTTCCTAAGTCCAACTTTCAATCCGTTAAGCATCTGAAACACACTCGAGGCCCCCGGGACCTCAACCAGACCTACCAACCAATCCTATAACACCATACGAACTTAGTCGAGCCTTTAAACCACATCGAACAACACCAAAAATCATGAATTAAGCACGGATTCAAGCCTAAGAATATAGAATTTTCCAAATTCTACAAACGACGCTGAAACACATCAAACCTAGTCCGAATGACTTCAAATTTCACACACAGGTCACAAATGACACTACGAACCTACAACCACTTCCAGAATTCTATTCCGAGCTCGATATCAAAATTTTTACTACCGGCCTAAATCGCCAAAATTCCAACTTTCGCCAATTCAAGCCTAAATCCACTGCGGACCTCCAAAACACATTCCAGACGCGCACCTAAGCCCAAAATTACTCAACGGAGCTAACAGAATCGACAAAATTCCATTCCGGAACTGTCTTCACATAGTTCCGACTAAGGTCCAATTTCTAAGACTTAAACTCACATTTAGGGACTAAGTGTTCCAAAACACTCCAAATTTTACAACCAATCACTCTGGCAAGTCCCAATAGCAGAAACAAATATGGGGAAATCAGTTATTATGGGATCGGGGCTCTAACTCTCAATACGACTGGCCGGGTCATTACATTCTCCCCCTCTTAAAATAATCGTTTGTCCTCAAACGTGTATAAAGGCATACCTGAAGCCGTGAAAAGATGAGGGTAACGATTGCGCATAATCTGCTCGGTCTCCCAAGTTGCCTCCTCGACCGGATGACCCCTCCACTGGACCTTTACTGCAACAATATTCTTTGACCTGAGCTTTCTGACCTGCCTGTCCAAAATAGCTATTGGCTCCTCAACATAAGATAGATCCTTGTCCAACTGGACTGGGCTGAAATCCAATACATGAGTCGGATCACCGTGAAACTTCCGGAGCATAAAAATATGGAATACTAGATGAACTCCTGCTAGGCTGGGAGGTAAGGCAAGCTCATAAGAAACTTCCCCAACACGCCGCAATATCTCAAAAGGACCAATGAACCTAGGGCTCAGCTTGCCCTTCTTCCCGAATCTCATGACGCCCTTCACAGGCGATACCCGAAGCAAGACCCACTCTCCAACCATAAATGCCAAATCACGAACCTTCCGGTCCGCTTAACTCTTTTACCTGGACTGGGCTGTTCGAAGTCTATCCTGAATCACCTTCACCTTATCCAGGGCATCTTGGACCAAATCTGTACCCAACAATCGGGCCTCACCCGACTCAAACCAACCTACTGGGGACCGCTACTGCCTACCGTACAAAGCCTCATATGGTGCCATCTGAATGCTGGACTGATAACTGTTATTGTAGGCAAACTCTGCAAGTGGAAAGAACTGGTCCCATGACCCTCCGAACTTCATCACGTAAGCACGGAGCATATCCCCAAGAATTTGAATCGTGCGCTCGGACTGCCTGTCCGTCTGAGGGTGAAAGGTTGTGCTCAGCTCCACCCTAGTACCCAACTCCTGTTGTACGACTCTCCAGAACCGTGACGTGAACTATGTACCTCTGTCTGAAATGATGGATACCGGGATAACGTGAAGGCGAACGATCTCTCTAATATAAATCTCTACCAATCTCTTTGAAGAATAAGTGGTCAACACTGGAATAAAATGAGCTGACTTGGTCAGCCGATCCACGATCACCCAAATAGTATCGAACTTTCTCAAAGTCCGTGGAAGTCCAACTACAAAGTCCATGGTGATCCGCTCCCACGTCCACTCTGGGATCTCTAACCTCTGAAGCAAGCCACCCGGTCTCTGATGCTCATATTTAACCTGTTGACAGCTGAGACAGTTGGCCACAAACCCAACTACCAACTATATATTTCTTCATCCTCCTCCACCAATAGTGTTGTCTCAAATCCTGGTACATCTTCGCAGCACCCGGGTGGATAGAATAACGCGAGCTGTGGGCCTCCTCAAGAATCAACTCCCGAAGCCCATCCACTTTGGGCACACATATTTGGCCCTGCATCCTCATCACGCCATCATCACCAATAGTCACATCTCTAGCATCACCTCGCCGGATGCTGTCTTGAAGGACTAGAAGATGGGGATCATCATACTGGTGCTTCCTGATACGGTCATAAAGAGAAGACCGAGCGACCACACAAGCCAATACTCGACTCGGCTCTGAAATATCCAATCTCACGAACTGGATGACTAAGGCCTACACATCCAATGCTAAGAGTCTCTCAGCTGCCAGAAGATATGCCAAACTCCCCAAACTCTCTGCCCGGCGACTCAAGGCATCGGCCACTACATTGGCCTTCCCCGAGTGGTATAATATAGTGATATCATAGTCTTTAAGTAGATCCAACCACCTCCACTGACGCAAGTTAAGATCCTTTTTCTTGAACAGGTGCTGCAAACTCCGATGATCAGTGTAGATCTCACAAGGAACACCGTACAAATAGTGACGCCAGATCTTTAAGGCATGAACAATAGCTGCTAACTCGAGATCATGGACAGGATAATTCTTCTCATGCACCTTTAACTGTCTAGACGCATAGGCAATCACCCTACCGTCTTGCATCAATACTGCTCCAAGGCCAATCCTGAGGGCATCACAATAGATAGTGTAAGACCCCAAACCTATAGGAAATACTAATACTGGGGATGTAGAAAAAGCTGTCTTGAGCTTCTGAAAGCTCTCCTCACACTCCTCGGTCCACCTGAACGGAGCACCCTTCTGGGTCAGCCTGGTCATAGGTGCTGCAATAGATAAAAACTCCTCAACAAAGTGACGGTAGTACCCCGCCAACCAAGGAAACTGTGAATCTCCGTAGCTGATGATGGTCTAGGCCAACTCTGCATTGCCTCAACCTTCTTCGGATCTACCTTGATCATATCACAAGACACTACGTGGCCTAAGAATGCCACTGAATCAAGCCAGAATTCACACTTAGAAAATTTTGCATACAATCTCTTCTCCCTCAAAGTCTGGAGCATGGTCCTCAGATGCTGCTCATTAACTTCCCGAGACTGGGAATATACCAGGATGTCATCAATAAACACAATGACGAAAGAGTCAAGATAAGGCCGGAACACACTGTGCATCATATGCATGAAGGCTACTGGGGCATTGGTCAGCCCAAATGACATGACAAGAAACTCATAATGACCATATCTGGTCCTGAAAGCAGTCTTCAGGATATCAAGCTCCCAAATTTTTAACTGATGATAGCCAGAACGCAAGCCAATCTTGGAAAATACCCTAGCACCCTATAACTGATCAAATAAATCATCGATGCGAGGCAATGGATACCTGTTATTCATTGTAACCTTGTTCAACTGCCGATAATCAATACACATACGTGTAGAACCATCCTTTTTCTTCAAAAATAAAACCGGAGCACCCCAAGGTGATACACTAGGCCTGATGAAACCCTTATCAAGCAACTCCTTCAACTGCTCCTTCAACTCCTTCAACTCAGGAGGAGTCATACGGTAGGGAGGAATAGATATAGGCTGAGTGCCCGGCAACAAGTCAATGCCAAAATCAATATCTCTATTGGGCGGCATGCCCGAAAGATCAGCTGGAAACACATCAAGGAAGTCCCTCATAACTGGAACTGACTCAACTGTAGGGGTATCAATACTGACATCTCTCACATAGGCCAAATATGCATCACACCCCTTCTTAACCATTCACTGGGCCTTAAGAAATGAAATGACCCTGTGAGGAGTAGACTCTAAGGTACCTCCCCACTCTAATTATGGTAAGCCTGGCATAGCCAACGTCACAGTCTTAGCGTGACAATCAAGAATAGAATAATGGGGCGACAACCAGTTCATGCCAAGATAACACCAAAATCTACTATACTGAGTAATTACAAATAGTCTCTGGTCTCAAAACCAATAAGAGCAATCAAACATGACTAATATACACGATCCACAACAAGAGAATCTCCCATAGGAGTAAATACACAAACAGGGGAACTCAAAGAATCCCGAGATACCCCCAAATGAGGAGCAAAATAAGAAGACACAATACCTGGCCTGGCCTCCCTCTCTAGGGTGACCTCGACCTCCCCGACCTCTGCCTCGAGCTGCCTGAGAAGGGGGAGTAGCAGCTGGGACTGGAAGAATGGCCGGAGGACCCGGTGGAGCACGTGGAGGGTGATAATTCTATGGAGGTGCACCCCTCCTGGCTCTGGGGAAATTTCTAACCATGTGACGAGTGTCACCACACTCAAAACAACCCCTCAGAGGATGCGGCAGCTGAGACTGACTCAGACCTGGCCTGCTGGACTGGCCGGTAATAGCACCTCGAGCAGGAGGCATACTGGATACTGGCAGTGCATAATAGGGCTCCTGAGGTCTATGAGGAGCTGGAACACCGCTGGCTGCTAGAAGAGCTGAATGAACAGGGCGACTCACAAAACCCCTACCATGGCGTGCTGCTGGTGCACAAGCTCCTGAATAATGACCAGTCTCTCAAGACCTCTTGGCCTCTCTCTCCTCTCTGTCCCGGGAAAACATGCCCTCCACTTTTCTGGCAATACTCACTGCCTGCTGATAAGTAATATCAATCTCCAACTCCCTAGCCATACTGGTCCAAATACTGGGGTGGAGTTCCTCAATGAAGCGACGAACCCTCTCTCTGACTGTAGAAACCAAAGCCGGTGCATGTCGAGCTAACTCACTGAAACGGACTACATACTTCGACACAGTCATGGCACCCTAGCGCAACTGCTCAAACTCTGCGCACCAAGCATCCCTGAGGCTCTGAGGGACATACTCATGCAAGAACATCTCTGAAAACTGAGTCCAAGTGAGTGAGGCTTCCTCGTCCGGACTACTCAGCTCATAGGCACGCCACCACTAATATGACGCTCCCTTCAGCTAGAAAGCGGTGAAGGAAACTCCACTCGCCTCCACGATGCCCATAGTGCGGAGAATAGCATCATCTGAAGCTAGTCCTCTGAAAGTAGGTGGGTGGTATTTCTTGAACCTCTCAAGTCTGAGCTGCTCTGCCTCAGAAGTAGCTACCCTGGTCTCGTGCTCAACCGGAGCCACTGGGAGCTTAGGAATAAACCCTGGGCCTGATCAACCTGGACCCTCTGCTCAGGAGTGCTGGATGCGGGAGTCTGCGCCCCTCCCCCAGCCTGAGATATAGCGGGAGCTATCGGAAGTAATCCAGCCTGAGCTAGAGTGCTAAACATGCTCATGAACTGAGTCAAAATCTCCCGGAAGGTTGGAGTAGCAATAGGAATCTCCGGTGCAGGCCCTCCAGCTGGAGCTGTTGGGGGCTCCTATGTCGCAGCTCTTGCAGGTGCTCGGGCTGCACCACGTGGTCATCCTCTACCCCGACCCCTGCCTCTACCGGCTCTGGCAGGGGGCTCGGGTACTTGATCGTCGTCCTCCCGGTACGGGTCCTCACCATCTGTGAGAAAGAATAGAATAGAAATTATTTTAGAATTTTTTATATCAATAACTCACACGACAAGGAAATAAAAGACGTATGATTGTTCTTGACAGTAACATAGCCTCCCGAAGATAGGTACTGACGTCTTTGCACCGATCTGCGAGACTCTAGAAAAATCGGCTTGTGACTCGCGGCTCCTATGAACCTAGTTCTTTGATATAAACTTGTCACGACCCAATTTAACCCTCCTAAAGGTGTCGTGACGGCACCTAGTCTTTACGACTATGTAAGCCTATTATTGCAAAAAAATTGAAAGAAACACAACGATAAAAGATAAACAGTATAATTTAAATAAAAAGGATAATGCCACTCAGCATATACAGTAATAATCTCCCAAAACCCGAAATGTCGCTAATCACAAGCTTCTATTAGTCTATATAGCTCTATACAAAGGACTGAATGAAACAAAAGAAAATCTCTACGCGGGGGAATAGAAGGGGACTCCGAGGATCTACGGACGCGAGCAGAAGTACCTTGAAATCTCCTGAATCAGCAAGCACGCACTAAATCTGAGGCTGAAAGCTCGTACCTGGATCTGCACACGAAAAGCATGTGCAGGAAAGGGCATGAGTACACCACAATGGTACCCAGTAAGTGCCAAGCGTAACCTCGGTCGAGTAGTGACGAGGTTAGGTGAGGGCCCTACCGGAGTAAATATAATGAATTAAGCAGTAAAAGATATAGATAAATTTTATGGTAAAAAAATTAAAGAAATTCACAAAAATATAATAGTTAAGGGAGCCCTCGACTCAGAACAAGGAAACACAATATGGAATCTCCTGGGAAATCGTCCCGTAGTTCCGAAATGATTATGCAGTACAGGGGGATCTTCCGGAATACGTCCATAGTCCCAAAATAAATATGTAGTGCTGGGGGATCTCCCGAAATACGTCCGTAGTCCCAAAGTAAATATGCCAGACATGGAGATCTCCCGGAATACGTCCGTAGTCCCAAAGTAAATATGCATCTCAAGATGACATGACAGTTACAACATCGAATAATATAGTTTAGACTAAACACAATCAAGGAAAATAGGAATCTACCTAAACATGCTGCACAGAAATTCAAATAGACAGTCAAAATACGTAGGCATGCTTTCCTAATCTAACCCAAGTAATTAAACATAGTAGTGTAGTTCAAACAAAGGAAAACAATTTATGATTTAGAAGAAAAAAAAATGGAATTTTTACAACAATAGCCTGTGTACGTGCTCGTCACCTCACGTACACGACGCTCATACATCAAACAATACCAAACATCCTAAGGGGAAGTTCCTCCACACAAGGTTAGGCAAGCCACTTACCTCAAACCGTTCAAATCAATCCGAAACCGCTCACTTTCCACGAGTATCCAACTTCGAATGGCCCAAATCTAATCAAATTAATTACATAATGTAAAAATAACTACAAGTAGCTATTTAAGCTAAAGAATTCAAAGCTAAGGCAAGGAGTTAGGAAAAACGCCCAAAAAGTCTCTCCGGACCCACGACTCGGAATCGGGTAAAAGTTACCAATTTAGAACACCCATTCACTCACGAGATCACACGTACAAAAATTATCTAATTACGACGCCTAAAATCTGATCAAAACTCAGAAATTCGATTGGGAAACTTTTCTCCCAAATCCCCACTTTCTCACTCAAATTCCTCGATTAAATGAATAAAACTACAATAGATTGATGAAATATGAACGCAGTAGGGTTAGAAATCGTTACCCAATGACTTCCTCTTCAAAACCCTCGAAAATCACCTTCTCCCGAGCTCAAAATCGAATTTGGGTGAAATGAGCAATTGCCCTCGATTCTGCCCTCTTTAGCCTAGTGTTTTCCGCATCTGCGGACCCAGGACCGCACCTTCGGTCCCGCACCCGCGGACAAACCATCGTAGGTGCAAAATCCACTTAACTGGGCTGGGACCGCTTCTACGAGTGCTGGGCCGTACCTGCGAGCCCACTCCTGCGGTCCATCTACCGCACCTGCGACCTCAGAAGACTAGGCCCATCTCCGCATCTGCGCCTCTCCTTCCGCATGTGCGAGTCTGCACCTGCGACCTCCCCTCCGCATGTGCGAAACACCAGAACGAGCAAAACTCAGTAATTTCCTAAGTCTAACTTTCAATCCGTTGAGTATCCGAAACACACCTGAGGCCCCCTAGACCTCAACCACACATACCAACCAATCTTATTGTCCATACGAACTTAGTCGAGCATTCAAACCACATCCAACAACATCAAAAACATGAATTACACACGGATTCAATCCTAAGTAACTTCGAATTTTTCAAATTCTACAAACGACGCCGAAACATATCAAACCTAGTCCAAATGACTTTAAATTTCACACACATGTCACAAAAGACACTACAAACCTACAGCCACTTCCGAAATTCCATTCCGAGCTCGATATCAAAATTTTCACTACCGGTCGAAATCGCCAAAATTCTAACTTTCGCCAATTCAAGCCTAAATCCACTATGGACCTCCAAAACATATTCCGGACACGCTCCTAAGTCCAAAATCACTCAGCTGAGCTAACGGAATCGACGAAATTCCATTCCGGAACCGTCTTCCACACATATCCAACTACATTCCAATTTTTAAGACTTAAGCTCACATTTAGGGACTAAGTGTCCCAAAACACTCCGAATTTCACAACCGATCACTCCGGAATATCCCAATTGCAGAAACAAATGTGGGAAAAGTAGTTATTAGGGGATCGAGACTCTAACTCGTAATACGACCAGCCGGGTCTTTACACCCTACTAGAGAAAAATGTTCCTACCATTTTACTAGTTCTAGATCTTATTTAAGTCTCTATTAATGTTCTTAATGATCTATTTCTTTGTCATAACACTACAGACGCAAGAAAACAAATTAAGGATAGCCACAAAAATAAAGGGGGAGGGGAGTCTGTATTCGATATCTGCATGAGTCTGTTCAATCTGGATTCGTGTTGCAAATGACTTATGGGCGTTAAGGGGGCCGAGCCGGGATAGAGGAAAAGGAAACCAACCGGTCTCGATACCGATTACAAATTACCGATCTTATCGGTACCGGAATTAGCCGATGGAAAATTGAACCGGAAGGATACCGGACCTAATGGGCTAGGCTGGTCTTATTTAATTTGTTTTTTTTGTATTTTGTATAACAATCTTTATTTATATTAAGATAAATTAAAAAATATAAAATACTAAAAACTAACTTATAAAAAGAATGTTTGAATAAATCTCAAAGGCTTTAAAAGCCTTATATTTATATATTTCATTAAGAATTTAAGATAATATAATGAACATGAAAAAAAATTTAACTTATAATTTGCAAGTTCTTTTTTTAATTTAATCTTGCAAATTAAAGTTTACATTTTACAACAACTAAATTAAAGAAAAAAGAGTAAATTCAAATTTGAATTATTAAATATAATCTTCAAACTTCAAAGATTTTGCATTGTCGTAGTAAGTTCTTCATAATAAATATGAACTTTATGGCCATCTTCTGGAGTGTTGAATTCAGATGGATTACCATTTGTTAGTATATTTTCAAGTTTCTAGTCTTCTGGTGTATCAACATCTTCACGTCCTTGATTTTTTCATTCCGATCTAATCCAATCTCTGAAATATGCTAAAACTTCTAAAGCATTGCTTCCCCATGAGTGATGGGTGTCGCCTAGCTATTGTCTTGCTTGACAAAATGCGCTTTCTGAAGTAACAGTTGAAATTGGCACATTTAGCACATCCCAAGCCATTGCCGAAAGAACGAGAAATTATTTTTCATTTTCATGCCACCATGCCAACGGAAAAAATTCCTTTGTGCGAGGCTCCATTTTTTTTGCAAGTAGAATTGAAGTTCATCAATGTTTCTGATACGGGTTGAGTGGAAGAAAATGTAGACCAAATATTAAAACCATCAAGGCCTTCATCTTCATCTATAGTAGAAGATTTTGAAGTAGAAGTAGTACAATGAAAAGTGGGATTAACATGCCTTACATTATTAGTAGCATTATCAATTAAATTTGCGTAATAATTATATAATTGTTGTAACGAATCATTTAGCTTGTTCATACAACAATATATATCTGGGTTTCAATTGGTCCAATCTCCATATTAGTATATAAAGCATTGATTAATTGGTGATAATTAGACATCTTAATAGAAGAATTTAAAACATCACCAATTAAGTAAATAGGAAGAACTATAAATAAATATTTCTTGAATTTTGCTTGCATTTTTTCAACAGCATCCTTATATTTTTGTTTCTTCTTGAAATAGAGAGTAGAAGAGAAATTTCAGCTATATATACTAAAACGATAGTAATAATAGGGTAATAAGCTCCTAAAAACTCAACAGTAGCTATATAAAATTTATGTAAAAATTTAACATCATTAATGGCCTCCTAAGTATTAATTGTTAACATATGGTTTGGATCAGTACAATGCGTATTAACAACTTCAGTTATAAGCAATTTATATTTGTAGCAACATCTTAAAAATAAGTATGTACAATTCTACCTAGTAACAATTTCACCTGGCATGAAACTAGGGTTAAGGTTATGTTCGTACACTTAGCCTTAAAATCCCTAATTCTAGATTGTATGTTATCTCCTTGAATAACACCAAGTGCTTTTCTAACATGAGTAATCTCAGTCGAAAATAAATCAAGGTCACTTGCAACAATTAAATTATAAATATGACATGCACACCTAATATGAAAGATATCGTCAAGTGGTGGTTGCAAATATAGTTTTAATAGTGAAATGTTGATACCCAATTTTGCCCTCATATTTTTTCAAATAAGTGTATATACTTTCAAAACATCATTTTGCATCATTATTAAATTTACAAGATTTATGCAAGCATTTTCTATAATTTTTCATAATTTAAAGCTTTAGAATTGATTTTCTTGAATTTAAATTGCTTGAATATTTATCAATTACTCCAAATTATCTTGTGATGACTTAATTACCTAAAACTATCATTTGCATCTATAATACGTGTTTCATATATTTTTATTTTATTTTATACAATTACATTAGAATGTTAGGCTATTTGCACAATCTTGCAATAATAGCCTATATTTTATAATTGTATTACATTTTTCATTTTATTCAGAGTTAAAATAATATCTTACATTTTTATAATCTTATACTATTATTTTTAGAGTATTAATTTGCATTAAAAGCATTTTTATAATTTAGTTATCTATTTTATTAAAATAATTTTTCCCTTAGTTTCTTATTTAAAACCTGGCCCAAATTTTGAGCAAATTTTCGGACCAAACAAGCCCCAAATCCCTGGCCCAATTCCTAACTCCAAATCAAACGACCCCTACGACCCCTAATTTCCAACCCAGTCCAAAACCCGACACAACTCTTCTCAAATCCCAGCCGTTGATAACATTTCCCCATCTCTCCTTATATCCCCACCCCAAAACCCTAGGGACCATTTTTCATTCCCAGCCGCCCTCACACGCTCTTATCTTCTACGAATCCTAGCTGTCACACCCCAGTTCCTCGCCGATTCTGTAACGACCCGGCCGGTAGTTCTGAGAGTTCTAGCCCCGTTTTCCCATTTCTTCTTCTTTATATGTTATTCAGCTATATTGTATGGTATCAGGTTGATTGGTTTGGGTCCGGAGTGGTTTCGGAGTGGAATGAGACACTTAGTCTCCTATTTAGAAGCTTAAGTTGGTAAAGTCTATCGGATGTTGACTTATGTGTGAACGATCTCAGATTTGGATTTTTATGATTTGGATAGCTCCGTTAGGAGGTTTTGGACTTAGGAGCACGTCCGGAATGTAATTTGGAGGTCCGTGGTAGAATTAGGCTTGAATTGGCGAAAGATGAAAATTTGGCAATTTTGGTCGGCAGTGGAAAATTAGATATCGGGGTTGGAATGGAATTCTGGAAGTTAGAGTAGGTTCGTAGTGTCAATTGTGACATGTGCGCAAAATTAGACGTCATTCGGACGAGGTTTGGTAGGTTTCGACGTCGTTTGCGGAATGTGGAAGTTTAGAAGTTCTTAGGCTTGAATCCGAAGGTAATTTGATATTTTGGTGTTGTTTTGAGTGTTCCGAAGGTCCGGCTAAGTTCGTATATTGATATATTACTTGTTGGTATTATTGGTTGAGGTCCCGAGGGTCTCGGGTATGTTTCAGATGGGTAACAGATTTGGTTTTGGAGTTAAGAGTTGCTGTTTTGCTGGTTTTTGAACTTCTGGTGTTTTTCTGCACCTGCGGATGGGGAGCCGCAAGTTCGAAGTCGCAGGCGCGGAGTGGAGGAGCACAGATGCGGAACCTGGGAAGCTTAAGGTGGAGCGCAGGTGAGAAGGATTTGGGCGCACCTGTGAGCCCGCAGGTGTGAGACCTGGGCGCAGGTGCGGAGGCAGAGGGTTCAAGTAATTCTCGCAGGTGCGAGATTATCACCGCATATGCGGTACCATAGGCATGAGAAAAAGGCTGTAGGTGGGAATAGCCTGGGCAGAAAGTATATATAGCAGACTTCGCGAATTTTGGTCCATTCTTCACCATTTTCAGTCGGTTTTGAAGATTTTGGGAGTGATTTTGAAGAGGGATTCAAGGGATATCAGTGAGGTAAGTTGCTTGAGCCCTAATACTCGTGTTTATGGTGATTTCCCGTTGTTTAATCATATAATTAGTGGAAATTAGGGGTGAAAATGAGGGGTTAGGGCTTGGGATTTTGGAGAGTTTGATGTGAGGATTTGAGCGACCAAACGGTGTTGGGTTTTGATAAATTTTGTATGGTTAGACTCGTGAATGAATGAGCTTTCTAGTTTTATAATTTTTGTCGGGTTATGAGATGTGGGCCCTGGGGCCGGGTTTGAGCCGATTTCGGAATATTGGTATAATTTGATAGTTTTTCTTGTGGAATTCATTCCATTAGCATATATTGATGGTATTGTACTAGTTGTGAATATATTAAGAGCTTTTGGAGGCCGAGTCGAGGGGCAAGAGCATCCCGGAGTAGGATTTCTACACTGTTAAGGTAAGTAACAACTTTAAATCTGGGTTTGAGGGAATGAAACCCGGTGATTTGGAATCATGTGACTGTTTGGAGGTGACACCCATGCTAGGTGACGGGCGTATAGGTGTACGCCGTGAGGGATTGAGACTTGGTCCGTCCCATGAGGCTGTGAAGTCTAATAGCCTTTATTTGTGTTTATGTGCTTTCCTGTCTGCTATAACTTGACTACCTTCATGTTAGAAATCATGCTTAGGCTTTATCCCTGCTCACAATAGTTATACTCAGTCATAGTGATTCTTGTACATGTTTACCTCAGTCTCTGTTATCTTCTTGCTGATACACTGTAATACTTTGATTTGGGATGCTTTCCTTTCTTTATTGAGAGCTGTGAGGCTAGACAGGTACATGACTGAGTGGGGCCGAGGGCCTGCTTGTGAGGTATTATACTATAGCACGCGAGTTTTCCGTTTGGATCCAGATATTGATACCATAGCACATGAGTTGTCCGTGCGGATCCAGATATGATATTATAGCACGTGAGTTGTCCATGCAACACGTGAGTAGTCCGTCCAGATTAGCGCTTGGGCTGTAAGAGCCTCTCCGGAGTCTGAACACTCCTAGTGAGCGCAGGTACCTATTGAGTGTGTGCATTGAGGACTGCGGGATTGAGTGACAGTGCCTGTGAGGTTTCATCTATTTTGTTGTTGTTGAATTTAGCTGTTATTTGCCTTGTTGTAGTTGGTAATTTATGAAATTGATCTTTTACTCATGCTTATCCTTAACTGTGAAAATTATCAATTGAATTGTTCCTCTTAGCTCGTCACTACTACTCACTTCCTTATTTATTGCTGTTACTTGCTGAGTTGGTTTTATACATACTACACCATGCACTACATGTGCAGATCCAGGTGTGTCTGAGCATGGAGATTGTTGAGTCTAGGCCGGTTGAGTTTTGGAGACTACAAGGTAGCTGCCAGCGTCCCCAAGACCTTGTTACTCCTTTCACGTTTCTTTCTGTTTGTATTGACATTTAGATAGTTGCTGTAATAGTTTTAAATACTTAGACGCTCATGACTTGGTGACACTCCGATGATTGGGGCTCGTTTCTTGCACTTTGCTTCAAAATTCGAATTTAACTTTGATTTTATGGGAATTTCTAATATTGAAAAGCTTTACTTAACTCTTATGTTTAAATGGGTAGTATTTTTGGGAAGGCAGGCTTGCCTATTATCACTATAGGCGCCATCATGACAGGATTTAGATTTGGGTCGTGACAGATTCCAACGTAGATATGGAATCTACCTATGATATACTTACCTTATTGGTCTCTTCTCACTATTGGTCGTCCATTTATGGTGTTACTTAGGTGCTTGCCTAAGTTTGGCAAGTGAGACCTTCTGAGATCGGACTAAAGTGGCTCGAATCTTTGATTTTGGGCATTATTTCGTCTATATACATTCAATACCAGTCCATATGAGTCTGATTCAGTGAGATCTCTGACTATTTGTGTTCTCCCTCTTGAAATAGGGTTTACTCAATTTCTCTCCTAGATTGTTCTGAATTGATTTTGCATGCTTTCTTTCCTTATTCTATGTTTGTTTTATTTTGTTTTCTTGTTTGTTCGTCCAATTTTACTGCTATATAAACCCTTCCCCATCCCCCTTTAAGACAGACCTTAATCGCTAGATTTTCACTAAAATTGTAGTTATCACTTTACTATTCTCTTGTTTTATACCTTGGTCCTTGGCCGGCTGAAAGATGCCACTAGGATTCGATTATTCAACATTTTCTTGGTGCGAGCATTGCCTAGGGTTTCTTTGAAGCCCTTGGGAACTTTAACACATTAGGATTTTGGGTTCTTATTGAATTTTATTCTTTATTGTTGTCCGTTTAGCTGGTATGCCACTTGACTTTCGCAATTTCGTTCTTATGTGTCTATGATTTGTATATTCTCACTTCTGAAATTCATGGTTTAATGTGTTTCTAGGCTACTTTTATGTGCAACTCTGTTAGCCTTACACTCGTTTTAAGTCTCTTTAGCATTTAATTTCACCTAATGCTGCCAGTTCTGAGACATGCTTATGCCTAATCTAAATAATTTGGACTCTCTTAAGTCCGTTTAGCCAATGTGTTTTGGGCTACTTCTCTGTGTGACCTTGTCAGCTTTACACTTGTTTTGAAACTCTTTAGTATTTAATTTGACCTAAAGTTGTCAATTCTGAGATATGTTATCTGAATGTGTTTCATCTGAATAACCTGGACCTTCATTAGTTAATTAGTCTACTATGTCAATACCTAAATTCCCACATTTGCTATTTGACATGAGTTTACTTTCCACTCTATTCTGAATTTCTGTAATAACGGACTTGCCTACGTAATGTGTTCTACTCTATGCTAAGACCTTCTCTATCAACTATGATCTGCTCCCTAATAGTGTGTCTCATAGCATATCTCTGTTTTGCTTAGTCCTATATCCTTAGCAACTATTTGTAACTTTTAGAATGGTCATCTCAGTTTGTGTTTCCATACCATGCTTGAGACTTTTCTGCTTCTTAACATGGCTATCTTATGACATTGTGATGAATCATTAGCATAATTTGGACCTTTAAGGCTTTAACTTGTTAGGTATTATGCACCTTTGTGTGATAAATCTTTTTAATCTCGCAAACTTGTTTCTCCCCTAACTCTTTCAATATATTTCTGCCAATGTGTTATTTTGCTAAGTGTTGAACCTGCTTCTAAGTCTTGGTGAACCTGCTTCTAAGTCTTGTGATCTGCTTGATTAGCTGTTTTGTATTATCAACTTTGCTATGTCTATTTTAAGATATAAGTGTATCTCTTCAACTTCTGTCCCTTAGCCATTGTCCACTCACTCTCATTTGTTACCTATGCTATTCTGAACCTATCATTCTTGGCCGGCTGAAAGCCAAGGCCACCAAGACTCTTACTATTGACCTCCTTAGTGTGAGCACTGCTCGGGGTCCATTTGAGACCCTTGTGAACTCTGACACACTAGGATTTGGGGTCTTTTAGCCACTCCCTCTACTACTGAAACCTGAGCTATCTCTGACACTCAATTCTTTCTTCCTATTGTCTACTGGATATGTAAATTGGTTGGTTTAAGTGATTTAACGTCTGAATAATATGGTCAATCTGTGGCTGTCTTGTTCTAGTTTGATTTCTTCTATGGATTCTGGGTTGTGCTGATGGATATAGTTCCCTGTTAATTTGAGTGCGCTAATTTGGTGAAGAGAGAGTTCTGTTCAAGGCCCAAGCAGTGCTGGGTATTTCTTTTGGGCCTGTTATAGGTCCATTGTTATTGTTTGTATAATCCCTTGTAATTACATTCATTACTGGGCCTGTAATAACTTTGTAATAAACAATTGAGGTGTTAGTAAAGATGGGGAAACTAGTATACTTAATATTTGCATGAAAGGGTAGAAAACATGCCTATATGATTCAATGATTTACTTGCTATATATGCTATTCAATTTCTATGTGCACTGTAGAAATCATGTCATTAGGAGAAGCACACACTCACACTACTCGCAAAACATGAGTTCAAATGCTTCAATTATTCTTATTGCTACATGTTACTAGAAAACCTGCCTATAGGAAATAAATACCACTGAACTTTCTTTCAATACATCGCTATAGCATATTCACTAGAAATCATGCCTATAGGATTTTAATCATTTTATTTGCTACTGTATCACACTGTTCACCTAAAAAACATGCCTATATAGGCTAAGTAAAACAATAAAATTGGTTCCAAGCACCAATTGTTAGAGATCCCGCTTATAGGGTATAACTACTCGCTCTAAAATGTTAATGTTGAACTTCTCAAACACTGTTTACTGCTTATTTATGCTGCTGTCAGAAAGCATGAGTAATTCTGGCTTTTCTCCAATAGATTTCACTGTCCTTTACTGCGTAAATCACTTAGACACAACATCTATAGGTTTAATAACTGGAAATCTGCAATCTCAATAATCAACATGCAAAAACTGTATAATCTTGTCTATGAGCAGCGCCTTGCATCTGAACTTGCATATATGATTAAATTCAAAGTCACATAGAAATTATGTCTATAGGGATTAAGGTTCTTAATCCTAAAACTGCCTAACCTGAGAACTTATTTGCATTTGTTACTTAAGTGTGGAGGTTAACATGAGCCCTTAACTGCCCATATTTGAAGTCCAATTTGTTTTTGTATGTCGCCTAGTTTTAACATTTCTGGGCAGCCTAAATAAGGTCTAGAACCACCTAAATAGAGGTCCAATACCTCCTGGACCATAGGTATGGGACGAGTACTGCACGCATAGAGCACGACCTAGAATTAAATTAGAGCGCTTTTAGGTAAATAACTTTGACATAGTAATCGGGTAGCAGGAGATGATAGTCTGTGCCCGCTGAATAGTATGAGTAACTTCCTACCTCAAGAGAGTTGCAAAGTATTATTTGTGTTGTACGGGGTGATCGTTTAGGCTAAAAAACTTAGGACTCCCTCCTCCTTTATATGTGCTATTAGATCTAAATAATTGCATCCCTATATTCATACTAAGATCTGTACTAATCGTGTTGTAATGAAATTCTTTGACCATTATATTCTCTTTGCTTATTTGATCACTTAGCGTAATTAAAATCCACATAATTTTAAGTTCGACCGGGACCCACATTTATGGACCCCGAATAGTGCCTAACACCTTTTCTTTGAGGTAATTTGAGCCCTTACCCAATCTTTGGTGGCATTGACTAATCAAACAAAGTTATCTACATAATAGGTACCCTAATGCACCTCAAAAACCGTTAGGTGGCAACTCTTCTTCTTTTAGTACTCTATCTCTCATCCAAAGGAGTTGTCACGACGTCGAAACCCGCTTTCGCGAGAAAACGGGACGTGACATGAAATAACGGCATTATTGTTAGAAGCATTATCAAAAGACATACACAATACTTTGTTTTATTAAGATTGTAAAATGCTACAACTTCGCAAATAGTTGTACTTATAAAAATAACAATATGACTCTGATCTTCATCATATTTATAAGCGATAATACGTTTTTGCATACAAAAATTATCATTTATCCAATGATATATAATTGTCGATAATCATTTCCATAAACAGTTTGGCCAATATCAGAAGTTAGAAAAACTCTACAAGGAAGGTGGTCAAATAAATAACGTATGTATATTTGATATTGTCCAAGAAGCCTAAAGATATCAGATCTACAAGTACTTCTAGGGATACCTTTTAATAAAGGATTATAAATCTTTTGAATATACATAATAAGATATGACGAAGAAGCAAAGCAATCATTTTTGCTAACTCCTCACGGTCCTTCATTTTATCATATTTCAAAAGTCCTCCAGTACTAGGGTTTAGAGTTCCTTGATTTTTATCTAAATTAGAGCCACATTCTATAGGATGACTAATTTTCAAATGTCTACTAAGTGCCCTAGTCCCTCACTAACTTTCCTCCAATCTTATATTTAAAATCATCTTTATAAATTTTGCATCTAAATCTATCAGAATTCTCTATTTCCTCAAAAAAATTTCAAACTTTACTTCTCATTCTCCGATGACTAGTAGTCAGGGCCACATGTGTTCTACTACTAGTGCCACGACCACCACCCCTGCTACCAACTCCAACACTGCTAGGTGTAGGTGGTGTCTCATCTTCAATTTCTAATTCATTATCTTATATACCGTAATCTTCCTGTAATTGTTCATAATCTATATTATTATCAGGTGATGTTTCAGAAATATGTATAAAGTCATTTAAATTACCACCAGAAGTTGAAGTAGCACCTCTTTTTTTATTTTTCCAGTTAACCCGATTAACAACCTTATTACAAACTTGTTTTGCAGCATTAAATATATTGTGAAAATTTTACTACTAATAAAAATTAAATATACAAATAAAATATTAAATAGGAGAAAGAGTCGGGACAAGTGCACTGAATTCCATATTAAATTGAACACTTGATGAATTTTGAAGTCTTGAAATTGAATTTTGCAACTCTGACATTACCACAAATAAACTTCAATTGTTCAAACTTCAAATAATACCATAAATAAAATTTCAAAAAATGAGAGCCAAATAGTTGATAGCAATTTAGTTGAAGAATGAGAGAATGACAATTGAAAATTTGGGTTTGAGAATTGATAGATGAGTGAAGAAATGAAGAAGAGGAGGGGGTCTATTTATAGTTTTTCAAAAGGTTAAATTAGTAAATAATAAAAGTATTATTTTTTTTAAAAAAAAAGTCCAAAAAAAGTTATTCTTGCAACTAAAGCCGTTGGGCAATGATCGTTGACCGTTGCCAGCGGTCAAATGTATTTTAAAAAAATATTGAAACTAGTCGTTAAAACGTTCTATGCCGGTCTGGGCCGATACGGTCCACCGGTTCATCAATGACAAGACTTTACTAGTTTTAACCAGTCCGATTAATAGGTAGCTAGAATCCCACCGGCACAGTCCTGTTCACCTACAAGCCCACTCTTGTCCGGCCCCTTTACCACTGGGCTGAACCGATCGGGTCTGAAACCGGTCTGGGCCGATCTGGTAACTGAATGACACACTCATTGTATTTAATGTTCTTGCCATTTTTGTGTTATATTAATTGAGACTCAACAAACTTGATTAAGAATATCATGGGTGGGCAAGTCGCTCTAGTAGGAGACTAGTAAAGCCTTGATTTAGGTCCCCAAAATTTTTAATAATGAATTTTTTAATTTTATTTCAAACTAGACAATATTAATGTTTGTAGAAAAATAAATACAAAAAAATGTAAAAAAAAAAAAAAAAAAAAAAGCTATCTACTCCTTAACAGTGAAAATATTTTTAAAACTCTGAATTAAACTACTTAAATATTCATATTAGTAAATATATTTTTTTACAATAATATTAGAAGTATCATATTGCAAATTCATGTCTAACATCTAATTTATTTAAATTGCCCTTTTCTAATATAAATAATAATATTACTATGTGAAGTTAAAGACTTTATATCATTTAAGAATATATACTATAAACAACAAATATGAAAAAAAATGACAAAATTATTTTTTTTGCATTTATATGTATGCATATGTTCTAATAAAAAAGTATAAGGCATCTTATTAAAATCTGGCTTAAGGCCACTAGTTTTATCAAGCTGCCCTTGGTAAGTCTCACTGGAAAGTTAGATGACCAATTGACCAAAGCCATCCCACAAAAAAAGTTCTTAAGGGAATAATATGTTCAATTAGACATGTTTGAAAATTAAACATAGCTACCTAATTAAAAGCCATGTAATATATAGACCAGCAAAGCTATATTTAAGTCAAAATCATGGACAAATTCTCAAAATCATGGACAAATTCCCTTTACCGGTTCAAAACTATGAAAATGAAAAAGAAAATCTAAAAGGGATTATTCCCTTTACCAAGGGCAGCTTGATAAAACTAGTGGCCTTAAGCCAGATTTTAATAAGATGCCTTATACTTTTTTATTAGAATATATGCATACATATAGATGCAAAAAAAATAATTTTGTCATTTTTTTTTTTCATATTTGTTGTTTATAGTATATATTCTTAAATGATATAAAGTCTTTAACTTCACATAGTAATATTATTATTTATATTAGAAAAGGGCAATTTAAATAAATTAGATGTTAGACATGAATTTGCAATATGATACTTCTAATATTATTGTAAAAAAATATATTTACTAATATGAATATTTAAGTAGTTTAATTCAGAGTTTTAAAAATATTTTCACTGTTAAGGAGTAGATAGCTTTTTTTTTTTTTTTTTTTACATTTTTTTGTATTTATTTTTCTACAAACATTAATATTGTCTAGTTTGAAATAAAATTAAAAAATTCATTATTAAAAATTTTGGGGACCTAAATCAAGGCTTTACTAGTCTCCTACTAGAGCGACTTGCCCACCCATGATATTCTTAATCAAGTTTGTTGAGTCTCAATTATATAACACAAAAATGGCAAGAACATTAAATGCAATGAGTGTGTCATTCAGTTACCAAATGTAAATGAAGCTGGTTGAAAAGTACGTTTATGGTGGGCAGTAGTCTGTAAATAATTGTTGATCATCAATGAGGGGCGACTCAACAGAACTGGTGGCCTAAAACCAGAATATATTAAAAAGACCCTGAAACTTCATTTATAAAATTCATATAATATTGAGACACAAAAAAACTATATGATTTTGATCTAGTGGTGAGAGCGCAACTCATATTGTACGGGTTAGGTGCGCGTCATATGGTATTGAATTTTTTCTCTAGATGAAAATGGTAAAGGGATGAGCCTATTGTCCATCGTTTTTTGAACCTTGCGACATTTGTCTCGTGGATTTATAAGTAAAAAAGAAGAGACACAAAATAACTTGCTTTATGGTGTGTAGATCAATCATATGTAACAAAAAGGAATAGTTAATTTAGAGAATTTTAGTTAAAATTAGAAAGTAAAGTTGTGGGAAACATGAGAAAAGATTATACATAGAGGAAGAAAAATAGAATTTATGAGAAGGTAAATATATTATTTAATTTAGTGAGAGAAAAAATTTATTCTATTAACTCACTCAATCCTACCTCTACCAAATTTTAAAAATTATTAAAATTTTGAAATCTTTTATTAAATATTATATAAAGAAAAATTATAAAGTATATTATATAGTAGTGCTTCATATTTTTGAGACCTTAAATATTTGGAGGCATAAGGCAAGGGCTTCACAGCCTTACCCTAGAGCCGCCCTTGAGACTTACCCAAGTATTGCAATGTTGGATGCAAAAAATCAGTTTTTTTATTTTTATTTTATAAAGTGTTTGTTTGAATTTTTTTTAATTCATATCAGCGTACCTCGTACACAATAAATTGAACAAAAATAATAAGTCAAACAGAATTTATTTCTTGAATGAATCATTAATTAATTGAAGTTTATCACAGTAGAACAACATGACGGGCACACGAGAGTTCATGGCTAGTCCAAATTGGGCTGCGGGAATATTTCAACAAAAGTTGCTAGCAATTTTAACTAACAAAAGTTGCTAGAAGTTAAACGCACCATTATTAAGAGTTTAAGATATATACACTAATATTAAGTCATTTTTATACTAATTACCTAGTATAATTTAACCGATTATAGCATGTTATCACTCTATTTTTCAGTTACCATATCAAGTTTGAAACGTGCAATAATTTATTGTTTTAGATTAACTTGGTAATGTAAAAAAATTTACATTGTAAACTCAATTGTTAAAAACATGAAAAGTCAAATTGAGAACAAAATTATTCAAATTAGTCACTTTGATGATTCTAGTCAAAGTGCAAGACCAAATGGGATTCTTCCAAATCTTTGGCAGCACTTTATTCCTTTGAAAAAAGGTACATTGGCCAACCAAAGTAGGACCAAAGAAAATATTGCTATATGACTGATTGCATGCCTTAGTTGAAACTCAAACTAAACAATAATCAGTCCAACAAAATACTATTTCCAAATACCCTTTTCTTCATTTTTTTTTCCTTTTTCTAGAAATGCATTTGAATTGATTAGAAGAGGAAATTCAAATAAAAGGAAACTGAAGGAAAGTTGAATCAAGATAAAGAAGAAGAAACTGAATATTATGGCTTGCTTTTTTCCATTTTTAAAAAAAAAATTAGAATCCAAAATATAAATACATGGAGAAGGGGGACATGAAGCCTAACCTCCTAAAATCCTGTCTTAGAATTGGACACCCCCAATTCTGTACAATGATTGTTTTCCAACAATAGGGGTGTAATGCTATTAACTGATCCTTGTTTTCTCCTAGTAACTAGTAGTCCAAAATATGCAAAAAAGCACCACGAGGATAGACCCGCCATATCATTTGTATTATGAAGCATAACGAATTAGTCATTGCTTTTTTTTCTCTAATCCTGAATGTGGGGAGCTGTATTATATCCATTCTAAATAGATCCCTCACTTCTCTTGGCAAGTCTTTCATGGTTCCGTATAGCATAGCATTTTCATGTTGAGATTCTGCTCCAATTTTAGATAATGCATCCGCGACTGCATTTCCCTCTCTGTAGCAATGAACTACCTGTGCTTGAAGTTGTTGTAACATGTCTTTCAACGTCTCCATCTTATCCATAAGTTCCCAGGGAACTTTGTACTTTCCTTTAATCATATTGACTACAATCAAAGAGTCCATTTCAAGGATAATATTGCCAAAGTTGAGATCTTTACAGAGTTTCATTCCACACGAAGCGGCATGTACCTCAACACTATTGTTAGTGCAGAATTGGACATTTTGAACATAGGTTACAATAAGTTGTCCGTTTCTATTTCTAACAATACCTCCAATACCAGCTCTTCTCTTGAGAATGTTACTACTGCCATCAGAGTTAATTTTAAGCCAGTTGTCAGGGGGTTTGTCCCAAATGACAGGCCTGCAACTTAGAACTGGCGTAATGGTCTCCATTTCCTTCCAGAGTTTTTCCCAAGTCCAACTAATATCCACCCTCTCATCCAATCTTTTAAGATCATTCTTCAATAGGTACAAAACTTGTTGACATATTCTGCTTCTATTGGTTCTTCTATTACCATATACGTAGCTGCATCTAGCTTTCCAGAGCTCCCAACAAATAAGGTTAGGAAGGATAATAGTGGTTTCTTCTTTGTAATCTCTCTTTTCCTTTATAGCTCCACCAGTTGTTAAGCACTAACCTGATAGAAAAAACAGAAGTGTTAATGCCAAAAGGAATAGCAAAATATTTCCATACCTGAGTTGCAATTTCTCTACTGATGAAAACATGTTCTATGGATTCATCTTTTGGTTGGGCACGACAATGACATCTGGACACCACATTCTGTTCAAATCTTTGTACAACTTCATTTAGAGGTAATTTCCTCTTAATGATTCTCCATAGCAAAAAATTGATCTTGAAAGGAATATTCCTACTCCACACATTTAACCATAATTCCTACTTGCGTCTTCTTTGTCTAAGCATATCAAATGCAGATGAGCAAGTGAAAATTCCACTAGTGGTGGCTTTCCAAATAGGTTGATCCTTACTATTTCTATCTCCAATTCTTGTGTTTGCAATGTCTCTGAAAATATTAGCATTGACTAAGTTAGCAATCATATGAGTATTCCATTGTCTTTCCAAAAGACAGACCTTCACCTTCATAGCCCTTGGCTTGTTATTTAAGTGTGTGACATTAGCAATAGGACCTGATCCTATCCAATTGTCCCACCAAAAATCAATTGAAGCTTCATTAATCTTCCAAAGTATATGAGGTTCAACATCCTTCCTAATCTTCTTTAAATCACACCAAGCACTATATTGAGATTTATCCCATGTCTTAACCACTGGATGACTTCTCTGACAGTATTTAGAATTCATGAAATTAGACCAAAGATTGTCAGTGGTCCGTAGTCTCCACCATCTTTTGGAGCTAAAGGTCTTACTAATATCCTCCATCGATTTGAGGCCTACACCTCCCTCCTCGTATGGATAACATAAGTTTGCCCAAGAGCTCCAATGATATTTCTTCTTAGTATCAGATTTGCCTCAGAAAAAATCAGCAAACACTTTCTCTAACTGTTTCAAGACAGTTTTGGGAGGTGATATTGCTGCAAGAGTGTGTAAAGCTTGAGATTGGAGGACATGCTTTTATCAATATAACTCTGCCTCCTATAGATAATAAATTACCTTGCCAGTTATTTAGCTTGTTAGTAACAACTTTTCCTATCTCATAGAAGTATGCAATCTTCTTTCTCCCTTCATAAATAGGACAACCAAGGTATTTGAAAGGGAAGTGTTGATGGTTAAAACCTGTCACTCTTTTCATCATATCCCTTCTGGTAACAGAGGAATGTGTAGCAGTGAGAAAATAACTTTTCACTATGTTCACTTTTTGGCCAGAAGCCTCTTCATACTGATTAATTTTTTTCATAACCATTTGAATAGATTTCTTATTTCTGGAGGAGAATATCACTATGTCATCTGCATAACATAAGTGGTTTATCTTTGGTCCTCTAGGATTCATAGAGAAACCTATGAATTGATCTTTCTCGTATAAATGATTGAGTGCTCTTGAGAGAGAATCTGCAGCAATAATGAACAAACTAGGTGATAGAGGATCACCTTGTTTAATACCCCTTGTTGAATGAAAGAAACCATGTCTCTCCCCGTTGATAATGATGGAATACCATACATCAGCAAGAAACTTATATACCATATCCACAAAGTTATCAGAGAAGCCAATCTTTCTCAAAATAGAGATAAGAAAAGCCCAAAATAACATGTCATAAGCTTTAGCCATATCTAACTTAATGACAATATTATCTCCTCTATTCTTCTTCCTAATTCCTTGCACAATTTGTTGCGTCAGCAAAATATTTTTAGTGATAAGTCCGCCTTTAACAAACCCAGACTGGTTTTCAGAGATCAAATTACGAAGAAGAGTAGCAAGCCTATTAGTTAAGATCTTTGAAATGATCTTATTAGAGAAGTTACTAAGACTAATAGGTCTGAATTGAGAGAAGGAATTAGGAGAATCTACTTTAGGAATCAATACCAAACAAGTGTGAGTGAAGTATTTTGTCAATCTATATCTTTCAAAGAAGTAATTGACCATATTGTATAGGTCTGAAGATATAATATTCCATCAAACTTGATAAAATC